>NC_138182.1:253057279-253623081 GCF_964194105.1 Spermophilus citellus
AATGATTTAATGAAAACTTATTTCTTCAGGATCTTTACAGATTCTGCTACCCTATAGTGCAGAAAATATGCTCAGTATAAATTCTTTATTTTGAGGTTTCCACTTGTAAAATACTATGACCTTTACTCCTTGATTTTCTGCATCTTAAATACAAATCAATACTTGCAAATTCTTCTGGAGGAATTCTGATAGTTTGAAAAGCATAATTATAACTAGGTATTTGGCATTGTTTAGTTGAAGATAAGGATATTCTTGCTTTGAAATCCAATGTTTTCATAGTCAATTCAAAGTGGTGTCTGATATTACTTTTGCTGTAGTACAGATGAAACTGAACAATAGATAGTAACAGATGAACATCGCTAATTCAGGGTATATCTGTAATGAGGACCATATTCCCATCTGGCTAGGATGAGAGAAATATCTGAAGCATATTAAAATGAGACAGGAAAAAAATGTGCAATTTTGGTTGTCCCTCATTAAATAAATTGGTATTCAGGTAGAGTTCTTCATTCTTGACCTATGTCCTAAAGGAGTATACTTGGAAAAATCTGAAACAAACTCATATCTGATGACAAATCTATAAAAAATTTAAAATATCAATTTGTGAATTCAATTCCTCAACCGTCTGGGAGGTCTCAGGCCAAATATTTACAGGTTTTAAAAATTTTCAGGTGATTATAATTGCAGCTAGATTGAAACTATTGTTCTAAGATTAGGAAATTAAGTAGAAAATTATAGGGAAAGACATGATGTTATAACTTGAACAATAGAGCTACACTACCAATATTATCTTTTTATTAACTAATTAATTAATTTTAATTAGGTGTATTTTACAGCAGAATGCATTTTGATTCATTGTACCCACCTGTAGTGCAGCACAACTTTACATTTCTATGGCTGTACATGATGTAGCTTTGCACCATAAGTGCTGTCATACACATACCTAGGTTAATGATGTCCACCTCATTACACCATCTTTCCTGCCCCCATACCCCCTCCCCACTCCTTCCTCCCCTTTGCCCAACCAAAGTTCCTCTATTTTTCCCATGCTCCACCCTCCATTATGGATCAGCATCCACTTATCAGAGAGAATATTCTGCCTTTGTTTTTGGGAGATTGGCTTACTTTTCTTAGCATGAAATTCTCCAACTCCATCCATTTACCTGCAAATGCCATAATTTTATTCTCTTTTAATGCTGAGTAATATTCCATTGTGTATATATACCACAGCTGCTTTAACCATTCATCTATTGAAGAATAGTTGTCCTAATATTATCTTGATATTTGTGAATCTCACATAGGTTTTGCATCATGGAAACTCAAGGGCTCTTACTGAAATCTACTTTTCTCAGGAAAACTGATTCACTCCACAGGAATCCTAATGGGAACAAGTTAGAGACATTGGGCAAGGTGCAAGCTAGGGGTTAATGTCTGCAGGCCACTTAGGATTTAAGTTCATGCATGGGTTCTGATGTAGGCAGCAAGAGCAAGGCAGAAGCCAAAGCCAGGTAGTAAGGTAAGCAGCAGTATTGGCAGATAGAGGAAAAGACCAGGATAAGGAAAAGAGACGTCCTGTGCCAAAGTCAATATTATGTGCATATTAATTTGTCTTTTCTGAGTGAGATGCCACCAAGGCTCTGTCATGATCTAGTTTTTTCATACTGCATCTAATAAATCAGAAATCTATGTGTTTTAGAAAGATGGTAAAACAGACTGTATATGAGGGATGCCATGGGCAGTGAGCACAGTCACCCCCCAAAAGTGAACTAAGGTCCATGGCTTAATTTTAAAATAAATTTCAAATAATTAGTATAGATTTAGATTCATAGAAAATTTGAGAAGTTAAAGTTTCTATATATCCTGAAAGAATGATCAAGGCTTGCCATCA
This sequence comes from Spermophilus citellus, assembly GCF_964194105.1. Taxonomy (NCBI): domain Eukaryota; kingdom Metazoa; phylum Chordata; class Mammalia; order Rodentia; family Sciuridae; genus Spermophilus; species Spermophilus citellus. Next base: position 253,059,168 of record NC_138182.1, read on the forward strand.
GAGAAAATGCCCGTTTTTTGGGGAACAGCTCTGCATATTTATAGAGACAGGGGTGGTTTGACAGTTGGCATGGGGTGCTTTTTGATTGGTGGTTAAGGATCAGGTGAGCCAGCAAATCTAGTCTGATATGTGGGTGAGGATCAGGTGAGCCAGCAGGTCTAGTCTGATTGGTGGGTAAGGATCACGTGAGCCAGCAGGGCTAGTCTGATTGGTGGGTAAGGATCAGGTGAGCCAGCAGTGCTCACACTATTGGACGGCTCTTCTTGGGGGATAGGGAATTTAGTCTTTGGAGCCGGGGCGAATCTCAACATTCCCCCCCTCTTATTAAATGAGAGTGGGTATCGACTCATTCTGGCTGCTTCCTGCTGAGATGGGTCGGTGTGGGAGAAAGAGAGGAGGGAAGTAAGGAGCCCCCACAGGAGGGCAGAGAAGACTGGTATCAATGAAGGTTCCTTGCCAACACACATCCATGATGACGTCAGTCCATTTGGCATAGGTCTCGATTGGAGGTACCATCAGTAGCCAGGAGTTGGTAATTCCTGAGGATAAGCTGGTTAAAAGCTTGATTAGAAATTTTACCCACCTGAGTCTGAATGAAGTTTATGATAGGGGGAAGGAACAGGCACAGGGAGTTTTTGTTTTTATAGCCAAAATTCAATGGGGTCTCTGGGTCTGCAAGCTGCTTTGTTGGCCCAAGGGGGGGTTAAGTGTTCAACCCTGAGCAGGGGGTTGAGTGTTCAGCCTTGAGTGGGGGCTTGGGCATTTGGGCTTGAAGCAAACAGGTGATATAGAACCAGATAGAGGGTTTAAGAGGCCTAGTCATTCTGCAGCTAACTTTGTTTGGCATGCCCTGCAGGCCCTGCAGACTAGCCTGTCCTGCACCTAACACCCTCAATTCCACTCTTCATTCCTAGTCCAATCTAGCTCCCTCCCCTCTCTATTAAGGCTGTTCCTCAAACTTTCTCCTAACTGGGTGTACCAGCTTGCTTCTCTCTTTGCCTTTCTCGAAGACAGCCAAAGGAGGATGGTGGCACATTGTTACCATATTTTCCTTTGAGAGCAGTTAGCTCTCTCCAGGTTTTATGTAAAACACCTCAAGTTTAAATACTGGTACTTGAAATTCTTACAAAACTGGGAGGGTAAACAAAACACACATGTTCCTCCTTAGGCCCAGAAGGCAACTGGTAAAGTATTCTTTTATGATCACACTTATTCATGGGTCACCATGCTCTGGACACCTAAGTGGTTTGTCAGAAGAACAACACAATATGGTCCCACTACCGGCCAGATTCAAGCAAGTGGGGGGGGGTCTGGCTGGAGGGGGTCCTTAGGGTCACTTGCCTTGAATCTTCAGACATAGGGCGAAGAGAGGACTCAAGAGGGGCCAGAAATGAGGGGCAGCATTGACAAGAGTACTTAATGACAGGTGACGGTTGTTGGCTCTTCTGATAAAGGTGTAGGAATGCTGGGCTTAAGCCTGGAAATGTGAATCCACGGGGTAAGTTGGTTATTAGGTAGTTTGAGTTTGGCCTCTGAGGATGTGCACATAATCACCTGAGCAGGGCCCTTCAATTTTGGTTTTAGAGGGGGCTTTTCCCCGAATGGGCAATAGTAAACAAGTTGACCAGGTGTTAAGGAGGTAGGGTTTTGAAAGAGACTGGAGTCAGGAAGGAGCCAGTCTTGATAGCACCAGAGTTCAGAGCGTAGATGGAAGAGGAGTGGCAGGGCATAGGTTTCAGAGATGGGTAGGGGTTCTGTAGGCAATCCAGGAAGAACAAGGGGATGGCCTACATGACTTTGAAAGGTGAGAGATTAGAAGGCTTCTTTGGCAATGTGCAATAAAGCCAAAGGGAGCACCTTTACCCAGACCAGGCTTAATTCCATGGTGAGCTTGTTGAGGGTCTCTTTAAGGGACCGATTCGTCCTTTCAACCTTTCTGGAAGCCTGGGGGTGGTAAGGGCAATGGAAATGCCAAGGGAGTGATAGCACGTGAGCCAGTCCCTGAGTTATCTTCGAGGTGAATTCTGGGCCATTGTCTGATTGGATAGAAGTGGGCATCCTGAAACGGGGGATTATGTGAGTAAGCAATAGATCAACTACTGTAGAGGCCTGTTTGTTAGAAGTGGGAAAGGCTTCAACCCATCCTGAAAACGTACTTACAAATACAAGAAATATTTTATGTTTTTTACTTGGGGCATGTTGGTGAAATCAATCTGCCAGTCTGCGGCAGGGGTATGACCGTGGGCCTGATGAGAAGGGAAAGGTTTAGGTTTTAATGGAGTATTGGTATTGGTTCTCTGGCAGATCTGACAAGTGGAAGTGATCTGTTGTAGGAGGGTCTTATTGCGTGGGGAAAGGGTGAAAAAGGAGTGAAGGAAAGTAGTGAGACTCTCTGGACTAGAATGGAATAGAGAGTGAAGAAACTGGGAGAGTCATTGGGGATCTTTGGGCCAATCCCCGGTGGTAATGAAGAGTAGTGGAGAAGAGGTAAAGCTCTGTAGGGTGGCTTATCGAGCCGTTTGATCGGCCTTGGAATTCCCCATAGTAGTAAGGGAGGAGTCAGTTTGGTGGGCCTTGCAATGAATTATTCCCAGTTGGGAAGGCAGCCTGGAGGCTTGTAATAGGCCAGAAATAAGTGTGGAATTAATGACTGTCGTCCCTCTGGTGGTCAGTAGCCCCCTTTCTTCCAAATAGCTGTATGGGAGATCTGTATATAGGGAGAGGGTTTTTCCCTCAGCTAGCTCACATGCCCTTGTGGCAGCTATGAGTTCAGCTTGTATGTTGGTGGTATTGGGTGGGACAGGTTTTGCCTCTATGATGGATGAGAGGGAAACGACAGCCCCCACTTTAACCCCTTCGTGTATAAAGGAGCTACCATCAGAGAACCAGATGAGGTCCGAAGAGGGCAGGGGTCCCTCAGAAATTGTGGTAGGGCAAGGTAAAATTGTCTCTAATACCTCCAGGCATTTGTGGATGGGATCTTGTGGGGGAGAAGATGGGAGCAGGACTGAAAAGAGATGGAGGGATTTTCAAGGAATGAGACAAGGAGGGATAGAACCCTGGAAGGAGGAAGTGACTGTAGCCCCTTGTAAGTGAGGAAATCCTCTAGATGGTGAGGAGATGAGATGGTTAGTGGGGAGCCAAAGGTAAGCTTGTTGCTTCTTTCTGGAGGTCATGGGCTGCTGCTAGGGCTTTGAGGCATGGGGGCCAGCCCCTGATGGTGGAGTAGAGCTGTTTGGATAGGTAGGCCACTGGTGCAAATGTGGGGCCATATTCCTGACCCAGAATGCCCAGACTTTGTCCCTGTTTTTACATAGAGGGTGAAGGATCGGGAGAGGTTGGAGAGATGCAGGGTTGGTGCCCAGAGGAGGGCCTTTTTAAAGGGCTTCCCTACCACTGAGAGTAGGGGTTCATCTTGGGGGCCCTTGGCCAGATTATATAGCAGCCTGGCGAGGAGGGAGAAATTCAAAAGTAATCCAGGCCCTGAAGTACCCAGCCAAATCCAAGAAGGAGAATCACATTTGGTCTTTGGTGTAGGTATAGACACAATAAGCTGTTTTCTGTCTACTGTAATGGCCTTTTTCCCTGGAGAGATAGAGAACCCTAGATACATGCTATTTGGGCCTTTTGTGGAGAGGCCCAATATCCCTTTAAGGCCAAAAAATTAAGTAGGAGAACTATGTCATCTGTTGAATGCACTTTGGATGGGCTAGAAGACTTTGTAGAGGTTTGCAAGGGGTACCAAGAGCAGGATTGGATCGGAGCAAGAAGAAAGCCTGGAAGAGATCCCTTAGAATGGAGGGATCCAGGGACTCAAAAAGGGGCCATCTGCTTTCGTTGTCTAAGGGATAAGTGGGCCAGGCCTGGGTGCTATATTTGATCCAAGAGGCATTGTAGGGGAGAGTCGACCGGCATGTAAGGAGGAAGGAAGAGGACACAGAGAAGGAGGAAACTGATTTATTAGCAAAAGGGGGCATCCCCGCTAGAGCCAAAACATCAGGCGTGCCTAAGTGGTGGGTTCGAGCTGCAGAGATTGGTCGTCACCGAATCCTGACAGTCGAAGCTCTCATCCTGGACGGAGCCGGAGCCATGGGAGACCTTGGCCAAGGCTTTTTGGGACCCTTCCTGGAGAGGCCAGATACTCCCTGGGCCGGAAAGAGGGGAGAGGAATGAGTGGGTAAGTGTCTCTTTAGCCACCGAGTCTTAAAGATGAGAGGACTAGGACTTTTGAATCTGCTCAAGGAAGGAGTACCTGAGGGCCACTGTAGCCTTACAGGTTGTGGTGGAGTGTTTTCCTCCCCGCAGGTGGGCAAAGAGATTTGCCAGACGATAATAAACATATTGCAAGAGGGTGGATTTGGGGCACTGGGGATGAAAAGATTGGAGGTCAGAGGCCAAAGTTTGTCCAAAGAGGTGTGGACTATCTCAAAATTCCTGAGGAAGGACAGTCCAGGTTAAAGGCAAAAAAGATATCCTTTAAATCTATGACCTAGAAGTGGGTGGCAGTATGGGGGATCTGAGACAGCAGAGTGTATGGGTTGGGAACCAAAGGATGTATGGACCTAACGGAGGTGTTGATGAGTCGTAGGTAGGACCGGTTGGGTTTTTTTACCGCTAGTATGGGAGTATTGTGGAATGAGCAGGATGGTGGTACCCCTGCTAAAAAGGTCCTGAATAATAGATTGTGGGGGCCCAGAAGAGCTTTTGTGGACAGGGGGTATTGAGCCTGATTTGGGAAGGTGTTAGGATCTTTGAGATCAATGTTAACTGGTGGGCAGGAAATGGTGGAGGGGATGTGGGTATCCCATACAATCGTGTCAACCAGGTTAGTATGGTATTTCATGTCAGCCTCACAAGTGGAACAGAATGGCCAGTCTTCTGCCAAAAGGGCCAGAAAAGATGAACAGGCTGATTCTGGGGCCTGACTGATGCCAGGGGCCCGGATATTGATTGTTGTATTGAATTTAGAGAGAATATCTCGGCCGAGCAAAGGAACTGGACATTGGGGCATAACTAGGAACGTCTGAGAGAATGGGAAGTTGTCTATGGAACAGAGTAATAGGGCAGTCTTTCTGGGATAGATGGTCTTTCCTCCTACCCCAACAATAGGAGAGGTGGACGGCACTGTTTGCCCCCAGAATTCTGTCAGGACTGAGAAGGTAGCTCTGGAGTCAAGGAGAAAGTCAACCTTGCACCTATCCACCCGAATCCGTACCCTGGGTTCCTGTGTATTGATAGTTACGGCCGGGACAAGGACCCAAGGCACCGTCAATCGATTGCCATGCCCAGAAGGACGGAGGGTTCCCTGGCCATAGACCTCCTACGGGATCTAGGACAGTCAGAGCCCCAATGACTTTGTTGTTGACATTTAGGGCAAGGAGCATGCCTTGGTCCAATGTCCCTCCTTGCCACACTTGAAGCAGGCACCCAGGGGGGTTTTTGGTGATGGACGGTGACCTGAGAAAGCACCCTGCAGGGCCTGGGTGGGCATAAAAACCTTAAAGGCTACCGCCAAGATCTCAGTCTCGGGGGTGGCAGGGCCTTGTTCAAGCTTTTCTAGTTTGGCCCAGATGTTGGGGTAGCTCTGCAAGAGGAAATATGTCATAAGGACATGATGGCCATCTGGGGTTTTGGAATCTAGGTTACTGCTTAGATTAGATTCATAGACAATTTGAGAAGTTAAAGTTTCCATATATCCTATACCTATTTTTCTCTAAATTAGGCATGTTTTATAATAGTATAATACATATTTCAAAATTCATGAACAATTATTTTTAAATTACTGACAGAACTCTATAGTAATTTCTTAATTTTTACCAATTTCATTTTTCTATCACATGCAGGATACATTTCTTAGGTTCCACTTGATTATGATAGTTTCTTAGACTTTATTGATTTGGGGGGACATAGGCATATTTTAGGAGTACTGGTGACATATTTTATAGTTGGGATTTGTATGATTTTTTCCCCCTCATGGTTAGATGTAGGTTATAAGATTTGTGAAGACTGCAGGTGTCAATTTCCATTATTACCATGATGTTTGAAGGATACATACTTTTGACAAGTTGTCATTGTGTTATTAACATTATCCACAAAACTGAGGAGATATTTATAGGATTTATCCACGTAAAGTTACTCTTGGTACTCTTTTTCCACCATACTATTTAGAGGAGTGTAACCATATTGAGTCCTGATCTTCTGTAGAGGATATATGCTCTACCTCTTGGGTAGGAATGTTGAAATAATTGTGTATCATTCTACTTGGAATATTTGTGGAATAATGTCTATATATTTGTGAATCTTTCTGATTTATTTTTGCCTGTATGGATCTATGAATATTTATTTTATACACTGGGTTATAATCTAGTACCATTTTATTTTGCTGATCACATTGTTCTAGCCTATTAGAAGCTCTTATATATGACTTTTGCAGCCCTTTGGCTCATGCTATACTTGATTATTTTGTTTTGAGTATTTTCTTACTTTCTGGCACTACAATGGTTCATGATCATCTTGTACATTTTCTTCCCCAGTGTCAGTCAACTGTTTTTCCAAGGAGGTTTGGTGGGTGCTATTGGAGAATGGTATTATAAACCAAGCTCTGGTCACTATGCTTCTTGTTGGGGAAAATAAGTGATGAGAGGACATAGCTAACAGCCTCAGTATTGCATGTGTGTTCACCATTTAACGCTTACACATAGATACTCTGTTATGTCATCATCTGTGTGAAAGTAACACGAGTTCATGCTGATGTCTCCAACTTAAGCATATCATTCTAGCAGTTTTCTCTTGCTTGTTTGTAACTTCACCCTCCAACAGTGAAAAATATGCTTTTCACTACTTGCCATTCTTTTACTTTATTTATATACTGCTTATGATTTTTACTTAATTTATATGAATTAAAAATATACATAATATATAATATATACTATGTATATTAATAATCTATATTATATACATATATATTCTAGAAATTTTGCATTCTAGTAATAATTTTATTTTACATTTATTTGACTGGTTACTAAAGTGAATATCTGAGAAAGAAATATAAGTCATTAGTCTTAACATCATTGAATTGAATTTAAGCTTTTAAAAGTAGATCCCAGATGTTTTAATTATTTATATTCACAAGTTCTTTAAGAACAATTTGTTTTCTTTTTTTAAGATAAAACAGAATTAAAAATATTCTGAGTAGATAGCACTAAAAATGAAAAAAAATCTAAGATATTAAAACATCCAATTACTTGTTTAGTAGAAAATATTTTTCAAAATTTGATTCCGTAGAATCTTGTGGTCACAAAGGACAAAAACTAATTTAAGTGTTCTTGGTTATTAAATGAAACTTGTTGCTGTAAGCAGCACAGTGGACAAGGACATGCATGAATCAAACTCAGATCTCCTTTGGGGATCTAGTCCCATGACAGAAGTTATGGTTACCTGCAAGCCAAGTCTCAGAAACTTTAAATCAGAAAATATTTGAGTTACACCAACTTTAATTTAGATTGAAGTGATTTTATGTAGTTACCTGATATTTCTGGTTTGAGTTATCTATCAACTCTTGGGATCAATCACTGTAGCCATAAATGTGCATAGTAATGCACAATACGGGTATAAAATCATTGCACTGTGTTAATTCCAATACAGTAGAGCAAAGTCTTAAATAACTTAAAGAGATAAAAATAAATTATTATTTTCTATGTGAGATACATTCCAACACATTTCTCTTGATAAAGTAGCATTATTCATAACATGATATATTTAAAATAATTAAGTAAAGTGTATTTAAATACTCAAAGAACAAATAGAAGTCTTAGAGAAGTTAATAAATTTAAAAAAGACATTTGTGGGTAGGAACATGAACATTATTAAAGACTAAATGAATTGAACTTGAAAATGATCACTTTTATCCATTCCCTGTGTGTGTTGGTTATGCTAATGCTCAGCTGGAAAAATAACTTAAGGCTTATAAAATACAGTTGTAAATTGTATGTCATTATGTGAAAATAATTGCATCTATATTTTAAAGTTAAAGTCATGTCTGTGTCTGTTAAGGTTTTGGAAAGAAGTGATTCTCATGGCCGGTAGGAAATTGCAGACTTTAGAAGTTGTTTCTTTTAATCATATAAATAACTGAATGCATAAGACAAAGAAAAAAAGGAAATGTGATACACACACTTACACACTTGCACACACACACACAGTTCACTTGTTATTATAATTGGTACATGGTAATAATCTTTACCCTCAACACTTCATGAGATACTCAGAAAATACAACTCAGGTGCAACTGCCCCAATAGTAGAAATAGCATGGAAAAAGGAGGAATGGGTGGTAGAATGCTGTGTGCTTCATATTCACAACCAAGCAGGAAGGAATCTAAATAAATATAATGAAAATAAATACAATGAAAATGGAAAGAAGTGTTGCTGGCTTCAGTTTACCATGAAAAATGTACTCCAACCATCAGACAGCACCAAACTGAAAATATAGGAGGAACTACCCTCAGTCCAAGAGAACTATCTATGGCAGGAGCCAGATAATGAGTCTGAGATCATTCACATTAACACAGCACTACCTAAACCTTGATAAAAGGTTTTTCACAGCATACGTGAAAAGGTATGCTGTGAAAAACCTTTTATCAAGGTTTAGGTATTGTGTGAACAGTGGACAGTGTGTGAAACAAGTAATTTTACTATTTACTAGAAAGGGCTATACTTGATTATATTTCTCCAGTCAAGAGTAATCAGACTTTTAAAGATTTTACATGTTACTGTCATGTTAAAAAAAAAAAAAAGAAGAAGAAAAAGGATACTGCCAAGTTAAAGCATGTACTCAAATTGCAGAGATGAAGCATCAATTTCAGGGAAAAAATTATGAGAAAAAAATTTTGGAAATCAGTGCATTAGATTCCAAATTAAGTGCAAGAAAGCATGTATAAGATAAAATGATCAGATGACAGGTTTTGTGGAAAATAGGTTAATAGAAGTTTGGGCATCTAATGAAGTAAGGGAGAAATAGAGACCTTGAAAATATTTTTAAGGAGAATAAAATTTTAATTAATTTTTGGACACAGTATATTTAAAATTTATTCTGTAGACAACAAAAGGATACATGTGGTGAATAAAATCAAGAAGACAGACACATTGAAAGAAGAGGAAATTATATTTAAAGAAAAGAAATGAAGTGGCAAGAAGGGAAAGAGATTGATTCTCGCTTCATTCCAAGCACTAAAATGTAAGAATTTCAGTGGCCTTCAAAATATCTCACTACTTCCCTTCTTTTAATACCATAGCTCTTTTTTTCCATCTCCTCTACTGTCTTGGGGTGTTATGCCCCATCATTAACTGCTGGGGTTTCTCAAGCCCTGTTTCTCAGGTATATTATCACTTGTGGCTGGCCATTGTTATCTTACCCTATGACTTCAACTACCAGAGTGTACCAAGTGATCTGATATTAACATCCTCAACACTGAAGACCAATTGGGTCCCAGAGTGGTATAATTAAGTGCTTATTAAGCATTTCTTTTTATAAGGGCAGAGCACTTTTCTAGCGTAGGTGTAGCCTTGGGTTTGAAACCCATCACTGGAAAAAAATTTGTTTTGGACATTCCATAGACACATTAAACATTTTCAAAAATAAATTCATTTTCTTTTCTGAAACATGCTTCTCCTTATTTCTCTTCCAATATACTGCTCTTTCAATAAATGAGCACAATGAAGTATGTGCATTATTTATAGAAATAAATCATACACACACACATACACACTTCACAGGAGAAGGGATATCATACTATCTATCTGCTTATCCTTTCTGTCTCTAATTTTCAACTGAAACATTCTAGCAGAATACATTGAGATCACAATGGCAGTAGCGTACATTGTTGTCCCTGGAGAGATAATATGAAAACTAAGAGACAAATTTACAGCCCCATACTCAGTCCCAAGAAGGTTTGAACATTAATGTCTGTTACAGTCTTCAAATGTGACTACCTTCAGTCAAGATCTTCTTATATGATCAGGTTTAGAAAAAAGTACTAAAGCTTTTAAAATTTAAAGATTTAGTTAGAAAAATCACATTTGGAATTTTTTAAGGAGAATAAAATTTTAATTAATTTTCGGACACAGTAAGTTTACAGTTGCTTTTTAGCCAATCATATTTAAATAATGCTTCCATAATGATAGCTCTTTAATTTATATTATTTATTTATTTGCAGTACTGGGGGTTGAACCCAAGGACACTCTACCACTGAGCTATATCCCCAGCCCATTTTACTTTTTATTTTGGAAGAGGTTCTTACTAATTTGCCTAGTCTTGCCTCAAAATTGCAATTCTCCTGGCTCAGCCCACTGAGTAGCTGAGATTTCAGGTGTGTGTACTACTGTACCCAGCTCTTTATTTTTGATAAATAACTCATTTATGGTGAAATATATATATATATATATATATATATATATATATATATATATATATATATAACAGTGTTGTATATATAGTTCAGTTAATTTAACAATTCTTTGATTTTAAAATCTGCATGAATCTCTTGACATTCTGTAGTTTTAGCTTTAACAGTATTCAGAGAAACCTATCTATGTTCTTGGCTATAAAAGCACATCTTTCCTAGCAATTCCATCAGAAAATGGAAAGAATACATAGGGGAGATAGAGGGAAAGTGCCTGAGACCTGAGATCAGAAAATGTTTTCATCATCACCTGCTCAATGATGTCATTATAGGGAATTCTGTGATTTTTCTGAACCTGGAATTCCCCTTCACTATATCTCAGTTAATTTGTTTCACAAATATGAAAACTCTTCTTCCAATTGTTAAGACACTTTTCCTCTGCATTTATTTGAATTCTGTAATTGTATATATAATATCAGTCCTTTGTCTTCTAACTCCTCCAAGTCAGCTAGTTTGCTGATTCATTCAGTCCTTCATGGTAGAAGATGCTCTGGGGTGCCAAAATCCCTCACTAAAAATGATCCCCAGACCGTCAGAGTTTAAGAAATCACTCATCTCTCTACCTGATGTTTGCTGTAACAATTTGCTAAGCATTAATTGGATAATTGAGATGTTCAGGAAAATATTTATTTTCAGATTCATCAGAAACTATTTTGAAAATGACTTTTAATTTTTGAAAATTAATAGATATTTAAGTCAAGGCTTTAGGAGATCTGATTGCCTTTAAAACTTTGATAAGATTCATATATTTTGTCAATATTTGCATCAAAGGAATAATTTTTCAACTTTTGGCATTGAATGTATTTAAAATTATAAAATCTGCTTATAAACAAAGATTTATATAATACTATCAGGATTAATAGACAAAAAAAATCACTAATATGATTTATTTAAATACCATAGAAATTAACAGAAGAAAGAATAATTCTGACTAATGTGATTTGACTAATATTAAGATATTAAAGGTACATTTTCAACTGTTCTTTAGAAGAAATATATATCTCTACTGCCACTTAAAAATTTTAAAATTAGCAAAACTGCTCTCATAATATAATCCTTTCTTGACTACATATCTTAATCATTAAGGGAAATTTCCAAAGTTCTGTCCTGGGTTTGTAAGTGGTTATATAGAACTGACTGTTCCTCTCATGGAGCCTGAAAGCATCAAAAAGGAACAGATCATAGATGAAGATGAGAAGTGATGATTATCTAACCAACCCACATTTCATACATGAGAAAACTGAAAGTAAATGGCTTTCCAAAGTCAGAATCAGCCTGAAGTTATAAAGCCTCTCTAGGGTGGCCTAATTCTCAGGGTTCGTTTACCGGAACACTGAATGATGTAAAGTCAAAGAGCCTCTAGCTATGAGATTATAATTCTCAGGTTTCTTTTACCACTATCAGAATTGCACTGAAATGAACTACAGGAGGAGAAGTATTCATCACTCCTTTAACACTTTCCAACCTCTAAAATGCAACATCAAATGTTTTAATTATGTACATTTTAAACATAATAGCAACTTTGAGAGAAAAACAATAAAACATTCCCAGGAGCATAGAGGATATTCAATAACCTATCCAAATCAGATATAGCAAACTTTGCCAGACTCTGTAGTTCAAAAAATCCACTCTTCTTTGTACTTTGAAGTAAATGAGCACAAATTTTCTTCTGCTATAATAATTCTATTAAAGTATGTACCATTCACATACAATGTATGCCTTCTGTCACTGAAATCTTTAATTCTCAAAACAATGATGAGTAAAGAGCTTTATTTTATATCCTTTGAAATTATACTCCCCAAAACTTTTTAATATAATTTCATGATGAGAATCTACTTCAAAGTTACAATAGTTTAAACTACTGCAATATAACAATTATTTAACATCAAAATAATGATATTTAAAATCAAATAATTAGAAATTAACAAGATACATTTAGAAAGAAAAGAGAACAGAACTTTAAAAGCACTGAAATAAATTAATTTAATTTTTCAGATATTTCCAAAAGGTAAATCACTGTAATGGTAGAAAAGAAAAATAAATAAAAATTTCGATAATCTGTTGAGTGGTAAATATGTGTTAGAAACTGTGCTAAACATTTAGTCTTATTTAAATATATTCAAAACAACTAATAGACATTGCTATTTTATTAGTAAATATTAATTAGACAGAATAATGGGATTCATTGTGTCATGTCATACAAGTATATGCATATAATATGTATTGTTCATATCCACCCTCATGTTACACTCTTCTTCCTTCCTCTTGGCCCTTGTGAATTATGACATAATAAACATGGGCAATCATGTATCTCTGCAGTATGCTGACTTTAATTCCTTTGGCTACATATGGAGTAGTAGTATTTATGGATGATATATAATAGTCATATTTTTAATTTTGATGGACTTTCATACTTATTTCTGTAGTAGCTTTGCTGATTTACATCCCCACCAAAAATATGCAAGGGTTATACAGGACATTGAATTATTATCGTGGCCTTATAAATGATAAAAAATTAGGCTGTATGTGTTTATGACTCATTTATTAAACAAATAACTCTGGAACATCTTCTATGTTTACTTCTTATTTACTTCTTTACTTCTTTATTTAGTGAACAGACACATGCATAACAGTCAAGGCCATGGGATCTACAGTATAGCAGAGGAGATAGATAATAAGCATCATAACATTTTCTGGGTCTTGGTACAGATTAAGAGAAAACTTTGAGTAAGGAATGATGGGTGACAACAAAAAACATAGTGATGCTATTTCAAAGAGGTGATTAGTGTTGACAGCTCTAATAGTCTACATGTGCATAGCAACCTCAGTCAAGTGAGGTAGAGAACCACAACAAAGATTAACAGTATTTCAGGAAGAAGAAATACCAAGGGCTAAAATCCCAGGCAGAGTCTATAGAACCTGGGACACGTGGGGCCAGGCCTGGAATCTCCTCTGTAATGACTTCAGGGCTAGATTCCATTGCAGAACACCACTCTCTGTAAAGTAAGTGCCTTCTCAGGTCCCAAACAAAGGCACTGTGTATTGTGAAAGAATGTTATAACAGTATCATGTAATGTCTATTGCCTACATTTAAAATTTTATTAAAATCTATATTTCTAGTATTGAATATTCTGTACTGAGAAATGGCTTATATTTTAAAATTTGTAAGTTCTATGCAGTTGTACACTGCAGTTATACCCTAAAGAATTGGATTAAGTAAAAATTTTCAAATAAATTTACTTGATTAATTAAAATTTATTTGATTAATTAAGATTTATAAATTCATAAAATAGAAAAAAACAGACATTTCTCATCTGGAAAGTTCATTTGAATTATAATTTTTAAGAAATAGTCATCTCCTTGATACATTTTTAATTAATTTTGATCACCTAGTAATTGTATGTTTATGTGGAATACACATAATTTAAGAAATAGAAAAAATATCTTTTGCTGGAATTCTCCCAATAATTTCGCCCTGAAATTTTATTAAACTTAACATATCATCACGTGTCTTATTAAATATCTGATGGGAGATGTTGGTACTTTAGTGAGTTCTAATCTGTTCCCTAAAAAGTAGTATTTTATACCTTTTTCCACAGTGAAATTTATCAAGTTTCCCAGGAGCTTGACATTGAACTTTTTCAGATTTCTAAGTTTTTAACAATTGAACAACAAAAACAATGGCTTTTTAATTTATAATTCAATACTAGTGAAATGGAACATGTTTTTATAAATAAATCAGATTTTTTTTTCCTGGGAATTACCTACACATAGTCTTTTTATTTTTCTTGGGCTACTCTCTTCTCTAAATTCTAAACATTCACTCCTGTATACATATGTAAGTACACATGTACACATGCCTACATAAAATATTAATACTTTAGTTATTATTCATATTAAAATATTTAATCAGTTATTTATCAATCAGCTTTTTATGGAATCTTGTCTAGGTGTTTTGAATTTGTAAAATAATAGATATTTTGATTCTTTTCAAAGTTTTATCTTTGAAATCAATAATTATGACATTAAAGACAGCTTTTTTTACCACGCCATAATACGGTTTTAACCTGCAATTTGTTTTCTTCTGTTTCTTGTAAGCATGGCTTTAGCTTCAAATCATAATTTTAATGTCTTCATTCTCAATCTACTGCCAACAATTCCAAACATAATTGCAAATTAATCTTTTCTATGAAATGTATTTGATTATATGATTATTTTGATCGAAGTTTTTGTTTAATTTATTTACTGATATTCATGGAATATCTTACCATTTTCTTCAGTAGCACTTAACTACATATTTTTCTTTATTTTTCCAAAATGCTGGTTAGATATCTCAGACAAACCAAGCATAAGTTTTGTGGTTAAATAGACTGAGGATGTATTTTGCATCTGCTCCTATGCCCACCATTCCTAGAGACAGTAAAAAAAATCACATTAGAATTTCTACAGGTCTTGCATGCATTTTTCAAAATCATGTCATATTGGATTATACCACCAATGTAAAAACCCTTTTGCAAATCTAGGTCTGAAGAGAAAACTCATTAACACAGGATGAATTTACTCTGCACTTGAGCCCATAATGCCTTCTCACTTAACTCCACGCTCTGAGTTGCCTAAGTCTTAAAATACCAATCAGAGAAATCTCTGTCCTTCTTTGCATTCACGACTTTATAATACAGTTTTACCTGATGTTGGCAGTTTCCCCATGAATCTTTGTTGAATGGACTTGAACATCATTAGGACCCCATCTAAAGAACAATCGCTGTACTAAAGGCTCATATTCCTCTTTTAAAGAATAATCTTACTTTCGATATGCTTGGCATTATTGAACACTTGCAGCATTCTGTTATGTATTGTGGCCATTTTTTGGCAAGTCTGTAATCTAATTTAATGGAGGGTCTACATTGTCACACCTGTCACAGCACTTGTAGATGTTCTGAGGCAGCTTGAAGTCACTTGCAATACCACCTACTCAACCTCTCCCTCTGTGTATTAGCCCTTCCTCTATGGATTATTTCTTCTTGTTGTAATTAAATCTTTGGTTGTAAAAAATATTTATTAGTCCTAATTAGTTTATTGAGGGACAGACAGAAGAGGGGAAGCAATTTTTTTGCCCAGAGGAGAAAGGTAGTCAATATATTAGTCAATTTGGGTCGTGATTAAATGTGGCACAAGTTGTCCATTATTTCAATTTGTCTAACAAGTCAATGATTTTAATGGTGCTATTGAAAAGAGCCGTGGTCTCCACTAAGATGAGTCTATTACTGTATTCTGGATACTCAATAGGTCAAATGGATTATCATCAATGTCTTCTTTGAATTGGGAGATTATAAACATAGATTTAACAACACATTTCTTGCATAATAAAATCTTTTTTTTTTTTTGGTACCATGGATTGAACTCAGGGCATTCAACAACAGAGACTATGTTTAGAGACTGTGTCTCACTGAGTTGCTAAGTACCTCACCATTGCTGAGACTGGTTTTGAACTCATAATCCTCCTGTCTCAGCCTCCTGAGCTGTTGGTGTTACGCATACACCGCCACACCCAGCTCCATCTACTTTTATGGGATACACTTGATTCTACTTCTACTTTTTAGTATAGCAACTTAGCTTATGAATTTTAGATTCTAATGTAAGATTTTAAAGCTAAAATCATACTGCAAAGTACTAAAACTCACAATTTTTAATAAATTTATTTTTAATTTTGATAAGACTCAAAATATTTTAAAATTCCTTATGCTATAATTTCTTTGCATTTTATTTAGATGTTGTTTCACATTCAGATACTTAGGGATTCTCGAACTGTCTTCATTAAATGAATTTCAATGTTGTTAGAGAACATATTGTGACCCATATCAAACTTTTAGATGATGACTCGTTTTATGACTAATGATTATCTAACTTGATCTATGTGCCATGTGTACTTAAAAAGAATATTTATTGACCAGTTGTTGAATGTTCTGAGTCTACCAAGACAAGTTGGTTGATCATGTTAAGACTTCCATATTCTTATCATCTATATATTGTGAATTACTGAGAAATGATTAAAGCTCTACTTGAAATTGTGGGTCTGTTGTATTTTCAGTTGTCACAGTTTACATCTTTTGAAACTTATTGAGTTCAAAAACTTTTAGAATAATTCATATAGTTCCTTGATCTGTAATTAATCTTTTATTATAAATTTCACCTCATTATCTATGAAAATATTATGTTTTGAGTTTTGATATTAATGTAGCTGTCTGGGTTTACGTCATTAAATTTTACTGATACGTCAATTTTCTTTCTTTCTATTTTAGCCAATCCTGGTTCCTAGATCAACATGAAACTCCTTTAGACAGAATGTAGGTGGATCTTATTTTTCTTTTTTAACCTGGTTGAGAAGGCCATATTTCAGTTGGAATGTTGAGTTAATTGACACTAAGTGCAGAAGCCACATGGTTGGATTTCAGTATTCCCTTTAGTTACTTGTTTCTCATTCCTGCTTGATATCTCACCCCTCTCACCCTCTTTTAAAAATCTTCTTTCAATTAAAAATTGAGGATGTTCTTATAATTTTATCTCCAATATTGCTTATTAACATCTCACTTTGTTTTTAAATGTTGTGACTGCTCTTAATAATATGCATCTTATCTCATAAACAACCTCTTAAATACTAGCATCACTTTTCACATACTATATAAGATCCACAGAGGACGACATTTCCATTTACCCTCCCCCATTCTTATATAATTTTGGTTGCATTTCAGTTTTACATGTTATAAATTTAAGAATGCATTATTATTCTTGCCCTAACCTATATTTTATTTTTAAAGTAAACTTGAAAAATCAGAGAAATCTTCTTCATGTTTACCTATGGATTTGCCATTTTTGAAGCTGTTTTTTCCAAGTTCCATCTGGTGTTATTTTTCTTCTGCATAAAGAACTTCCTTTAAAATTTTCCATAATGTGGATCTATTGTGGATCTATAAAGTTTCTTACAGTTTCTCTACTCCTGCTTGGATTGACTAAGGTTGGCTAGTAACTTCCTCTGAAGAAAAGTTTCCATATTCAAAATTACCCCACTATAGGTTTGCTTTTGAGGGCTGTTACGTTTGTCCTTAGTGCAAACACTCTTTTCCTAAAGATAACTTTCACTCTATTGTCATCCGTTCTTAAATATTGCTCATAAAGAACCTGAATACTTTTCCTTAAAAGTGACTGATATTTTTGCCTGGTTGCCCATAGGATTCTTTCTTTAATTTCAAAGTTCATAAACTTACGTAATGTATATCTCAGAGTTGGCAGATCTGAGTCAGTTTTTCCTTGTATGCTGAACAGTCTTTAGTGGAGTTTTATGACATCTTCTATTTTTAGAAAAGGCCCTTGCTTATAAATGTTTGTTTTGTTGTAATGATTGACGTTTACTTCAGTAACTCCAATTATACATATATTGAATCAACTCTTTGTTTTACATTTATAATTTGCCTCCAGAATTTTTCAAGTTTACTTATTTATAATATATTATACCTATTTTTCTCATTTCCAGATTCTTACTGTCCATATCCTTAATATCATTTCAACCATGATTATTTCAATTTTGTTTTATTTCTGATGATTTTACCTTTTTTTCTCTACTTCTTTTCTGAGTTCTGCTAGTTCAATTTCAGCTGTTTTCTCTTTACTCTTCTACAAGTCCTGTGTTTCTACCTCATGTTCTTGCTTTATAGAATTAAATTTTGTTTATATCACAGAAAAATATGTGATTTCATTTGGCTTTCCTCATCTGACTACACTTATTTGATGAGTAACTTTTTATCTGTTATGAACCATGCTTCTCTGTTTCTCTTATTCATAAAGGATGCATATATAGATACAAGATCCTTTATTTGTTGTTGAATACATTTGTTTTCTTAAACCAGCTATGTTTTGGAGGTTCTTGTGATAGAGTAAGGGGCAAGGAAATGTTTTAGGCTAAGCAGTTTCTACAAGCCAAAGATCCCTCCCTAGTGCTGTAGAGATAAAATGAGGTCTAAAACCACAGCTTACATGGGATGCTTTTTGCAGCATTGCTTCTGTATTTATGAGTTGCACTGTACTTTCTATAGCTGCTTTCCAGGAACAACATACAGTTTTTGCACCTTTCTTTCACCTTTAGGAAATATATACCTGTTAATCTTTTAGAGACTTCTGGGTAGCCATCTTCTATAGAGACACAACTGGGACTGAGGTTGTGGCTCATGGGCAGAGGTTATTGCTCATCAGTAGAGCGCTTGCCTAGCACATGCAAGACCCTGAGTTCGATCCTCAGCACCATATAAAATTAAATAAAATAAAGGTATTGTGTCCAACTACAACTAAAAAAATAAATATTTAAAAAAATAGATACAACTGGCCTTTGAAAGTCATTGATTTATTAGTAATCTGTCTCCAGTTTTGCTAATATTTGAATCTGCATTTTTTGCCATTTTTCTTTCTTTTGCTCTTTAAAATTTTCTAAAAGCTTAAGTGATGCTTTGACTAGAATCATCCCCTGGTGGCCTCCATCTTGGGACTCTGCAGAGCAGAGATAGTCCCCTACGTCCAATAGCCTACCTGAACCCGAGAACTTCACACAGGCTCTGAGTCAGCTGAGAGCCACACACTGCATGGAGCAGAGCTCATCTCTGAACTCCTCCATCCAATACCATTGCAGCTCTGGACCCAACACCCCATCACTGAAAGCAACCACCTCCATCTTGGGTCACCTTCATCACCATCTTTAGTGGGGGCAATTCCAAGTTTGGAACTTCAGCTGGCCAGGTACCCAGTTTTTAACTCCCCGCTGTTCCCAACAGTTACTAACCCAGCACCGTGAGTGCCCAACACAAAAACCATTCAGTTGGGCAGGTGTGCAGCTGATCCTCAGAGAGAAAGGTCACTCAATAGGAAGTAGTAAATGAGAGGATGAGTGTGATACAGTTTAGGGACTAACACAGAGACCAGGAACTGGAAGGTCTTCAGGCCTGATAAAAAGATTGGGTGCTCACATCACACTAGTGGGCCCAAAAAGAGTTCCTTGAGGTACAGTCTCCCCCAGGGAGATCAGCGGGTCCAACACCCCATTTCCAGGTGCCCTCCAACCAGGACCAACTCTCCCATCTTGGTTACCTTCACCATCCTGAGGGCAGAGATACCAGCTAACAACAGAAGACCTCACCTATTGGATGAGAAGGGAATTGGGAGAGATACTGATCTCCAATAAAAAAATCCCTATTTCTTCCTTCAAGACTTTTTTTTTCTTCTCCCTCTTTATTCTCCTGCCCTCACATCCCTGACATATGTGAAACCAAGTACTTTGCATGAATAGTATATTACAGTTGTGTTGTATAATCTTTTTCCAAACAATTTATATTATTTTATTTTTTTTCTTAATATATATGTGTGTTTTTTTATGTACTCTACTGTCTTCCTACTTACTTGTCTAACCAAAATTGCTTCCTCTCTTCTTCTGCTACTAATCTTCCTCTTTAGGTTTCTCTTTCATACTTCCTAAGATATAATACCTCTATATTCTCACCTCCTACCTCCTCAGCATATCATCCTACTTCTTCACCCCTAGTTTTTTGTACTCCATCAGAAACTGTACACCCTTTCACAAATCTACTGAGTATATTGTACATAATAATTGAATTTACCATTTCTATACATTGTAACCAAATGTCTTAACTGTAAATATTGGTATATAGGGTATATATTGTTTATATGGGTATCTGTTAACATTGTCCTTCACCTCAAAGGAGAGGCATTGGAACCCTACTGGGGCACTATAAGCCTATAGGGTAAAAAAGGTTAACACCTCATATCCACAGTGCTAGAAGGAAAGACACACAAGCAATATGAAAAGACACGGGAAGAAGAACTCCAAACAAATCAAGACATTAGAATCCATGGCCAGCACAGAAGAAGAAATGATATAGAAGAACTTCAGGATGTACATAATTAAAATGTCCTGTGAAATTAAAGGATGATATAAGAGAGCAAATAGCAGAAAAAGATCATTTTGACAAAGAGCTACATAAACAAATATAGGAAGCAAAAGATTAATCAGTAGAGAGACAGAGGTTCTAAAAAAGAAAAAAGCCAAACAGAAATCCTTGAACTGAAAGAAACAATAAACCAAGTTAAAAGTTCCACTGAAAGCATCAGCAACAGATTAGACCACTTGGAAGACAGGACTTCAGACAATGAAGGCAAAATATATAATCCCAAAAGAATGTAGACCACCCGGAGAAAATGATAAGAAATCATGATAACATTCAAGAAATATGGAATAGCATAAAAAAACAAATTTAAGATTTATGGGAATAGAGAAATGAATAGAGTTCCAAACCAAAGGAATTAGCAATCTTTTAAATAAAATAATATCAGAAAATTTTCCAAACATGAAGAATGAATTGGAAAACAGAATTCAAGAGGCTTACAGAATGCCAAATGTACAAAATAAAAACAGACCCACACCAAGTCACATTATAATGAAAGTTCCTAACATACAGAATAAGGAGAGAATATGAAAAGCCAAGAGAGAAAGGGATCAGATTGCATATAGGAGGAAAACCAATTATATTATATGCAATTTTTTTAACACAGATCCTGAAACTTAGAAGATCCTAGAACAATATATATCAAGCTCTAAAAGAAAATGGATGTCAACCAAGAATCTTATATCCAGAAAAATTAAGCTTTAGATTTGATAAAGAAATAAAAACCTTTCATGATAAACACAAATTAAAAGAATTTACAACTCGAAAGCCTTCACTACAGAACATTCTCAGTGAAATATCCCATGAAGAGGAATTAAAATACAACAATGAACGTCAGCAAAAGGAGATATTACACTAAAGGAAAAACTAATCAAAGGAGAAACCAAGTCAAGTTAAATGCCAAAAATAAAGAAAAATGGCTAGGAATATAAATCATATCTCAATAATAACCATTAATGCAAATGGCTTAATCTCACCCATCAAAAGACATAGACTGGCCAATTGGATTTTTAAAAAGTTCCAACATTATGTTGCCTCCAAGAGACTCATCTCATAGGAAAAGGCATCCACAGACTAAAGGTGAAAGCTTGGGAAAAAAATCATAAAACTCACATGGACTATGGAAGCAAGCAAGGGGTTCCATCCTCATACAAAATAAAGTAGACTTCAAGCCAAAGTTAATCAAAGAGGGTAAAGAAGGATATGTCAAACTGCTCAACATATTGATATGTCAACAAGACATAACAATAATAAATATATATGTCCCACACAATGGAGTATCTACATTCATCAAACAAACTCTTCTCAAGTTCAAGGGTCATATAGACCACAACACAATAATTCTGGTTGACTTTAACACACCTATTTCACCACTGGATAGATCTTCCAAACAAAAGCTGAACAAAGAAACTATAGAACTCAATAATACAATCAATAACTTAGACTTAACTGACATATATAGAATATTTCATCCTTCAACAAGCAAATATACTTTCTTCTGGTCAGCACATGGATCTTTCTGCAAAATAGACCATATATTATGCCACAAAGCAACTCTTGGCAAATATAAAAAAGTAGAGATATTACCCTGAATCTTATCAGGTCATAATGGAATGAAATTAGAAATCAATGATAAAATTAAAAAAAGCTACTCCATCACCTGGAGACTAAATAAAATGCTACTGAATGAACAATGGGCTGCAAAAGACATCAAGGAGGAGATTAAAAAATTCTTAGATGTGAATGAGAACTCAGCTACAGCATTTAGAAATCACTGGGATACTATGAAGGAAGTACTAAGAGAAAAGTTCATTACATGGAGTTCACTCCTTAAAAAAAGAAAAAGTCGACAAGTAGATAATTTAACTTTACATCTCAGAGGCCTAGAAAAAGAAGAACAAATCAACACCAAAAGCAGTAGAAAATAGGAAATAATTAAAATCAGAGCTAAAATCAATGAAATTGAAACAAAAAAAATTGAAAAATTTGACAAAACGAAAGTTGGTTTTTTGAAAAATAATAATAAAATGAACAGACCCTTAGCCATAATAATGAACAGAAGGAGGGAGAAAACCCAAATTACTACATATGTGAAATATCACAAAGATTCTACAGAAATACAGAAGATAATTAGTATTTTGAAAATTGTACTTAAATAAAATAGAAATGTTGAAGCCATCACCAAATTTCTAGAGTCATATGATTTGCACAAATTGAATCAAGATGACACACAAAATTTAAACAGAACAATTTAAAGTGATGGAATAGAAGACGCCATCAGAAGCCTACCAACCAAGAAAAGTGCAGGCCCAGATGGATACACAGCAGAGATCCACAAGATCTTTAAAGAAGAACTAATAACAATAGTCTTCAAATTATTTTGTAAAAATAGAAAAAGAGGCAGCACTTCCAAACTCACTCCATGAGGCCAATATCACCCTGATTCCAAAACCAGGCAAAGACACATCAAGGAAAGAAAAATTGTTCATCTCTAATGAACATAGATGCAAAAAAATTCTCATTAAAATTCTGGCAAATAAAATACAAAAACATATCAAAAAGATCCTGCACCGCAATCAAGTAGGGTTCATCCCAGGGATGCAAGTTTGGCTCAACATACAGAAATCCATAAGTGTAATTCATCACATCAATAGACTTAAAGATAAGAATCATATGATCATCTCGATAGATGCAGAAAAAGCATACAACAAAATACAGCACCCCTTCATGTTCAAAACACTAGAAAAACTAGGGAAAACAGAAACATATCTCAACATTGTAAAGGCTATCTATGCTAAGTCAAAGGCCAACATCGTTCTAAATGGAGAAAAATTGAAAGCATTTCCCCTAAAACCTGGAACAAGACAGGGATGCCCTCTTTTAACACTTCTGTTTAACATAGTTCTTGAAATTCTAGCCAGAGCAATTAGATAGATGAAAGAAATTAAAGGTATATGGATAGAAAATGAAGAACTCAAATTAACACTATTTGTTGATGATATTATTCTATAACTAGAAGACCCAAAAAAATTCCAATTGAAAAATTCTAGAACTAGTAAATGAATTCAGCAAAGTAGCAGGATACAAAATCAACACCCATAAATCAAAGACATTTCTGAATATCAGTGACAAATACTTTGAAAGGAAAACTCCCCCATTTACAATAGTCTCAAAATGAAAAGATAAAATAGTTGGGATCAACCTAACAAAAGAGGTGAAGACCTCTACAATGAAAACTACAGAATGCTAAAGAAAAAAATTAAAGAAGAACTTAGAGGATGAAATATTAATTCTGCCTATCCCTTGTTCTTGGATAGGCAGAAATAATATTGTCAAAATGACCATATTATCAAAAGCATTATACAGATTTAATGCAATTAATCAAATCTCCATGACATTTCTCATAGAAATAGAAAAAGTAGTTCTGAAATTCATGTGGAAAAATAAAAGACCCCAAATAGTTAAAGCAATCCTTATAAGAAGAGTGAAGCAGAAGGCATCACTATACCAGACCTTAAACTATACTACAGAGCAATAGTAACAAGAACATCATAGAATTAGCACCAAAATAGACTTGTAGACCAATGGTACATAATAGAGGACACTAGCCCACATAATTACAGTTATTAATATTAGACAAAGGTGCCAAAAAAGTACATTGGAGAAAAGATAGCCTGTTTAACAAATGGTGCAAAAACTGGGAATCCATATGCAACAAAATGAAATTAAACTCCTATCTCTCACCATGCACAAAACTCAGGTCAAAGTGGATCAAGGACCTAGGAATTAAACCAGAGACACTGAACCTATTTGGAAAAAAAATAGGCCCAAATCTTCATCATATTGGATTAGGCCCATACTTCCTCAAAAAGACTCCCTAAAATCAAGAATAATAAATGGGATATATTCAAACTAAAAAGCTTCTTTTCAGCAAAAGAAAGAATCAGTGAGCCTACAGCTTGGGAGCAAATTTTTACCACTTGCACATAAGATAGAGCACTAATCTCTAGGATATATAAGGAACTCAAAGAGCTAAACACCATAAAAACAAATAACTCAATTAATAAATGGGCCAAGGATCTGAACAGACCAAGGTCAAGGAA
Source organism: Spermophilus citellus (assembly GCF_964194105.1). Taxonomy (NCBI): domain Eukaryota; kingdom Metazoa; phylum Chordata; class Mammalia; order Rodentia; family Sciuridae; genus Spermophilus; species Spermophilus citellus. Next base: position 253,083,731 of record NC_138182.1, read on the forward strand.
CCTTCTCAGAAGGTGATATACAATCAATCAACAAATATACAAAAAAATGTTCAACATCTCTAACAATTAGAGAAACACAAATCAAAACTACTCTAACATTTCATCTCACTCCAGTCAGAAGGGCAGCTATTAAGAATACAAATAACAATAAGTTTTGGTAAGGATGTGGGGGGAAAAGGCAAACTCACACATTGCTGGTGGGACTGTCAATATGAAAAGCAGTATGGAGATTTCTTGGAAAACTGGGAATGGAACCACCATTTGATCCAGCTATCCTTCTCCCCAGTCTATATCCAAAGGACTTAAAAACAGCATACTACAAGGACACAGCCACATCAATGTTTATAGCAGCACAATTCACATTAGCTAAACTGTGTAACCAACCTAGATGCCCTTCAGTAGATGAATGGATAAAGAAAACGTCGTATATATACACAATGGAATATTACTCAGCAATAAAAAACAATAAAATCAGGCATTTGCAGGTAAATGGATGAAATTGGAGAATATAATGTAAAGTGAAGTTAGCCAATGCCAAAAAAAAAAAAAATGGCAAAAGTTTTGTCTGATATAGGGAGACTGATTCACAGTGGGGTTGGGAGGGGGAGCATCGGAGAATTAGACCAACTCTAGATAGGGCAAAGGGTGGGAGTCGCATGGGGGTAGAAAAGATGGTGGAATGAGATTTACATCATTACCCTAATTACATGTATGAAGACATGAATGGTTTGATTCTACTTTGTGTACAACCAGTGATACAAAAAAATTGTGCTCTCTATGTGTAATATAAATTGTAATGCATTTTGCTCTCATATATAACAAATTAGAATAAATGTTTTTTAAAAATCACTGTACATTGTTTAGCACTCTTTTTCTTAGGCATAATCCATGTAGGTATAATATATGAAAATACACTCTAGTGTTATGTATATTTAAAAAGTATAAATAAAGTACAAATAAAAAAATTCCTAAAAGAACTTTTAAGAACTATTAATCTTTAATAAAGAACATATTTAAAGCATGACCAATAATCTTTACACACATTATACAGACAAAACTTTTAGAAATATGACAAATGATTCACTAATTTAATGGGGAGAAGAAGCAGGAAAATCTACTATGCAGCTAATAGCAATTTAAAATGGTGACTGCATTTTAGAAAATGGTTTCCTAACTACAAGTTTTAGAGTATAGATTTATTGGAGTATGCCCTAGAGGACTAAGTGAACTTGTGCACTAGTGAGCATGAAGGAAGTTTCAAAATGGCATAGTCCATAGTCCGTAGTCCATAACAGCTACAAATAGGAAGCAAACCAATGTCAATCAAGAGTAGAATAAATAAATAAAGGAAGAGTTGCATATTAATTCAATGATGTACTAAAATATAGTAATGAATAAACTAAAACTACATAATGTTCATTGGAAGAAGACAGGCCAACAAAATCATACAAAAGTTGTGTTCTTTTGTGCAGTTAATTAACTGGAAAACAACATATAGACATGAAGTAAGTATATTAATTTTTAATTTAATTAAAAAACTATTAATTTTTTAGTAAGTTTCCTTTGAAAAATTCCATGAAACATTTACATGAATTTGAGGGGTTTTTTACAGAGTGGCTATTGATGGACAAATATTTTGGAAGTTTTAGTTTTAGTTTCAGAAATATTTGAGGATGCACTGAAAGGATGCATACTAAGATATTTGATGATGTCTTAGTATGCTCTGGCTGAAATAATAAAATGGACTTGGTAGCTAGCTCATTAGAAATTTAACTTTCCACAGTTCTGGAAGTTGAGAAGTTCAGGATCAAGGTTCTGGCTCATTTGGTTTCCTAACACAGGGATTTCTTCCTGATTTGCAGACTGCTAACTTCTTGCAGAGGAAGAGAGAGAAAGGAAGATCTCTGGTGTCTGCATCATTAGGGCCACACTTTCACAACCTCACCTAAACCTAACTGCCTCCCCAGAGTCTTATCACTAAATAGTGCCACAATAGAAATGAGAGCTCCAATATGCATACTTGGAGGGGAACACCATTCATTTCATGGCACGTAATGAGTTAGAAATGTCTTCAGAAAGCTGCATGGTTAAGGGAAATGCACTTGAGAGTCCTTGTTTCATTGCCCCTATAAGAGAATGATTGGTTGACTAATGAAAATTATAATTGCCATAAACAAAATGAGCATAATTTGAAGATATTATATTATACTTACATTAACATACTTTTAAGTCTTACTTTTTATGCTTCTTTCCACATATACATGTTCATGTATCTTCTCTGAAAACGTATTTCACATTGAAGGCACTATTTCAAACCTGAATTTGTCTCTGCACGTGGGATTTGAAAGATGTAGCAGTGACTGGGTCATAGATTTGCATGGTGATTGCATGAATCTCATTTCCAGGGTTTGTAACACTGAGTTTAATCACCTGTCTGTTAAATGTAACTTACATTTAACTCCTCCAGTCGGAGCCACGTTTTAGTTAACTGCAGTTCTGCCAGAAACAACATAAATGTGACAGTCCCTCATAAGACTAGTCTGGTTTAATGTAATGATACTATTCTTTTTTAAAAATTTTTCTCATAAATACCCCACCTCCCCCTTACTGTGCACATCCATCTCTTCAGTTAAAATTAAATTTAACATGCAGCAAGCTTCAAAAGTTGAGAACTAAGAAAAAAATTAGAGACTAAGTTTTCTCTGTTTCATGGGTGGCAAAACTTTGAAGTGGTTGTATTTCCTATATGAATTATCCTTGACTCACAGGAAATTATTCAATGGCCATTTGGATCAGATATTGCTTGTGCATTGAGAAAAACTTGGTAAAAGAGAACTTAAAACTTTTGCATAGTCCATCCAAGTTTAACATATATGGAAATTGTTACTGGTTTTAGTTGGTGATTCCAGAGGAGTAGATTTTAATTAATTAGAGCAGGTGAGACCTTGATTTCCAAAGGACATCATTCCTTTGGAGGAAAAAAAAAATGATTTTCCAGTTGTGAGTTGGGTGGGGGATGGGATGCAGAAAGGGAATTGAGGACTTAACTTGTTGAAATCACACAGTAGTAAAGAGCACGGTTTATGAACTACTCAGAACAGGAAATTGTATTCTTGGGAGCCCTTCCAAATGTCTAGCAAGAATTCCTCCCCAGGATAATGTGTGTATTTTATATTTTGTTCACATTTCTTTCTTTTTTCTTTTTAACTCCACATGGTATATCAGAGTGATCTGCTGAGGGTGCAGATAAGAAGATGACACAGTATTTGTAATGAATGTACTCAATTAAACTGACTATAATTAGTCTCATTTTTATTAACTCAATAAACTCTTGATTTTGAGCAATTATCCTAAAAAAATACACCTTTGCACTGGGGTGGATAGTTCCTCTATCTGCATTTTCACTGATACACCATTGCCTGAGTTATAATTCATCAGTTTTATGCTGATGAACTTCAATCATTTTGCATATATGAGACTTACTTATCTTTATTGGCTTCATTAAGAAGCTCCAGAAAATAGTATTCATTGAGTTTTTCCACTTTCAAGCATTCATTTTTTTACATGGCCCTTATAATTAAAGGTAATTTCAACAGATGTAGAATTTTACTCACATTTTCTTTCTTACATTATCTTAATGAACCAATTCATTTCTTTGTGGAATAGAGTTACAGTTAGCATAATGTGATAATTTGAATTTCCCAGTCTTTATTTGCTTGGACACCTCATTGATTTTTACTTTTTGAAAATGGGTTAATTTTTATTTTTATGATTTTGAGTTAATAGGTTATGTTTTGAGGAGATTTTGGTTTGCCCAGAAATTAAGAAGAGTAAAGAAAGTTCTCTTCTACCTGATCACAAACTCCCAGTCTGTTTTCCTATTATTAACATCTCATATCAATGTGTTAACGTTCATTAAAACTGGTGAGCAAATGTTAAAGAATGTTTTTGCACTAAAGTCCATAGCTTATCTTTGGTTTAACTTTTGTGGTGTACATTCTATGGGGACTGAGAAATGAGTAAAAGCATATGTCAACTATCTAGATATCATACAGAAGAGTTTCACCATCCCAAAAGTCTTCTGAGCTGTGTCTGTTCATCCCACACTCCCCTCTAACTCATAGAAAAAATGACCATGGAAATCACTGATGTCTTTGCTATCCTGAAGAATTTTTTGTTTTCTTGAATGCCATAAAGTTGGAATCATGCAATGCACAATCTTTTCTGAATGGATTCTTTCACTCAGTAATTTACATTTTTGTTTCTTTCTTGTCTTTTCAAGTCTTCATATCTCATTTCTTTTTATGCTGCACAATATTCTATTGTCTGGATGTAACTTATGTGTCCATTAACCAATTGAAGGATATTATGGTTGCTTCCAAGTTTGGGTAATTATGAATAAAGCTGCTATAAACATTTGTGCAAGCTTTTGTATGGACATAAGATTTCATCTCATTTGGGTAAATACCAAGAATCTCTATTGCTGGATCATATGATAAGTGTTTAGTTTTGTAAAAATCTGCCAAATTGTATTCTAATTTGGCTGTATCACTTTGTATTCTAACAATAAAATAATGTTGCTTTTACTCCATGTCTGCCAGCATTTGGTCTTATGTTAGTGTTTTGTATTTTGGTCTTTCTAATAGGTGAGTTGTGATACCTCATTGTTGTTTTAGTTTGCAATTCCATAATGACATATGTTGTTGAATATCTTCTCATGTGCTTGTTTGCCATCTGCATATATTGTTTTGTAAGGTATCTGTTCAGAAGTTTAGCACATTTTAAAAATGTTTTAATGAGTTTTAAGAGTTATTTTATGTTTTGGATAACAGTCCTTTATCAGATATCTGTTTTGCAATATTTTTCCTGAAATTCTTGCCTGTCTCTCCATTCCTCCAATAGTGTGTTTCTTAGAGCAGAAGATTTTAATTTTATTGAAGTCATATTTCTCAATTTTTCTTTCACAGTTTGTGCTTTTACTGTTATATCTGAAAGTCATTGCCAAATCCAAGGTCACTCAGTTTTTCTTCTGCATTATCTCACTTCTTATATTTTATTATTTTACATCTTACATGTAATTCATGATTCATTTCAGTTCATTTTTGAGAAAGTTTTAAGATATATGTCAAGATTTATTGTTTCACCAGTGAACACCCAGTTGTTCTAGCACCATTTGTTGAAAAGACACTTTTTATTCCATTTAATTGCATCTCTTCCATGATACAAAATCTGTTGGTTATATTTATATGATTTCGGTTACATTGATCTATTTTTTCACCAATAAAATACTTTTGATTCTTGTAGCTTTACAGTAAGTTCATGTTATGCTTTGGATGTGAGGTGTCCCTCAAAAGCTCATGTGTGAGGCAATGCAAGAAGGTTTAAAGGAGAAGTGATTGTATGAGAATCTTTATCAATGAGTTAATCCCCTCATAGGATTAACCAAGGAGAAACTGAAGGCAAGTAGTATATACCTGGAGAAGGTGGGTCATTGGGAGTGTACCTTTGGGTTCAATATTTTGTATCTGGTGAGTGGAGCTTCTGTCTGCTTCCTGATAACCTTGTGAGCTTCCACATTTTTTCTGCCATTTTGTCCTTCTGCTCTTCCAGCCCCAAGGAATGGACCTACCTCTTCCAGTTACACCCTACCTGCCTAAATTAGTACCCAGTTAATACATGTCAAAGGTTAATCCACTGATTAGGTTGCAACTCTCAAAATTCAATCATTTTACTTCTGAACATTCTTGTGTTGTCTTACACATGAGCTTTTGGGAAAATATATCTAAACTATAACAGAATTATTGAATGTGTATTTGTAGCTCTAATCTCTCCTCTATATTACTTTATTTTGAATGTATTGTTATGCCTCCTTTTATGTATTTTAAGCTAAGAAAATGTTCTTTGTTTTATTTAATTCTTTAGACAATACCATTATGTTTATTTTTCTCTTTTTTTAAAATTTAATCTTGATTTCTGAATTTTTTTCTTTTTATTTTGTCCCAAATATTATATCCTTTGAAGTAATTCTTTAGACCAATCATTGTATTTCAAAAATTATTTTAAAAGTCTGATTTATGTTATTCATTTAGTAGCAAATATTTCATTATGGATTCCATTATTTTCTAAATGCATTTTGCTCATTTTGAAATGTAGACAACATTCTTTAACTTTTTGTAGTTACATTTTGTAAAAGTATTTTCATTGTCAATAGGAACTCTATTATGTTTTATACTTATATATAGAATTGATTGAAATTATTTTTGTTAAGAATTTTAGGTGAGGGGCTGGGTTGTGGCTCAGTGGTAGAGGGCTTACCTGGCATGTGTGAGGCACTCGGATCAATTCTCAGCTCCACATATAAATAAATAAATAAAGATCCATTTATAACCATATATATATAAAGAAGTATAGGTGAATTTAGTTTCTCTATAACCTTAGAAATCAGACAATGGGTGAGATGTCTTGATCCGTTGCTTTAAAATGCTCCGTTGTATTGTTTTTATTAATGGATTTTTAAAAAGGAAAGAAAAGAATAGCACTCTGTCATTTTCTGTGATGTGCTTTCTCTGCTTCTTCTCTTGCTTTTGCCTGCAGATTCTTTTGCCTGCAGCTTCTTCTTCTTTTTTTTTTCCCTGCGTGTTTCCTGAATCATTTTCATTCAATGTTGTATTTTACACTGGAAGAAAGCTTCAAATTTAGTTTCAAAAAATGCCTTGAGCTCACACTGCTTTCAGAACTACTGAGATCCCCTCTCACTGCTTTTTTCAATAGCTCTCTTCAACATCCTTTTTCAACATGCTTTTTTTTTCCCCTGTTGTGGCAGGGATTGAACTCAGGGCCTCATGCATTTTAGGACTCCTAGGTCTAGTGTGCCTACAGGCGCCTCTGTGCAGTGGAGAATGGCTTTCCGTCAGGACCATCAGGCACCTCTGCCTTTCCCTGCTTCCCAATGTCTATTCATGGCACATGGATCTGTAACTGTCCTGCTTTGTCCCTCCTACACATATATTGCCACCGACTTTTATTATAGCTGCCAGTTTGGGGTTTCTGGGTCCTACTCTTCTTATTTTCATTGGAGGACTAAAAGCTTCAAAAGTGAATTTTCACTTTAGTGCCACCATTTCAAGATTGAGAACACAGGAAGAAAGGGAGCTTGTTACTTTGAATAGAGGACATAGAATAGACCTCCCTGAAAATTTCACATTTAAACAGACTTGAAATAAGTGGGAGAATAAATCCTATGGCAGCTTGAGTGTACAGTAAGGAAAAATTCAGATAAAGCAAGCAGAATGTCCTTAAAGCTGGTGCTTTCTTGAGGAACAGCAGAATAGCAAAAGGTCCAGTTTGACAGAAGAGGAGAATGTGAAGTTTTGAATGGTAGGGCAAAGGCCATAAAAGTCAGCTAGTAGATCATGCAGGGTCTCACGGCTCACAATGAGGATTCTTTTCTAAGATAGGAAGCTACTGTAGGGTTTGTTGTAGATTAGCTACATGGCTTTTGTATTAATAAAACTGTATCATGTCTTTAAACAACTTTGTTATGTCTAATATTAATAATGCCTGCTTTTCGTTTTGGGAAAGCAAGAGCAGAAGCAAAGTAGAGCAGGGAGACAAGTTATCAAGAAGATAAACCTTGGAGAAAGGAAGAAGGTGAAACAGAAAACACACACACATTCCTTGCATTGTTCAGTATAAATTTAAAAGATAAATAAACAAATACCACTAGCAACTCTTCCCACATCCTCTACACTTTGATTTCACACACTCCCTTCTCTGTGATGTTCTCTGGTTTTTTAACTGTCAAAGGTCTTTTCCACCTTCCTAGATCAAGCAGGTTCTTTTTTATCCTTTCTTGTCTTTACTATGCAACTTCTTTCACCAAGTACTTTCCTTCTGTCTGGCCAGTTTACCTTGTGCTTCCTCCCCATTTGCTGATTATTCATTACTCCCCATTTGCAGATTATTCATACCCTCACAGGTGAAATCATAGATTGAAAAGAAATTAAGCAACATGAGGGGTTCTTCCAGGGGTAATCTCTCCAACTAGAGAATAACACCTACATAAAGAAGCCAAACCTCCGTATGGGTACAGACTGTAGAATATAGTCTGATACAATGATGTGGCTTTTTTATACAGGTATATTACTAAAGGTTGGCATTTTGCACGGAAAAGATAAATATTTTTAGCCTTTATAGGAGTCCTGAGATCATCCAAGCAGATATCCAACTGTAGTTCTTATATATACTAGAGGCATGGAAACCCACTGAAAAGAATTGAGATTTTTCACAAATGGGGTCCAAAAATATAATGCCATTATCAGTGGACTGGAGACAGGATCAAATAGAATCAAGTAGAAAATGGAGCTTTGGGGAGATTTTCCAGAAATACTCTTGTAGCTTAGCCAGGCCAAGCCACACTCTGTGAGTATTGAGAAAGAGGATTTTTATATAGTTAGTCTGTACTTGAACATGTTTGAAGCCAAGCCTTGGAGTGACTCATGGAAGAGCATTCTGCCCATCTTATCAGCCACTCTGTTAAATTTTCACTGTTCTTACCCAGAGGTTGCAAGAAAAGCCATACTATGCCAATGACCTCTACTGAAAGGGCTAGGCCCTTAAGTAGGAAGTTCTGTAATTTCTATTCCAAAAGAGAACTGACAACCAGATGTGAAGAGGTACCTCCCACCAGGGACAGAGGAAGGTTAGGCTGAGTTCTCACCTTCATATAAGAATCACTGGTAGCATTAAGACCCAGAGGTACAGAGCTGTCAAAGTACAGGCTAGAGAGGAAACCAAGCCTTCCTAGTAGACTCACTGCTGATCCGATTTATATATGGTGATTTGATGATGGATGCTTTTTAAAAGATTCTCAAGCAGAGAATTTAATTCTGATATGAGGACTCTTCTTTCTATTTCACTTAGAATTTCCAGGTTTGTCTAGACAGTCACGCAGCCATCTCTAAGAGATTGCGCTTTCCTGCTTGGTCATTTCTGACAGAGATCTAAGTGGTAAAACTTATTGGCATATGCAGCTCAAAATCTGACTATTCAAGAAGAATAGAGCAAAAGATACTGTAACAATTAGCAATTTCTTTCCCAAATATAAATATACAGCAGTTGGAACCTTAGTACACTATTATTCAGCCAGTAGAATGGAATAGTTTATATCTATTTATAAAAAAAAATAGTGCCATGAAAAATTTTTTACACTTCATTAGTGGAATAAAGAAAAACATTATAAAAAAAAAAGAAAAGAAGCCAATGAGTGAGAGGGAGGGAGGGAGGGAGAAAGAGAAGAGAGGGAGAGAGAGGAGATAAAAAGAGAAAGGAGAGAGAAAGAGAGAGAAGACATAGAGATACCTGGAGGTTAAATTAGGATAGCGAGTAGTGAGGTTAAATATGCACTCTATTTTTTTTTTAAATTTCTTGACATTCTGTGAAATAAAGCTATGTTTTTTTTTAAATGCTAGTTAATGAGTGCTTCTTTAAAATCTCTAACTATTCCTTTTCCACAGATATCTGTTCGACAGACAACATTTTTAAACATGGAAATGTAAAGCTATTTTAACATGTCTTCATCATCTTATTTTTTTTAATTCCTTGGCTTACAGGAGGTAAAATATGAATATTTCATGTTAATGCATTTGGCAATTTTTACATATAGAACAGCTTTCCTGGATGATCACTTGACATCTATAATTTTGGACATTATAGCAATTACAGGATACTTGTTTCTTTTTAATCTCATTAACATATAAATTTCTTATACTCTGGCCAAAAAGAAGAATAAAACAGAAAACGGAAAAGGAAGAGACACACAAAGATATTTCAATTATACAGACTTTAATTCAATTTTCACAGTTCTCCCTACACTGGCAGAAACTGAATGATTTAAGTGGTCAGGAAGCACTGATGTATTTATAGAATTTTAAATGCTATTTATTTGGAACTCCAACATACAGTGAATGTAAACCCTTTTTTCCCCTTTCATTTGGAAGGACATAGCTGTCCCCCTAATAGAAATGTGGTCTGTGTGATTTTCTTAAGTAATAGATAATACCCAGGCTGTCCAAATGCTTAAGTGAATCTAGGCACGTGTTCAGCTTGAAAGCCATTTGGATAGAGCAACCAACTACACACAATTGCTAGCACATTACACAAGGGAAAATGCAGAAAATGAAGTTGATGGAAAGATCATTACCGTGAGTGCAGGCTAATAATGGAAGGCATCATGGAACACCACATGCCTGTTATGAGCAAGTAAAGAAAAGATACTGTGCTTTGGTTTCAATTTGGAACAAAGTGGCAACAGTGGAAGACACCTCAGTGAATTGAGTAATAACTGTAAAATCTGGTCCTATTAAGGTCACCAGGAAGTTATACCCTACAAAACCTCCATCAGTAGGCAGAACAATAAATTTGGCAAGACTGCTAATCCTGTGATTCAGAATGACATCTTAGGAGTAGATAAAACTATTGTGTATCCTCTGGATGTTCTTTTTGTTCCTATGAGAAGGGAGCTTGGAAAATATAGAATAGTAGTTTTCCTAGTTACACTGGTATTCACCACTAAATCAGACACAGCAGGACCATGGGACAGGGAAGATTATGACAGAGGATTTCCAAATGTCTATTCCAGTGTCCCATCTCAGAGGTCAAGCATCCACGTCTGTCCTCACAATAAAGATGAATGTACATGTCTGTGAATGAAATGGGTTATGTATTCCTTTCAATACAAAAACTGAGACCAAAAAAGAGAAAGAGAGCAAGGTCCCAAGATAATTAAATTACCTGTCACAATAAACAAGAAGCAACTCCACATCGATAGCCTGTCCTGGAAGTGATTCTGAACATGGATACCTCAGGCTGCTCATTACTTCTGGAAGTTGGAACCAGCAGCTGGACTGCCCATCAGAAACACTGTCATGGCAACCAAGGTAGACTCATCCCACTTGCCTATGTGTAGACTTCCAACTCTGCAGAAGTGTCAACAGAGCATCAAGAATTTTACACTCTTTGAAAAAGAATTGGCAGTAACATATAAAGGTCAACAAAACAAAACAAAACTACTGAAAAGAAATAGAAGCAAAAATTTAAAAAATATTTTTCTTATTCTAGATGACATTCTAGTATAATTCATAGCCCTAAAAGGAGAGAAATTATTAAAAGAATAAATAGTATAACAATTCTTTATACATTACTAATAATTGCTAACTAAATAGAAGTGGCAAATATCAGAGCACTGTGGTAGAAAGAATGATTTTCATGAAGATGGATTAATTTACTCAGAGTCAGAAAAAAAAAGGGACAAGAATGAATAAAGCAAAAAACCTAAAGGAAGCAGAGGTATAAGAAGAAAAGATGAGGGAAAGGATACATTTTTATATCTAAAAGCTGAAATAGACATTTAATATTAATTCTAGAGAGAGAAAACAAAGAGGAATGGAAGAAAGAATAATCAAAAACTTTTATGAAAATTCTATAATGTGCAGTAAGCATGTTTCCAGATGGGAAGTTCTCCTAGCAGTGTTAGTTAGCCTTTCCCTGACAGGTTTTGTCTGGACAATTTGGGATGAGTTAGCCCCCTTCATCCTGAGGAAAGGCCTCTGCTACAGATGTCCAACTCAGACCAAGGCTGGAGCAGATGCTGATTGGCAGCCAGCACCATTTACAGGCAGCTCCTTCCTCCTCTGCATCTGGCCCTACACTCAGGCTCCACCACATGGGCGCTGCCCCTCAGTATGGCCTTCTCCACTTTCTAATGCCTGCTTGCTGCTCTCCTCCTCCTGTATTTATTCCCTTCTGTTCTTCTATCATGTTTATCTACTTGCTGTTCTGGATGTTATGGTTTAAATGTGGTGTCAGCCCAAAGCTCACGTGTAAGACAATGCAAGAAGGTTTGGAGGAGAAATGATTGGGTTGTGAGAGTCTTAACCCAGTCAGTGAAATAATCCCTGATAGGATTCACTGAGTGGTAACTGGAGACAGGCAGTGGGTGGCTGCAGCAAGTGGTTCATTGAGGGCATGGCTATGGGGTATATAGGTTGTATATGTAGAGTGGAGCCTCTCTCTCTCTGTCTTTGCCTTCATGTGAACCGCTTCTCTTCAGAGGTGTTCTGCCTCTCCTGGAGCCCTGAGGAATGGAGCTGGGCTTCTATAGACTAAGACCTCTGATACTGTGAGCCCTCAAATAAACCTTTCATCCTCTACAGTTGTTCTGTTCAGGTTTTACAGCTCTGGTAGCAACACAGCTGATTAAAACACTGCAAAGAGGAAAACCCCCAAACTTTGACCCATCAACCTTCACACTTGGATTATGCTTAATTATGACACAGCACAATTTACTGTAAAGAACTGATGGCAAAGAGTCAGAGGCCACCATGTCTATTCCTCAGCAGTTTCAGGTATACAATTCAGAAAAAATATAAACTTTTGGGGAAATCCATTTAACTATGTTTTTAATCCCTGAAATCAATCATTAAAAATTATATAACTCTGATGCATATGTTCCCAAATAGCAAAATCTACAGAAATGAAATGGATATAAATTTTATAGAAACAAAGATATGGAGAACTTCTACAGGACACAGGACACTTGGTCACAGTATACTATGTTCCCAGGAAATATGTTAAATATTATGAATCTCATTACTTTTTTATGTAAATCCTCAATTTTAGTTCTGTTTCAAAAAGCATAAGTAACTCAAACTCAAACACTACTTATGTGTTTCAATTTACAATATATTTGAGGATTTAGTTTGGGTTTACTAAGACATTTATGACCAGGAAACTAGCCAAACTCTAACATATTGACAAAAGCGTTGAATAAACCTAGTCTAAATCAACATAAAGACTGAAGTCTCCCAAACTCCCAGTCACTATGACTAAAACTGTACACATTTAATTATATAATTGCCTCATAAGAATTTTTATCTTATTTATAATAGTATCATAAATTTTCTTATTGAATGTGTTAATGTCTATCAGATAAATCAAATTCTTAGGGAAATTAAATCACAAAGAGAAATTTGTGCTTAAATTTTACTTTAGCGCTTACCATCAGATCTGCCTGTAGTATAATACTCAACTTTAGCAAAACAAAACAAAACAACAACAATAACAACAACAAAAACGAACAAAAAACCCAGCTTCTACTCTCTACAAATGGGAATTGAGTCTGAGCTGTCTGTGACTTGCTTTAATCAATAGAAATAGGCACATGGGGTACTATGCCCATTCAGATCTGTGTTTAGAAGGCTTGGCAGCTTCTGTGCACAGTTAAGTGCATAGTTTTCCAATTTTAACTTCATTCATTTCTTTCCAGCCCCTGAGTTTCAGGTCTGAGACCTTTCCATCAGATCAAGAAGTGTATTTTTTACAGTTTTGTTTCCTTTGAATAAGAAGCACTGTCAAGAGATTCTCTTTCTGTTGTTGGATGTCATTGCTTGGAACATCAAATCCTGCTCCTTGAAACCTACAAACCATGAGTTATGTATATCCCTACATTTTCTCTCATTTTTTAATCAGGAAAAAAAAACCTGAAATCTTTACCTATAGCTCCAGGCTTCTCCCTTTTTGAATAATAATCCTAAATAATGTGGATACTCCTCCTCCCACCCATCATCTCCACTCACTCAGGAGAATCGAATGCATGTATTCAGGGCTATCTTTCCTAAATCATGTCAGAATGACGCATGCTGTGTCTGGCACATGCTGCAGAAAGGCTTCTGATATCGCCCATCAAATCTCCCTGCTCCTGCAAGGGCATCTTTAAACCCTGTCACTGCAAGAATAAAGACAAGGAAGCTACAAAAAGAGGTAGGGTTTTTCTTAATAAACACAATTTCCATAAGTGTAGCTTTAAAAAAATTAAAAATATTTTTGTTATAATATAATTAAAGAGTGCAACAAAATATTCCAAGCCTTTGAAAGAAGTGCTTCTTCATTAAATGAATGAAAGATCTCAGATTCAAAGACAAAGAGGGCACTCCTTTCTCTTGCCCACTCCCTTACTGATCTGCATTCCTGTCGGGAAATGCTAACCCCCATCTCAGAGCCTGCTTTGCTTCCAGAAGCCCTTTGCCTTTATTATTTTTTTCAAGTGGATATATATGTATATATATTTTAAAAGAACACCCCCTTCAGGGCTGGGGATGTGGCTCAAGTAGTAGCACGCTCACCTGGCATGCGTGTGGCCCAGGTTTGATCCTCAGCACCACATACAAACAAAGATGTTGTGTCCGCGAAAAACTAAATATATATATTTTCTCTCTCTTTAAAAAGAAGATGTTGTGTTCACTGAAAATTAAAAAAAAATATATTAAAAAATTCCTCTCTCTCTCTCTAAAAAAAAAAAAAAAAAAAAAAAAAAAAAAAAAAAAAAAAAAAAAAAACCTCCTTCAATAGAACCATACCCTCATGGAAGGCACATTTACCTGGGGAAGATCTTGGTGAAATTTATATGGTTTCAAATGTGTTTAGATTAAAGAGACTTCATTTTTTTTCTGTTTTATTCTCATAAATGCCATCATTCTTCCACTAATTTTGATTACCTATACCTCCAAATGATTTTTTTTCTTTTTTTTCTTCTCTCACTTAAGAATTTTGGAGCAGAAAAGAAATTTGGAGATCAACCGATCTCATTTTTAGGAAAGTGGAGGGCAGGGAGTTTAAGTAAAAAGAAACACAAATCAATAGAAATTTGACCAAAAACCAACACAGATCTGGTGTTGATTCATGGCCTCCCATTCTCCAACTATTAAATTTTGCTTTATGGATAATTACATCCAAACAATTGTCTGTTCAGTTTCTTGACCCATTTATTGATTGGGTCATTGTTTTTCTGGGTGTTAAGGTTTTTGAGTGGTTTATATATCCTAGAGATTAGTGCTCTAACTGACAAGCATGTGGTAAAAATATGTTCCCAAATTGTAGACTCTCTATTCACCTCACTGATTGTTTCTTTTGTTTCGAAGAAGCTTTTCAGTTTGAATCTGTCTCATTTATAATTATTGATATTAATTCTTGCACTAGGAGTTTTGTTATGGAAGTAGGGGCCTTATCCGACATGACGGAGATTGGGCCTACTTTTTCTTCTAATAGACGCAGTGTCTCTGGTTTAATTCCCAGGGCCTTAATACAATTTGAGTTGAGTTTGTGCATGGTGAGAGATAGGTGTTTAATTTCATTTTGTTGCATATAGATTTCTAGTTTTTCCAGTACCATTTGTTGAACAGGCTATCTTTTCTCCAATGTATGTTTTTGGTGCTTTTCTCTAATATAACCGTAATTATGTGGGTTAGCCTCTGTGTTCTCTATTCTGTACCATTGGTCTACCAGTCTATTTTGGTGCCAACACCATGCTGTTTTTTATTACTATTGCTTTGTAGTATAGTTTAAGGTTTGGCACAGTGATGCCACCTGCTTCACTTTTCTTACTAAGGATTGCTTTAGCTATTTTGGGTCTTATTTTACTAGATGAATTTCATGAATGTTTTTTCTATTTCTATGAGGAATGTCATTGGGATTTTGATTGGAATTTCATTCAATCTGTATAGTGCTTTTGTTATTTTGGTCATTTGACAATATTGATTCTGGCTATCCAAGACAAGGGAGATCTTTCCATCTTCTAAGGTCTTCTTTAATTTTTTTTTTTTTTTTTAGTGTTCTGTAGTTTTCACTGTAGAGGTCTTTCACTTCGTTAGGTTGATTCCCAAGTATTTTATTCTTTCTTTTTGAGACTATTGTAAATAGGTACTTTTCCTCCTTTCCCTTTAAAAGTATTTATCACTGATATTCAGAAATGTCTTTGATTTATGGGTTTTGATTTTGTATCCTGATACTTTGCTGAATTCATTTACTGTTTTTAGAAATTTTTTGGTGGGATTTTTTTGGGGGGTCTTCTAGGTATAGAATCATATCATCAGCAAATAGTGCTAGTTTAAGTTCTTCTATTCCTATACTTTATCCCTTAATTAGAGCATTTATCTAATTGCTCTGACCAGTGTTTCAAGAACTATGTTGAATAGAAGTGGTGAAAGAGGGCATCCCTGTCTTGTTCCAGGATGGATGCTACTGTAGCTACAGATGGTGGCAGAAAGAGCAGGAGGTAACTCAAGATAGCAGTGGAAGTACCCCAGGATGGATGCAACTTCTTTCAGAGATGGGGCTGAAAGGGTGGGCCTTACACTGGCTTTGGGATGCCTGCTCCAAGATGCAGCTCCTTCTAGGCCCTGTCTGTTGTCCCAAGGTAGGAGTGCTGCATGGAGGGCTGCAGTGTCTCAAGATGAAAGTGGATTAGACCTGGGCTCTCAAATGGTAGTGGGGGTGGGTGGGTCCAAGCTTACTCTGTGCCCTAACTCCCATGCAGGTCAGTGAGGCAGATCTAGGCTGAGCCTGAACTCAGGCAGGTGTCTACTGGTGGGCAGAAGCTTTCGTGGCCTGAGCTCTGGTGGATGTCTTCCAGTGACAGGATGGATTACCCAGGGTCCAGGCTCAGGCCTATCCAGGGCCCAGGATCCCATGCAAGTCAGCAAGGCATAACTCTGTTATTTAAATCAAAGGGATAGTTCTGTAAAACATAAAGTTGCAAATATCCAGCAAAGAGGAAAGTTTACTCGTCAAGGGCTTCAATATCAATTGTGAAAACAGGGATTATAAATAATCTCTTTATGTATTCCAACAAAAGCACTTCCATCCATTCTATCATGATACAAACCACTCAGGACTCCTCAGACACATAGCAGAACTGCAGTCGTTTGATATTATCTTTCAAGGTCTCTTGGTTCTTACTTCCTCAAGAATAAATAGCTGTGGTTTTATCAGGCATAGCTATTCTATTATTTCAAGTTCTGAAACCATTGTGGACACTGTTGTTATATATTCATTTATCTATTCAGTGTTAATTATGCATATCATATTTTTTCAGCACCAGGTCAATAGGATAAAAATATGTCTTTAAGATCATTACTCCATTCAAACTAATACATTATTTAGTGGAAAAAATGATTATCTTTCTGTTACAAGTACCTAATAATGCATAACACACCAGATGAAATTTGGTATCTTAAAACAAAAATAATCATGTATTAATTGTTAATATAGATTTTTAATTACATAATAATATGTATTAGATTTTAGTGTGTCTGTAGTAAATAACTCAAAACTTAGTGGTGTCACCCACACAAATATAGACTCTTACAGTTCTATGGGAGAGATGTCTGTTTTTTTCATTGAGCTAAAAATCAAGAATCCAGCAAACATGCATTCCTGGGAGAGTCCACTCCTTGCCCTTTCCAGCCTCCAGAAGTCAGCTACATTCTTTGGCTAGTAGCCTCTTTCATCCTAAAAGCAAGCTATGCTGTATTGTTCTTCGAATTTCTTTTGAGTTAGTATATTTTCGCCTCCCTCTTCCACTCATGGGGACTCTTCTGATTGTACTGGACACACCTAGATAATCCAGGCTATTCTTCCTATGAACTTAAGATAAACTGAGTAGCAACCATAATTCTGTATTCAAAGTCTACTTCTCTTTGCTGAATAACCTAACATAGAGCTTCCAGAGATTAGACTGTAGTTATCTTTGGGGAAATGATTATTCTGCCACCATTTTCTCTCACAGTTTGTTTCTGTGATTTAAGAATTTGCAGCCACTTCTTTGGGAAGTTCTGGTCTGGTGTCCCTTGTGAAGTCACATTAGAAAGTGGCAGAGCCTGGGATCATCCTGAAGACCTCCACTCACTCAGGTTCCTGAGGAGGATTTGAATGGTGGAGCCAGCCCAGCTTGATCTCCTGAGGCATCACACTTTATCTCTATGGAGGTTTCACAAGCTGTCTCTAGAAGAGTGACTTCAGGGCAGTGGCTCTTCTTACATGACAACTTAGCACTCCCAAGGCACATGCTCAAAAAGAGAAAAAGGAAGGGGTAGAAGACACATCATCGGTTATGAAGTCTGAAGTCATGAAGCATCACCTCCACCACATGCAAAGATCTGCTGAGTTTCAACAAGAGGCAATAAAGATCCTTTCCACAGAAGAAGATGGAAAGTGTCACAGTGGAAAAAAAAAATATGTGGAATATGCATGTGGGGACTTCTTTGGAAGTGTAACTGCACCATCTGTTAAAGAAATACTAATTGTGTGGAATACAAATTGGGTCTGACTGTGAGATGATCCAGTTCAATATTGTTCCAGAGCTGATTACGACCCTCACCTGCTAGATTTTTTTCTTAATAGGGTACAGAATTACATTCTGCCTAGCCACCTCACAACTGAGGTAAGTATTAAAGAAATACAGAGGCATGCACTACTACTTGGTCATTCCCTGACATTTCTATTCCTGTTCAAAGGCCATTGGTATTTAGAGTCAAGAGCATTGCTTAAATTTTGTCTTTGGTCAGGTAGATTTTATTTCATTTCTCAGATCCTGAAGAACTATTTTTAATATTATTTTTAAATCTAACATATAAATTATTGTACCATATAACTCAAATATGATAAATATGTTTATATCTTTCATGAAAATATTAAGGTAGAAAAGGTCAAGGCTGTAATCTCATTGAAAATCTTAGGTATGACTTCTTTTCAGGTTACCTTGTTTTCATTGATTAAACAGCAAAACATTACAGTAGCAATAACTGATTGTCCCAATTCTCTTAAAAAATAATCTACATTTCTCAATATTGACCACAGCATCATCAGAGATCATTTTAAGTATCTTCCTGTTGTTTATGTACTGAGATTACACAATGTTCCTGATATTATTAAAATAAAAATCATGTAAAATATGAAAACATTTTATAACTTTATTGAATTGAATTGATAGTAAGTTTCATCAGGTATAGCTATTCTATTTTTTTAAAATCACTTACTTATGTTTTTATGCAAATAGACAACAAATTATTTATGAGTTTGTCTTCCCTGATATTTTGGTTAGGTTTAATATCATTATTTGTATAATCTACTATTTGGGTCCTTATGGGTAAGAAATGGCATTTGCCAAATGTAGACTTCCAGAACTCATCCTATCCTCAAATAATGCTCAATGGTAATCAAGAGTCTGAAAATCCCACTTGACTTTAGTATACATTGCTGTCACTTATTTATATAATTAGGATTGAATTAAATTTTAATAGTCATTTTTTTCACAAACTCACCAATTTCCCTTGCACTTATTTTACACACATTTATTATTATTTCATTTTCCATTACTAGTAACTTCTTTCCTGGTAGTTTTTCAGCCATACTTGAATAGGAAAGCTACTTATTGGAAAAATCCCAGTGAAAATGTACTTCCCTTTGGTACGCTGTGTTTTCTCCCTCTCACCATGTTTGTACACACATGTATGGGCCCGCACGTGCACACACACACATACACACACACACACACACACACACACACTTGCGTGTGTATGTTTGTATGTGTTTACTGAAAAAGTTCTAGTTTTTAAAATTTGGGAAAATGGATGAACAGAGTCAAACATTTATATTTCTCTCTTTTTAAATTTTTATTGTAGGTGTGTAGGGACAGCATGCCTTTATTTTGTTTATTTTTATGCAGTGCTGAGGATAGAATCCAGAACCTGACACATGCTAGGCAAGCGCTCTACCACTGAGCCCCAGCCCCAGCCCTACATTTCTCTTGATAATGCCATTTCATTATTATTTGGTATTTGATATTATCAATATATATATTTTATGCTTAAAGAATCCAAAGTTCAAAGAAGTCAAGAAACTCAGTCAAGAAACCCTCGTGTTCAGGAAAGAAGTCTACTTGTTGCTAGAATTAGGATTCCAATCTAGACCTTTGACTTCAGCTCTTCTGTTCTTTAAAATAAACATTTCTACAATATTTTAGAGATCATGCTATTTATGTTTAAAGAAAATGTAATTTTCCCAGCGTGGGACAGCTAACAAGTGACAAAACCAGAAGCAACCACACAGGAAAAGTACTCTGTCTTGTCAAACACTGGCATTTTCATGTTACTTTTTTCTTGGTTAAAATTCTGATATTCTCATTTCTCTGACTGTGTTCCAGCAAAACAGACAATAACGGGCAATCATGCATGATTTCCGTAGGCAATCACTGCTTACCAGTTCTTCACACAGTACTAATATTCTCTGGTGTTTATTAAACTTGAGAATAATCTTCAGTCCTTTCCAGAACCATATCCCATGAGAACAACATGCCTCCTAATTAACCTCCTTTATCCTGTTAGAAAAGGAATCAGAAAAGTTCAGCACACCTCTATTAATACTTACCTCCATCTCTTGTTTCTTAAATAATTACATCTTAAATAATTAAATAAATACTTCAGGCTTTGGGGAATGGCAGTGAGCAGACAGACAGTGTTTCTGCTCCAGAGAGGGTTACTTTCTAGCCAGAGACAGGATAGGATGATTTTTAAAGAACTGATTTTAAAGAGACTATGTTCTTTGAGTAAGGAAGGCAGGGCAGTGTGCAAAAACATGACGACAAGCATGATGGGAAGGAAAACTGGGATCTGAATTTAGATGGAAGTGTCATCTGTGGTCACTGACCCAATTTTCCTGCGTCCTTGTCTTCCATGCCCTGCTGTGTGTTTATGAGCTACAGGGTCCAGCCCATCATCAGGAAAGAAATACTCTTTAGCTTAAGCAAATCCTGATAATGACTAAACCAAGTCCTTTCCAGAGATGATGTAGGTATTCTAAATAGACTTAAACAATGACTCGGCTGAAATGAATTTTTAGAAATGTTTCTTCATTAACTGGAGGGAAAGCACACTAAGAGACTTGGCTGTGTGACCAGCTGCATCTGTCACCATGAAGAAAGTCGTCATTGGATGAAACTGTGGACAGAGAGAAAGAACGCCAGCCTTAATGACATCAATAAGTTGTCAATTGATCCAAGAAAAGTTGACATTGGACATTTACTATACAAGAAACAACCCTGTTCTTGTTCAAGTCTTTGTTGTTCAAAACATTCTAACTGATACAGAAGTAAGTCAATTATGTGTGGGTACTTTTATGTAAACATGGAAAGAGATATTCCTCAAAGAGACAGTGCCTCTAGTATCAACTCAATATAAACATTTCTTAAGAAGATAACATGGGATGGAAGAGAGCTGGAATTAGAGACATATTGAAGAAGGATAGGGTAGATAATAGGCCGTGAAAAGAACCATATGACTAAGGGAAACATTAGTAACAAGACTGACTAGAATATGATCTGGAGCCATATTATTATAGGTACATGCCTATAATCCCAATGATTTGGGGAGAAGGCAGGAAAATCACAAGACCAATATCATCCTTGGCAACTTACTGAGCCCGTGTTAAAATAAAACTTTAAAAAGGGTCCAGGGTGTATCTCAGCAGTAGAAAATTATATATACACATATGGATATGTATGAAGTAATACTGCATGTATGAATATATATGAAATAATATTCTACTTAAGATATATACTTATATAAGCACAGCAGTAACTCTTAATCCTATGCTTATATAAGCCTTGAAGTGATCAGTAACAAATAGAACAAGACAAAACCAAGATTCTGTCCAGGAAGCTAAGACATAATTCCCAGTCAAGCCCTACTTTGGCTCTCCCAGCAGCATCTTAGAATATACCCTCCCCCTGCTCCTTCTACCTGGAAAGTTACAGCATCCTTTTCTTGGTGGCTAAAGCAAAACCCACACCTGGAAAATAGGGGTAGCCATGCCACCTACTGGATTTTTTGGAAAAATGCATTCTCAAATGCCAGATGTCATCTTTCAAAAAATTCTGAAATGTAGGCGATCTTGGTGTGTATTCAGAATATTAGACATCCTTCAAGTTCTTTGACAACATAAGAAATGTCACATTGCTATTAAATTTTGGTTGTGTAGCTCAGCCTTCTTTTGTGGCAGTGAAATTAGATATTCTGGGATGAATACACCATTTGCAGAAATATAAGTATACCAAACAATCTCAAGTATTACTTTCTTTTCATCCATGTTAAAATGGTCCTTATGAAAACATGAACCTTTTCATTTGTGTCACTTGCTGATGCACTGAGTCTAATGTAATTTCTGTGATTAGAAAAAATGGCAAATTCCTCAACTTGTAAGTCTGACCTAGCATCCACATGGCCTTTATGTGTATACGGGCATTGATTACACCCTTGAACTTGCAGATTTCCCATATATATGCAGCTTTCCAGAAATCTTTCCACAAACCAGTTCCTTTCCATTAACTCAAAACAACTCTGTGTTTATTGCAGCACAATTCACAACAGTGTGTGGAATTAGCCTGGGTGCCTGTCACTGGCTCAATGAATAAAGAAAATATGGTATTTATATACTATGGAGTATTATTCAAACATAAAGAAAAATTAAAATCATGTCATTTACAGTAAAATGGATAGAACTGGAGTGCATGATGTTAGGCAAAATGAGCCAGACTCAGAAGTAATTACATGTTTACCTTCATATGTGGAATCTAGAAGGAGAAAGGATGAGTTTAAAGCATGGAGAATCTACTAGAGAAGAGGAATGGGATTCGGGAAGAGGGGAGGGGAGGGTAAGGGAGAGTTAACAAAGGATGAATATCATCAAAGCATTTATATGCGTGTGCAAATATTCCAAATGAAACTCATTATTGTATATATGTAAATTGCATAAATAAAAATGTCAGTGGTCTTTTCTGGGTCTTGTGTCTTTGAAGTTTAGTAATCATAAATTTTACACATCATATGCCTTTGCTTTAGATATGAATGTGGATATAAATCAAAACAGAAATCTGTGTTATATGAAAGGCATTCTGGGAGACTGAAAGGAAAAAGCATAGACTTAGATTCTTCAAATTGACCCTCTCACAGAGAATTTCTATTCAGAATTGCAAAAGAACAGGACGCTCACTCAAAATTCAATAAATTAACAAAGTTTCTGAAAAGACACTAAGAAAATCAAGCATACTGGTGACACATGAGCAGATGAGTGATGCTCAAAATCATTTGGGTAAATGCAAAATAAAGCCACAATACTATTTTAATATACTTAATAGAATATTGAATTAAAAACAGTTAGACAGAGTTATGGGGATGCTACAGAATGATAGTCTTGTGTATTCTAGCCAGGAATTCCAAACAACATAGCTATTCACAAAACAATGTATAATCGATCATAAAGTTAAACAAACATATCCTATGATCTAGCAGTCTTACTGATATTTACTCAAGTGAAATGAAACATTATATTTAAACAAAAAAAATAATAAGCACATGTTTATAGCCACATTAGTCATTTAAAGTGTTTGCTGGTAATATAAACAGCCATATCAATGTTTATAGCAGCACAATTCACAATAGCTAAATTATGCAACCAACCTAGATATCCTTCAGTAGATGAATGGATAGGGAAACTTTGGTATACATACACAATGGAACATTACTTGGCATTAAAAGAGAATAAAGTCATGGTATATGCAGGTAAATGGATGAAGTTGGAGAAAATAATGCTAAGTGAAACAAACCAACCCCCCCCAAAAAAAACAAAGGCAGAATGTTTTCTTTGATATGAGGATGCTGACTCATAATGGTGTGGGGGGGTTGGAGCATGGGAGGAATGGAAGAACTTTAGATAGGACAAAGGGGAGGGAGGGGAAATGAGTAGGCAAGGGGGTAGGAATGACTGTGGAAAGAGATGGACATCATTACCCTAAGCACATGTATGAACACACGAATGGTGTGAAAATACTTTGTGTACAATCAGTGACTTGAAAAATTGTGCTCTATATGTATAATATGAAATGAATTGCATTATGTCATCATGTATAACAAATTAGAATAAATAATAATTTAATTAAAAATATATAAATGAAAGGTGGCTTTAGAATTGATAATTCACGTCCCTGTAAAAAACAGAGTTACTAACCTGAGTATAGATCTTGTACACAGCACATTTTTCTGCAGCCTTGAAGAAGTATCACATAAAAACATTGGTTTCCAAAGCTATTTAGACTATTTCCTTCTCCACCATAATGTACTTACATGCTTATAATCATCAAAAACTACATATGACTCAGATGTTATTCTTTTGGTGTATGGATGAACAAACTTTAGTGCATTTACACAATGAAGTGATATTCAGCAATAAAATGATTGGATTATTGATTCATCAAAGATTAATCTTAAATTCATTGTGCTATGAGAGAAAACAAACCAAAGAGCTACATATTGGTTGATTAAATTTAAATAGCCTTAGGGACATAGGGACAGGGTATATTTCAGTGGCCATTAGAGGTGGAAAAAAGGGCTGGATGAAAACTGAGCAGCCTTGGGAAACATTTGTGATGATAGATCTGACCACTCGGCCCAACTCTGGCTGAAGATACCATTCTCTACTTTTGTTAAAACCAATTCATTCTACTGTCATGTATTAAAACAAATTAAAAAAACCATAAAAAATAAATAATACAAAACCATAGGAGTTATTTTCCTGCATGCAAATTTAGAAATTATCCAAGATGTGAGAGATGTGCTAAATGGAATACAATTATAGGAGAGTAAAAAATATAAGCACAATGTGGGTGTGGAGGAAAGTAACTAACCTAAGTGACTTTGGAATCCACTGTTTTGATGGGATAATCAAATGCTGAAGGAAAAAGAGTACTATGCAATCTATACAAAAATTAATAGGCCTGCTTTTCCCAGGGTTATGAGTGAACAATCCTGAAATTACTTTTGTATATACTAGA
This sequence comes from Spermophilus citellus, assembly GCF_964194105.1. Classification (NCBI taxonomy): domain Eukaryota; kingdom Metazoa; phylum Chordata; class Mammalia; order Rodentia; family Sciuridae; genus Spermophilus; species Spermophilus citellus. Next base: position 253,108,446 of record NC_138182.1, read on the forward strand.
GTTGAACAATTAAGTGAATGTATTGCATGTAATGAGAGCCAAATTCCTCAATGTTAGATGGAAGATACAAATAAGCAAACAGAACAGGCTGGAAAGAAGAAGCCTAGTAATTTAGGAGCAGAAGTAGATATATCATTATAAGGTTATGTTTTTTAAAGATAGGTAAATGGATGGAAGGATGGATGATTGGATGGATGGTACATAAAAAGATGTGTGTATGTCTTGATTAGTATCCATATGTGTATTTCCTTGCTCTGTCTACCGAAGTATAGGTACATTGATAACCCAGTAATGTGCATATACCTAGAGCCCAGAGTTCAGTATATAAAATTATTTTCCAATTAAAGGTACCAGAATTTCTTGGCAAATTGGTGGGTTGTAGGGATAGGGAAGTTTAAATATAAGGTAAATTTTAAATAACATGTAGTTATGGAAAGTAAGGAATTATTTTAAAAAGTAAGAAAAAATAGTGAAAGGGCACAGAAACTATCTTGAAAAAAGCTGCCAACAGTCAAAGCTAGAACACTTTAAGTAACAAAATTATTAATAATGCTATTATTTTTTGTTGGCAATCTGATCTTGTTTGATAATATGATATTTTTGTTTATTTTTCTAAAGATACTAATTATTCTTAACCTAAAGTCCTATTTTACTAGTTCTTTTGATTACTTTTTGCAGATGCATTTTCTCCTCTCTTGAGCTTCTCGATGCTATTTGCCAATTTTGGCTTTGCCTAAATGTCTCTTGGTCCTTGACCATGCCCTTATATCTGTTGTTGAAAGTCTTCAACAACAGACAGGATAGTGTAAGAATACACCATAAATGAAATTCATAGTAGCTATTTTTGTGGACGTGAGTGGCCTTGCTATTTTGGTGGCTTACCACATATCAGGGACAACATCCTATACTTTCGACACAGATATTTTGCCTCTTGCTCCTGTTGGAAGGAGAAGCCTTGCTGCTGCTCCATGGACCAGGAACAGAACTTATCTGTTCTCCTGTTGCTGGTTCTGGAAGCATCCCCTACCTCCAACATCCATCTTCTTTCTGTACTGAATACATTGTGGCTGGGTTCACTCTTAGTGGCTGCACCTGCTGTCAGTTCTGAGCTGTGATTTCCCTGTTCTCTATTATCTTTCACATGCCAAATCCCACTTCATGTTCACTAGTCTAACTACCTATGGACATACACATGAGTAGATGTGTATGGGTAGTATTTGGTAATTTGCTATTGTTGCCACATCTTTTCAGGAATGAAAAAAAAAAGTTGCCGAATGTGTTTACCTTGTATCATGTTTGAAGCATATTTTGTAGAATCTTATGAAGTCAAAGTATAAGAAATCGACAAATACTATAGGTCAAGAATGATTGAATGTAATTTCTCATGATTTTAGGCAATAACATATTAATCATACACTTCTTTATAGTGCAAATTTTGTGTATAGTTTGTATGTCCTTCCTAATTTATGAGCTAGCAAACACAAGTACTGAAGTGCTTTATTACTCAATATTTAGTTCTCAAAAATACAAGGCCAAGAAATACAATATCAATTCCTTTCAGGTATCTTTGTGGCTATGTACAATTAGACCTACAGGTTTAGTATGTGATTTTTCCAAAAAGAAAATAAGTTGTATAGGTGTAGACTTACCACTTGCATTGGATGGGTGACAATGTATTGGGAAATCTATTCGCTCTTCAGAAATTTATTCACGGCATCAATTCACATAATTTCTTAGGTCCATAAATATTACAAGATACTATTTCCATGAGATATTCTATGGATGTTAAATGTATACAGTAAATTAGGGAAATAACCACTATTATAACTTCAAAATTTGGGTTCACCAAAACCGAAGACGATTTCCCTTTCACTTCCAAAAATGTCTGTAGCCTCCCAGTACAAGTGTGGTTTGAACAAGGTCTATTCCTCTGATAGCCTTGGGGCCCAGGACTCCTCTGGTTTCCCATTTGGGAAGTTCCTTTCAGAACATTTCCTGGCTATTTCTGCACTGTTTTCCTCTAGGATGAATGCTCCATCAGAGGTACCGGGTACCCCTTCCACACACAGAGGACTTGGAACAGCAGTGTGCTCCCTGACACTGGCTCTTGGCAGGCAGTCTGGCTTTCTGATAGCTACTTTCAGTTTCTCTGGGTAGAAGTAAATAGGAGGATCATGGGATCCAGGGAAGAGAGTAAATTCCAGGGCTCCTTCCTCCCTGTCTCTGGACATGCTCAAGTTCTGGATTTAAGACCATAATCTTAAGTAACTAAAAATAATCTAATCACAGTATTCAAGGCTACAACTTGTAGTGATGAAAAACTAATTTATGACAACTTTTGCTTGATGCTATTAAGTACCATCTTCCTTGTCTATCTTGGTTGGCACAATTAAGCCATCTAAATGAGATCAATCCAGAAACAGAGAGGCTATTTAACCATCATAGCATTTTAATTTGGCTCAAAACAGTCACTTCCTTTTAAGTAAAAAACTGTTTTAAGACCCACAGCTCTAAATTTATAGCTCTTGTTGTCAGAAGTGGACTTTCCAATTATAAAAAAAACAACAACAATAGCACTCAGACACAGGGAGAAATTCCAGATTTATGGAAAACTGAAACTTACTATTTCAGGGCATTTTTTCAAAGAAAAAAGTGCAAAAGAACAATCACAAAGTCAGATAAAACATGAATATATTCACTAAGAGCAAAGGAATAAAACCATTGCAACTTGTAAAAAACAAAACAAAACAAAAAAGCTTAGATAAAAAAGTCACTAAACCAGGAAAGTATTATAATATTTTTGTTAATCATGACCTGACCTCTACTACATTTTACTCTCACAGTTTGGCTCACTATTCCTTTAAAATCTTCCCTATGAGGTTTATTATGTATTACCATAAAATATTATGATTTGTTAACTTTTATTCTTACTAGTTTAGGACATTTCCCCAATATCTTCATTTCTATTTCTTGATACTGCTGTGTAGAATTCCAGGATCACTCATTTGGAAGAACATCTATTAGGATTATTCCACATGTGTGCTGTTTTCATGTACATTGCAGGTTTCACAATTACTTATCAGAAATTCAATTAATTTTCTTTTGCAAGATTTACATCCACACACAAAAACAGTTGTTCTTAAATGTATGGCACACTCTTTTATGCACCTTATTTAAAAAATATATTTCTAAGAGGAATACGTTGAAGTTTTCTTGAGAAACGAACTCACCACTGCATTTTTGCTTTGCTGATTGTGAGAAGAATTTTCTGTCCTTCCCAATGTGTTGCTCCTTTACTCTGTTCAGATTTTTGCTACCAGAGGCCACGTGGCATATTTCATTTCTCTGTGTAATTTCTGGGCCAGCATCTGCATGTTGCCATGCAAAGCAAGTTGGTGAGTCCCTGATGCCTTGAGATGGTCAACAGTAAACCAAGGACATGCAAAGTTACTGTAAATCATGTAAGTAAATGCCGTTTATTCCACTAAATCCAAACCTCCTATCCTTTGTTGGATTTTAGTACTTTAGTGTCGTCCTGTCTGCTGCTGCGAACAAGAGGAGAAGCTTGAAGGCAAGTGGGGCTAGTCAGATTGAAGGACACAATAGACTTTGCTGAAGGGGTTAAAATTTACAAAGTTTACTAAAAGCTTATGGACATGTCTCACACTGACTGTCTCTTCCAAGGAGGTCATGCAAATAAGGGGCCTGATACATGGTTCAGTATCTTCATGTCAGTGCATTTGTGTTTATATATATATATATATATATATATATATATATATATATATATATATATATACACACACACACATACATGAATGTATTTCGTTTTTGTGGTGATGGGAATGGAACCTAGGGCTTTATGCATTGCTAGGCAAGCACTCGACCACTAAGCTACAGTCTCAGTCCCCATATATTTATGATTAATTCTAATATGTTACTTTTTTTCCTTTGTGTTCTTTTCATTTTCAATCTATTTTTGTTTTACTTCTGGGAAGAGTTGTATAGTAAATAGTTAGTCACACACTGTAAGACTTCAACCAAAAGGAATGTAATTCAAGTTATTTTTGAAGACAGCAATGTATAAGCTTCAAATAGACCTCTCCATATTCTTGAATCCTTACATTACTCTGGCAACCTTTTGTACAGGGATTTGAAGAGCTGTGCTGGACTTGAAAAGTGCCATGTTAAGGTAGTGCCATTAATAGATGTAGGTGATGTGAAAGGATACCTTTCATTGAGAAAACTCCTGGGGGCACATTGTGCTGTTTTTGAATTAATGCTCTGGTATGGATTTTGTGGTCACCACTGTGTAAGTAAGTAAAGAAAACTCATTCTAATGCCCACTATGCTGCTATTGTACATGGTCAGTAGAATTCTAACTATGGTTCAATTTTCAGTTGATACAATTAGACCCATTTTGACTGCAGTAGTCTTGCAGACATAGGTTAACAATACATATGCTCAGTGGCCTAATCTTTGAAATAATACTGCATTTACAAACACTTTGGTATGAGATGATTCCTGATACCCTGTGGCAACTTGAAATGCTTGAAAAGAATGTAGAAAACATATATATCTATTTTCAAAAATTAAGTCTAAGATCATTCCAGTGTTAGACTGGGATTTTAACCTGGGTTGCATAATACAACTTGCAGATTCTTTAGCCTCTGGGATATGTAATTCTATTTTAATAGCATAAAACCTGCCTGTTCAAATCTCCTTCCGAAGAGATACTTGCTATTTGTGACACAGAGGAATTCAATTATATCTCCAAATAATGAATGTCTATTTTATTTGAATTTCTGTTCTGTACTATGGAAAATTAGGTTATGATCCATGACCCTTGGATGTCTCAACCAATGGAATATGGGTAATGGAACCAGGAGCCCCCTCAGTAAGTATTTTGTTGTTAAAAGGACCATGGAATAACCACAAAATAACAGTGGGATAGGAGCAAGAATTTCTGGTATGCTGTTGCACAGTCGGGTGACTACAGAGGGTGATAATGCCCTGTACTTTTCAAAAAAAAAAAAATAATAACAACAACAAAACATAAAAAAGGATTTTGAAAGTTTGCACCACAATGAAATGATAAACGTATAACAAGATAAATATGTTCAATGTGATTTAAACATTACATAATGATTACATGGATCAAAGCATCATGTTACCCCAAAAATGTGTACAGTTTTTTTTAATGCATCTGCTAAAATGCTTGACTCAAATATAAAAAAGAAAAAAATTTGAAAAGAAAATAAAGATATATTTGGTAAAATTCACCACATTTTTGTCTATATAGTTTCTATGTCTCATTCACCCATGTATATATACATAAACATATATACACACACCCACAAATAAAATTAGAAAAAATGAAGCACTGTTCAGTCTTACCATTATTATTGATCATTTACAGGAAGTGAAATCAATGCAAAATTGCAAAAGAAAAAACTCAGAAGTTAAATATTAGGAAGAAAAGGAGTTAAATTTTTGCTGCATCTGATTTAATTATATACTTGTGAAATCTTAAAAGAATATAGAAGAAAGGGTGATTGTCACAATAAAGAAACATAATTAGGATGAATAAGAAAAGCCAGTAAGATAGGTACAAAATAAACACAATGCTCAATTTTATTATTTCTATGAATAATGAACTAAAACTATCATTGAAGCAATAATCTTATATATACTATCGACAGAAAAATAATAAATAAAAATAAGTCTAACAAGACATGGGTTAATCCTACATGACACGTAAGATACTTTTGAAAAGATAAATAGAAAATAGCTAGTTTTCAGATAAGAAAATTCGCAGATGTGCTACTAGTTCTCTTTAGTTGATTATTGTTTTCCAGAGATCACTTGTGAAAACTAAATACTGTAAAATAATTGCAAAATTACAATAAATATTAAAGTATAAAATATTGAAAAAATACAAAAGAGTCAAAATGTAGAGATTTTAACCTTTTGTTACTAAAAATGACAGATTAAGTGTCTCATGGAAGCTAGCAATAGATCAAAAGACTGAGGATCAGTCTGTGAATGCTTTCATGTCATATCATGGAAAAATAGAAATTAGATTTCTTTGTGTCCTTTAAACCCTTTAAAACAAAATAAATATTTTTACATTAAATTCATAAAGATAATTGAAAGAAAACTGGATGAATAGCAGTGTGTAAAACTGTTCACAGAACCACAAGTCTGGAAACCACACACAAACACACAAAGGTTGGCAATGTTGACAACCCAAACCCTCATATACAGCAAAAAACAAACAGACAAACAAACAAAAAACCTGTAAGTTTGGCAAACTTAAAGCTTACTAGAACAAAGATATTTCTTCAACGATTTATCAATAAAGCACAGAAATTATCGTTATCCTTGTTTGCACTTTACAAGCAAAAATAAACTTTTAAAGCAAAAAAATTGCAAAAATTATTTGTAAAATATGATAAAAAACATAGAAAAAGGCTTTGTTTCTGAAAGATAAGCTTTTTAAATATAGATTCCCATTCAGAGGAAAATTATGATATTAAATTCAAATCTTCACTGCATCTTAGGATATTCCCTTCAGCAATGGTGAAAGGGTTTATTTTCCAAAAAGGTCACACTAATTAAATCCACTGTATGATGCTCCTTTCTCACCCAAGGTGGATTCGCTAAAGTTCCAAATTTTTGAAACAATTTATTTTCTCTGTGTCATTTGAGATTTTCTAAATCTTGCAAAAAAAATGATATAGAAAATGGCAGCTGAGAGTTCTTGGATAGTGACAGACACCATTCAAGGTAACTGTTAAGGTCAAATGTCATTACAGAGAGCAATAATTCTATAATCTCTCAAAAATCAGACTCAGAAATATCATGGATGACATTGGCAAGGGTTTTATATCACTGAACCCTTTATAGTGTGGTGGCATTTCATCATGATCAGAATATTCTCCTTCCATGTCAAAAGACCACCATAATAGTTGAGAACACTGGAGACTTTTCCAAGAACTTTTCTATTTTCCTGGTTACCCCATAATGATCTCTTCAATCAAGTTTCAATTTTGAAAAAACAAACAAACCCCTTTTTCCTAGCCAAATAAAATCCCTGTATTTCCTTCATGAAACCTTAACCTCATACTTAGACAAAACTTGTCTCTATTCAGTAGAGGAAAAGTTTTTACTGCTTCCTCACACTTCAGGTAGGCACAAGAGCCAATCTCCTACCAGCTGCCTCATTTTGAACCTGGTTTGCATTCCTCATCTTCCCTCTTTGGGGCCTTAAAGTGTTTCTGTACATTTCAGATAAGTCAAACTTCTTCAGTCCGGAAGAAGGAAAGATATCACAATCAAGAAGATCAACCAAGGCCTTGCAGGTTTCTCCTCCAAATAGGAGTGATCTCATGGTTCCAGAGTCTGTCAAGAACTGAGAGCACTGATTCTCATTCCTGGCTGCACATTACCAACATGGGGATGGGTGATTTATACTGAAACTCGGGTCCATCCAAAGAATAAGAGAAATGGATGCTCATTCTGTGGCTGGCATGGGTTTGTTATTTTTGATTTTGTTTGGTTTTGAAACAAATAATTATTTCAGGTGACTTTATCTGTAGCTGTAGAAGAAACAGGGCATTAGATAGCCAACTTGTATCTTGTTTCTTATTTAAAATAATCATCTCTTAGGATGTAAGTTGCACTTTGTTATTGCTTAAATATGAGATGTCACCAAAAAGCTCATGTGTAAACGACAATGCAATAAAGTTCAGAGGTGAAATGATTGAGTTATGAGAGCCTTAACTTAATCAGTACATTAATCCCCTGAGACTGATTAACTGAGTGGCAACTGTAGGCATGCAAGGTGTGGCTGGAGAGGAGGGACCCTGGGGCTTTACCTTTGGGATATATATTTTGTCCCTGCTGAGGAGTGCTCTCTCTGCTTCATGGTTTCATGATTTGACCTGCTTTCCTCCTCCATGCCCTTCTGCTTTGATGCTTTTGCTCATCTCAAACAATGGAGTGAGTCATCTATGAGCTGAGACCTCTGAAACCATGAGCCCCAAATAAACTTATGCTCCTCAGATTATTCTTGGTCAGTCTTTTGGTCACAGCAATATAAAAGCTGGCTAAAACACACCTACTCTGCATTTTCCACATGATTGTTTCCCTCTTCTTGATGAACTCATTATCTTTAGAAGTCAGCACTCCCATGTTTGTATCGCCAACATTTTAAGGCATATAATGCTTATGGTTGGTTGGTGATAAACATGCAGGCATGTGATTTTGAAGCCTCCATTTACACATCCCTCCTTCAACTTGTAGAAAACATTTATAAATGACATTAATTCTGAGTGGCATGGGGTTCTTAAAGGATCAATCTCCCTCCTGTCTAGGCAAGGTCCCCTTAAGAGTAGGTGTGATTTCCAAGGAATCTAACATTACCTTCTTGAGAGAACCCTCTGGTAGTCTTTGTTCATTATTTAGTTTTAATTACAAAATAATTTATATTTTGAGTAATCATCTACTAATTTCAATATGTAGTTTTAACTTTGATCATAGATCCTCATATAAATGTTTCTCTGCCTGTATGAATACACATACCCTAGTCAGTATCTTAAACTCCAGCTGAAATCTTTCCTAGGTATAGACTAGTGTTACTCAGTATTAGATTTTAATCAGGTTGATTGGCTTATTGGGAGTTTGCTTAGTTATCACAATCTTAAAATACTTCTTATTTCTTGTTTTGAAGGAAGGGAAGATGTGTCCAGCTAAAGTGATAACTAAGAGGAAACTATTCTTGATACTCAGAGATGAAAAATCTATTTATTTATTTTTCATCTTCTGCAGGAGATAAGAATTACTGCTCTTCAGCCCGGAGTTACTACAATATATTGTTCTTCAAAAGTGATGACATTGCATACACAGTTGATTTATGTAAAGGCAAACTAATAATTGCATGTTGAAATAGCACTTTGTGGGGGCAGTTTTTTAAATAGTTTGATTTGAAACACTTGAGGTCTCACAAAGGAGGGATTTCAGGATAGTATAGAAATTTCATTAAAGGAATATCTATTTTTTCCATTAAAATATGCATCATTGTCATCTAGGAATGTGCTTTTGAATGTTTCCCTCCTCGGCTCTGAACACTCATAACAGAGTTTTTCTTTTTATTTTATGTTTACAGGAGTAAGCACAACTGAATGTCCTCAAGTTCATACTCCTGAAAAGAAATATCCGAATAATGTGAAAGGGAGTTGGCAGAGATGAAGTGAATTTTACAGGTTTTGAATCATACCTATGCATGCTTCCTCTTAATTTCCAATATTTTATATGATGGGCATTTGGACCCAATCTTTATTTTCATGTCTCATTATGACCATGTGTCACGTCTAAGCTAGAAGCATGTACTCCTCATCTGCAGAAAGAAATCCCCATCAAGGAGCTCAAGGCATCGTACCTGGGCAAGTCCATTTGAATTCTCCTCCAGCTGCTGAAAGACCTTTCCAGGTTTCCCCTGAGGAAGCAGTGTGATCACAGGGAAAAGAAAAATCCATGCACAAACAGGTAAGTTCTGGTGCAGGAATTATTTTGTTTTCATTTTCAATTACCACATTAGGCAGAATAGTGAAGTAATGAGTACAATGAACACATTATTGTTTCTCTGCAGCAACATTGATGTCTACAGCAGTTGGAAATATCTGGAGCTCTGCAGCATTTTTCTATCCAAAAAAAAAAAAAAGTGAGAAGTGAATGGTGATTGGGAATTAGTTGAACAATCATTTTGATTCAAATGGTAATATCACTGAGAAGAAACATTTGTTTGAAAATCACAAGTGGTATTATCATTTGAATAAATGATAATTTTATTTTATTATTGAAATGGTTTGTGAATAGTATTGTAATGATTTGTGATTAAATTATAAAGCCATTTTAATTTTTTTGGCCTCTCCCTGAAGCATTGTAAATTAATACTTAATTTGAATTTTAAAAAATGAATGATTTGATCTTATGTTTCATGAAATTGTTGTCAGTTATAATACGGTATTGTAACCTTTTCCATACTTGTATTTTCAAGAAGAAACTGTGTTTTAGAACTGATGCTATCAACACAGCATATAACCATGTAAGTATAAAGTTGTCCTAAAGCTATGGTAATAGATTTATAATAATTGGCATTTATATGTTATGTGTGACAGTTGGCAGATAATCTGTGGGATTACTACATTTGGTTTGCAGGCATTGCCCAGGATGTTGAATGACATTTGGTCTAAATATAGGAAGATCACAGATTTATTGAATTTTGGCTGCGCAACCTATTAATCTCATGGCCTTGGACATATTTCACCTTCCCACTTTACTTGTAAAACACAGATAATAATGTATATCCTATAAAGTCATGACCAATATTTAACTTAATAATGCCCAGAATCTCTCAGGACACTGTGAAAATTAGCAGTTTACCCAACACGATAATCATAATTTTGTTATTCAGTAAGACAAATAAAAATATTGGAAAATGCCAGTTGCTATTGATTTTGTCACTAGCCTTTCTTGTTGAGAACGTGACATTGTATTATTTTCACTAAGTAGCAGAGAAGAAAAAGATCTGAACTAGCGGGCATATAAACTGAACACTAAACCAGGAAATGACCAACCAAATATCTCTCTCTCTCTCTCTCTCTCTCTCTCTCTCTCTCTCTCTCTCTCTCTCTCACACACACACACACACACACACACACACACACACACTTTTTATGTGTATGTGAAAAATAGGGAGAGAGGATTTCTCTCACACACACACACACACACACACACACATACACACACACTTTTTATGTGTATGTGAAAAATAGGGAGAGAGGATTTCCCAGGAACTGGGGGTAAAATACTAATGTAGTGCTTTATGTAGAGCAGATGTTCAACAATAAGACATCAAGCAATTTTTGACTTTGAAATTTCATTTTTTCTTACTAAACTCTAAAAGTTTGTCAACTGAATATTCACTACAATATAAATGATAGCACTTCCTTTATCCCAAGTGCTCATCAGAAATTATGACCAAGATTCATGCACAGTTCTCAGTTTAACATAGTTTTCCTGCAACAGAATGATTCAGATCCTCCTGAGATTTTATTATAGTGAGAACAACAAGAAACTATATATAAATATGCAACTGAAATCTTAATCTTAGTTATTCGTTATCTGAAGTAGAGGATTAGCCAGAGTGTCAACAGAATGGCTCTATCTACAGGAGTTAGCATCTACCACTTGGTTTCCGAACAAAGACTCTTGAACTTTGGAGTTTATACGCAGAGGAGAAGGATCCTCAACCTGCTTTAGTGTCCTCTCATTTCTGCTTTAGTAAACCTTGAAAAGAAAGACCTAACGCTTTCTCCTGATTTGTGTTACTCCAGTTCCCCCACTCTCTATGGTGACTATAGTAAATCCCAGGAGAACCACTTCCTTTTAACTTACCTTCAATCTCTTGAAGTTTAACAAGCCAAGAACTAATAAGCAAATAACTTTCAAACTGTGGTTGTACAATGTGGACTCCTACAGTGAGTTTTCTTCACTACAAAGATTACCAGGGCCAATGGGTAACATAATTCCTTTTAAATGGTATTTTCTAGTAATCCTGGTAACACTTTCTTCTCACCTGTATCAGCACTCCTACATATATTCCAAACACACACACACACACACACACACACACACACACACACACATATATAAAAACACAGATGATGAGGAGTATCAGCAATAGCTTTATGCCCACTCATACAGCAACCTGAGAATCTGTGTGTTGGAAAATCATGCAGATTTCTTGAAATCTGTGCCAACAGATAAAACTTTGATTTAAAAAGTAGTGATTCTTTTGGAAACTTGGTAATGAGCAGTGTCAATTGGGCAGACACCAATTCATTTTGTTTTGCAGATTTAAAAAAAAGAAGGCAAAGTTGATATATAAACTTCTGAATTGTTGTTGTATGGAATCTATGATTTAGGGGAAAATTAATATTTTGGAATGTACATTAAAAGGAAGAAGATAGATGATTTTGTTGATTTTTGGATGCCATTGTCAACCACTGCTACAAATTATCCTGAAATATTAACTAAGAAATATTATTGAATATAAGGAGTTTCAAACTTAACAATATTAAAAATACAATTTGAGAAATAACACATGTTACTACAGATGCAAAATTATTTTTAAAACTGGTTTAAAATCAGACTAAATGGTTTCTAAAAAGAATAGAAACTGGTTCAATAATTCCATTAAGTCTGACATGATGGAATTTGAAGATTCTTTGAGGGAGAATATCAATATTTATGCATATGGACACATTATTCTTCAATAACTTGAGCTTCTTCCCATTCTTTGTTTGATAAAACATGGAAAACATGGGCACATTATGGTCATTGGGTTTAGATGGGGGTTCATCCTGATAAATAGGCATGAGAAATAGGCTCAGAGCACGTTTGCCACCTGGTGCACATGCAGCAGCATTACAACTGCATCTAAAGATGTAAGATTCCAGTGAAAAGTACTACACATAATGGATAAGAAAATGCATAACCAGAGCACACTTCAAAATTAATATGACAACAATCATAATTATATCAAGTATTTAAAAAATGGCCTTCACTTTAGGCATTTATATTATTATTATTATTTTTTTGCTTGTCATAACCAAATAGCCCAGAGTAGAAATCTTAACAGAAATGTGTTTCCTAACAGTTTGGGATCGTAGAAACTCAAGATGGTAATCCGCAGAGCTGATTTCCCCTGGGGCCTCTCTCCCTGACTTGGGGATCATGTTCTTGTTATATTCTCATGTAGTTCCTTTTGTGAGTGAGTTGCTGCTCTCTCTTTCTGTTTTATAAGGACACCAGTCCTATTGGATCATAGTTCACACTAATGACTTCATTTTAACATTTCATTAAAGACCTATATCCAAATTTGATTTCATTATGAGAGACATTAGATTTTGTGGATACATAATTCAGCTCATGAAAATATTCAGGACTAGATTTGGGGCAGATACATAAGAGTCCATGTAAATCATGCTGGGTTTTGTATTAGTCAGCTTTTGGTCACTGTGATCAAAATCCCTGACAAGAAATACTTAAAGGAGGGGAATTTTATTTTGGCTCCTGTCTTCAGAGGACTCAGTCAATGGTTGGCCAACTCCATTGCTGGGCATGAAGTTAGGCAGAACATCATGGCAGAAGGGCATGGAAGGGGAAAGCTATTCAACTCATGGAAACCAAGAATGTGATTAAGGAATCAGGGAAAGAAAACTCTTCAGAACTCAAATACATAGCATGGCTATGAAAGATATACTTAGGCTGTTTTGTAAAACAACCTTTCAATCTTTAAAAACATTTAAACATCTAGATTTTTGAGAACTAAACACCACCAAGTGGTGTAAACCAATGGTGTAGTTTAGTTCAAGTGAATCTTGAGAAAGTCTGCTCTTATCATTCCTCCTACAGAGAGGTGTTGATTCTGTCTGCTCATCATTCCTACACTCTATGTGGTCCCAGGTGCAGATCCTATGAGCAAATACTCTTGAGAGTAGAAAGAGCTCTCTGTGTACAACTGTTCACAGGCACAGAATATATTGCATTGAATCTTTAAAAAAAAAATAAGATAAACTCTGTCTCCAAACTCAAAGTAACAAGAGATAAACCTTGGATAGCAACATAAAATCTTCTTTCATCTTTGCAAAAACAATTAGAAGTCTTCAGCCTTCAAGTATTTCTTTCACAGTCTTCCTTCCTTTCTTCCTTCCTTTCTTTTTCTTTTTTATTTTAGTGGTACAGGGGCACTTTACCACTGCGTTATATCTCCATCTTTTGAGACAAGGTCTTGCTTATTTGCTAAGGTTGGCATCAAACTTCAAATCCTCCTGCATCAGCCTCCTGCACTGCTGGGATTATACAGGTGCACACCACTGTCCAAACTCTGTTTTACTTCTGCATAAGTGAATAATATTTTCTGTGGTCCTCCTTAGAAATGGGACTTCGGACACCAAAGGTAGACTTAAGTTTTTGGATCTTTCCCTTTGAGCTTTGAAATGTGTCCAGATTTTCCAACTTTTTTCATGTACATGACAGTTTAAAATATTACAAAGCATAGACCAAGTCACCTGTCACCTTCACCTCCACAGGCAACTCTAGCAGGACTAACTTCACATAATAGCAAGGCCTAAGAGTACAACTATGGCCTTGAGATGATGCCAGCAAAGTGTGTTTCCCCTTTCATCACCGTGCTTCAAAGATGCTTTCTGTCCTTGGTATTTTTGACCACTGGACTTTCTACCATGTTCTCAGACTTACCTGGGACACTGAAATAAAATAAAATAAAAGTATGATCTAACCAAATAGTAAAATAATTACAGCATCATGGCCATATGCCCACATTGACTGAACTAAATCCTTGGCTGGCTCCAAATGTTATCATACTGCCAAATTCTCATCATGCTGGTTAGTCAAGTGCATGTCACAAGGGAAGGAGGCCACTGTTCTATTCCAGCCGTATTTTCTCACTGTCTCACTAAGCAGCCCTGCTACGGTGGTTGCTCAATACAAGACACTCATCTCCTCAAAGACCTTAGAGCCTTACTGAGTGTGGGCAGCAGATAAGAAAATAGATGATTTTAGTGTTGTCCAGTGTATTAAGCAGGTGTTTGGACAGTGCTGGAGCAGGACTTGGGGAGTGGTTGGTGTTTAGCAGAAGGGCTGATGGCTGAGCAGAGCCCTGGGGACTGTCCTAGAAATAGAAAGCCAATGGCATGGGAAAAAAAGACTTTGGGGCTGAGGGAGCAAATTTTATACTCAAAAGCTGTGTGCATCAGGAGGACCAGGGGAGATTAATTCTAGAAAGTGCTCATCAAGTAACTGGAAAGGACAGTGCATCCTGCTTGCTTGTGGGGAAGAATTGTAAGACTCCACAGAGAGCTGTGGACTGAATTGGGTCCTATCAGATTCATGTGCCCAATCTCTGGTCTGCAATGTGATAATATGTGGACTTGGAGCCTTTGGGAGGTGATTAGGTCTGGTTGAGGTCAGGAGGGTGGAGAGCCCATGATGGGGTCCAGAAAGCATCCCCTTTCTTTCTCTCTTTACCATGGAGGGCATAATAAGATGGTGGCCATCTGCAAGCCAGGAAAGAGCTCTTTCCAGACCTCAATCATACTGGCACCCTGACCTCAAACATCCTGCCTCTGTAAGAAATAAATTCATGTATTTAGCACCACCTAGTCTATGGTATTTTGTTATCACAGAAGGAGCTTAGACTATGAGTCTGGGAATGTAAGAAACTACAATATATGAAAGAGTTTTCCATTTTCATGGAAGACAA
This sequence comes from Spermophilus citellus, assembly GCF_964194105.1. Taxonomy (NCBI): domain Eukaryota; kingdom Metazoa; phylum Chordata; class Mammalia; order Rodentia; family Sciuridae; genus Spermophilus; species Spermophilus citellus. The sequence goes on from NC_138182.1 coordinate 253,123,798, forward strand.
AGGGAAGGCTTTGAAGCTACATAACAACCTGATTTGCTGAGAATTATTAACATGGCATTATAGTAAGTGGATACTAGCTTGGAAGGAGACGGGCTATTCAGAAGGGTGTATTTGTGGATGCTCAGCTCACTTCTGTGCTGGAAGATTTCACCGATCATGGCCAGCACCCTTAGGAGAAAACAGTTCTCAACTGGGCTTTTATGACCTTTCATGAGTCACCTTCATTAGGCTCTTTCCTTGCTGTTTTCCTGGCCCTCCTCTCTGCTTTAGTGCTACAGGAAGCAGCTGACAAGTACCTTGAGCCCCTCTTCTGAGATGCTGCTCAGACTGTTCTGCTTCCTGTTCTTAGAATATTCATGGAATATTTTCCTTCTTCTCTTTTCCAACCCTTCTTTTTTCACTTCAGCTGCCTTAACATCCACAAGTGTCTTGAGTGTTTGGATCATGCATAATTTCCTTTAAAATCAAAGCTCCTTCTGAAGCCCAACTTTTTGGTGCAGTAACATAACCAGAACCCCTGTGATCTAAGCATTTGATGTTCCTATCACTACTAATAAAAAATAGCAAGAAACATATCTTGCTCACACTTTCTCCCAGATGCCATCAAAATATTTGCCTGATTAATAAGTGAAAGTGCTACCAGTCTTCAGAGAGCTCCCTGATCTAAATATTTTAAATGTTGTAGTCATTGAGGGGATTGCAGTTTAAGAGAAAAGGTTTGTGAGAATTGTAGGTGGAGGTAGGGAAGCCTATTAAAAAAAATAAATGGCAAAAGATATACTATACCACAGTACTAACATGATATAAAGATATGTGCTACTGGAGACCATCATTCTAAATGAAATAAGCCAATCCCATAAAAGCAAAGGCTGAATGTTCTCTCTGATATACAGATGCACACACAAAATATTGGCGGTGATAGTAGTTCAGTGAAGTAGACAAAGGGGAATGAAGGGAAGGCACAGGGGATGGGAATAGGAAAGACAGTAGAAATGAACTGGATATAACTTTCCTGTGTTCGTATATGAATACATGAATACATGGAGTGTAGCTCCAGGTCATATACAACTACAAGAATTGGATCCTAATTAGAATAAGCTATATTCCAAATAAGTGTAATATGTTAAAAAGACATTCTATGGTCATGTATATCTAAAATAAATAAATTAAAAAATAAAATTGAAAAATTATATCTACTAGAACAAATTAGATTGGATTACAATATGGTGTAAATAGATTAGTACAACAAAATACAACATATCATGGCACCATATCATATAAAATGATATCAATTAGTTTAACTATCAGTAAAATTCTTCTTATACATACAATTTCAGTCATTGTGCCATTTCATTAAAAATGTTTTAAAAAGGAAAAGCAAATTGCTAACTTTTAAAAAATAAAAATATTGTGTATATTTTTGTTAAAAATTTCAATTTTTGTCCTAGGTCAGTATATATTTAAGTCAAATTTAGCACTGATAATAGTATTAGTTTTGTTCAGTTAGCACTAAATAATTTCTTTTTTTTTATTGGTTGTTCAAAACATTACATAGTTCTTGATATATCATATTTCACACTTTGATTCAAGTGGGTTATGAACTCCCATTTTTACCCCGTATACAGATTGCAGAATCACATCAGTTACACTTCCACTGATTTACATATTGACATACTCATGTCTGTTGTATTCTGCTGCCTTTCCTATCCTCTACTATCCCCCCTCCCCTCCCCTCTCCTCTCCTCTTCTCTCTCTACCGCCTCTACTATAATTCATTTCTCCCCCTTGTATTATTTTTCCCTTTCCCCTCACTTCCTCTTGTATGTAATTTTGTATAACCCTGAGGGTCTCCTTCCATTTCCAAGCAATTTCCCTTCTCTCTCCCTTTCCCTCCCACCTCTCATCCCTGTTTAATGTTAGTCATCTTCTCATGCTCTTCTTCCCTACTCTGTTCTTAGTTACTCTCCTTATATCAAAGAAGACATTTGGCATTTGTTTTTTAGGGGTTGGCTAGCTTCATTTAGCATAATCTGCTCTAATGCCATCCATTTCCCTCCAAATTCTATAATTTTGTCATTTTTTAGTGCAGAGTAATACTCCATTGTGTATAAATGCCACATTTTTTTTTTTTTTATCCATTCGTCTATTGAAGGGCATCTAGGTTGCTTCCACAGGACCTAAACAGACACTTCTCAGAGGAGGACATACAATCAATCAACAAGTACATGAAAAACTGCTCACCATCTCTAGCAGTCAGAGAAATGCAAATCAAAACCACCCTAAGATACCATCTCACTCCAGTAAGATTGGCAGCCATTATGAAGTCAAACAACAACAAGTGCTGGCGAGGATGTGGGGAAAAGGGTACACTTGTACATTGTTGGTGGGACTGCAAATTGGTGCAGCCAATTTGGAAAGCAGTATGGAGATTTCTTGGAAAGCTGGGAATGGAACCACCATTTGACCCAGCTATTCCCCTTCTGGGTCTATTCCCTAAAGACCTAAAAAAAGCATGCTACAGGGACACTGCTACATCGATTTCATAGCAGCACAATTCACAATAGCAAGCACTAAATAATTTCAATGCACACAAAATGTTGATCACATAGCCAACATTAATATTCTTCACTATTCAAGATATTGATTAAAAGCTAGGATAATGAACTAATGTGTTCAGAGAGATGTTGAGCCACAAAGATTGAAGTCAAAACATATCTGATGTCAAAGGTTCTGACTCTCAGATAGGCTGATTTTTGGGTTTACATTACTGAAACATTAAAGAAACATTCATAGGTTCACACAAACAAAATAGAATCAATAATGTTTAATATTTTCAAGCACTTCCTGACATAGCAGACTATAAACTTCATAGTTCAAATATAGTGAAATATCTTCATAGTAAAAAATTATTTGTTAAATTTCAGAATTTAAAAATTATAATGCAATACATTTGATACTTACAAAGTTATCAAAAAATAACAAATTTTGCACTGATAATAGTTTTAATTTTGTTCAATTAGCACTAAATAATTTCAATTCACACAAAATGTTGATCACATAGACAACATTAATTTTCTTCACTATTCAAGATATAGATTGATATTGTTTAATTATTTTTTATATATTTTTTAAAAACTGAATAAATTATTAGGTAAGTAGATTTTGAAGTTTGAGGGCTACAGGACACAGTAATGATATCTTTTGTGTGTGATGATAAATAAGTTCTTGGACTTTGTAGATGTTTCCCTATGTATTACATCTGTACCTGGAGGTGTAAATGAGTTACAAGAATGTGCATGACCCATCTGCTCAGTTTTCACTCTTACATCTCTTGTTCACTTAAGGAGGGAAACTCTTTTCATAAAATTTCCTTTGAGGGGGGCAATGTTCTTGAAATTATACTTTTACTTCAAAATGTTCAGTGATCCCTACTAATTAGTTTTCATCAAGCATTAGCCAGTGAAGTGATTTATTTTGCTACTGTTTTTTTTTTTTTTTTTTTGATCAGTCACAATTAAGGTCTATCTTGTAGTATTTATGCAACCAGTTTGACTTCTTTGCTTTGTCCTTTGTCTGATGCTGCCATCCAGTGGCAAACTGGTGTATTTTTGAATTATATTCCTGACCTGTAATCAAAGGCATCCAGAGCATTCCTCATTCATAATTTCAAACATTAGGGGTGGTATTAGATTTCATAAGTACCACCCTATTGACCATTTTAAAGTAAAGAAGACATTATAGTTTTTGTGGTATCTGAAAGTTTTATCCAATTTGCTTAAGAAGTTCATAACTTTGATATTAACTTCTATAAAAACTGATACTAACATCTACCTTAGAGAAAAAAGGAATCACTTTTAAATGCTGTCTTCATGTAAATGTACTTCATAATGATTATCCTAACATGTTCCAGTAGAAAATAATATCAATCAATTTAACAAGTTAAATGTTTTCACACATCTATAATAGAGAAATATAGTAAAAACAAATTATATCTTGAGCCTATGTTACGTGGTATTTATCATTATTACATGCTCTAGGTTTTAGAGTAACTGAAATTTAGCTCAACTTCATCATGGTCTTGAAGCTTAGAGTTAGAAAGAAGTTTAGAAATATTTTTTTCTTAGGTTAGACCTATTAATACCCATAGGAGTTTTCTTATTTTTTATATTATAATCAAGATATTACACACTGAACTTTGTTTTTTTAAATTTTTTAATCGTTGATAGAAACTTTATTTTTATTTATTTATTTATTTATTTATTTATTTATATGCAGTACTGGAAATCGAACCCAGTGCCTCACATATGCTAGGCAAGTGCTATACCACTGAACTACAACCCCAGCTCACAGAGTGTTGTTAGTGTATATAAAACTTTTCTCCATCATTTTGCTCTCTAGATAGAATGAATGACCACTGTGGGAACAGAGTTGTCTCTACTAACTTGCTGATGCCTAAGACTTTACCTGGCTGGCTTTGAATTCTGGCTCTCTGAGATGACTCGCCAGTTCACCTGCTTCCCTTTGCAGTCATTTGGAAAGCTCCACAGCTGTCTCCCACAGTGTGTGTGGGGGGAGTGCAATTTGTGAAGACAGTCACAACTTCGTTCAGACTTCCTAGCCTCCTAGATCTTCCTAGTTAATAGAAGCAGTGAGAATATTTTTTATCACAATTCTCAAAATATTTGAAAAGCTTTCAGTTTTTTGTTCGGCCAAATATGCATCTTAAACTCAACCATATACATGTCAAAAAGCAATATATAGCATAGCTAATTTTCATGAGCATAATGGTCATAGAAAATCAACATTTACTATTTAGACCTGGCACAATTTCCTGTAGAGAGCTACAAAAAGAATTTGAAATAAATTACTAAATACAGATCTAGTTAAATACATACTGAGCATATACATATATCTTGACTCACCACGAAGCCTTTTTTTTTCCTTCAAAGGAAGAACATAAAAATAGTCATTTCAGGTAAAATATGAATATATTAAAAAACATTTCAGTTTAACTTAATGACAGATCAAAGGACCTACTAAGCTTAAATTTAAACAACAACCACCACATATAAACGAGCTTATGGAAGTGTGTATAGCTTAGCTCTTTCTTTATATAATTAAGACCATTGTTCACTTCAGAATTAAAATTATTCTCAAAGCAGCATTTTCCCATCTATGACATTCATATTCAGCCTAAGGCCAGGGATAAAGCTGAAATGTTTAGTCTACTCTCTATCCTGAAAGGGCATCTGCTGACTCCCTGCTGCTCACTCCCATCTAGTTCTCTTCTTGCTGTGGGAAGGCAGTGAGATTTCCCTTCACAAGCGCCATGGGATGGGTAAGACCATATAGCTAACAATGACTAGTGGGTAAAGAATAGTCACATTTCTGATCTGAAAATTTTAATTCCAGCATGAATACTCTTGAGCAGTTGTCTTCTCAGTAGCCAGTGATCTGGAGGACACAGATTTCAGATTTTGCAACTGAAGCATGTTGGAGCCTTTATTTACTTGATTTATTGTTTTGAGGCAGGGGTGTCTGAGTCAATGAGGCAGTGCCTGGACCAAAGTGGATTTCAAATCATCTCAAAAAACCCTTACTGGTAAAGCCACAGAAACTTGGGGTATATTTTCTTATCTGAACATAAAATCACATGTCCTGACCAGTGCAAGGAATTGGAAATTTCATATGTCTGTGTTTATATTGGCCACTTATTTCTTTAGACTTTCTGTACACGTTATGACTACCTATGTTTAGATACAGTGATTCTGACGCCCCTTTCTATCCATAATTTAACACAAAATATGATTTATTAGACTATTCCTGTTCAGTAACTGAGATATGCTCATGAAACACAAGTACCAGTTAGAAGTATCAGAAAGTAAAATGGACTTTGAAAGAATCAAGAGACACACACAGAAAGCCCAGACAGAAAGAATGACAAAAGTAAAAGAAGTTGAAACCTTGGACTACCCTCTGTCTTCTCAAATGGTTTCTTGAGAGAGGTCTTGGGTGTCCCCACAGCCTTTAGTGAGGCATGCTGGTTCTATGATTACTCACAATTACTGTGTTTGGTTTTTTTCCCACTGAATCTCAGTTACTTCTGAATGTGCTTAATCATAGGAATAGCAGCCCTGTATTCAGTCCGAAGTGACACTCCCAGAAGTTCATGCAGCCTGTCTAAGCCCATTGGAGTGTGCAGGTTTCGTTGAATACCCACAAAATACAGCTGATCCTAGTGAGTGAGGCTGAGGATGTGAGGAGATGGTGCTACTCAGTGCTGGCACTTAACCACCCTCAGTCATCCTGTAGCATCCAGGGAGGATTGGTTCTGAGACCCTCTCTAGGGTACCAAAACCCATGAATGCTCCCAAGTCCGTTAAATAAGACAGCCTAGTGTTTGCACGTACCTATGAACATTCTCCTGTAATCTTATCTCTAGATTACTTATAATGCCTAATAAATTGTAAATGCTATGTCCATAGCTGTCATGGAGTATTATTTAGGAAAGAGTAACGTAAAACAAGTCTATCATGTTCAGTTCAGACATATTTTTTTAAATATTTTTGATCTCATGTTAGCTGAATCCATGTATGTGGAACCCTTGGATACAGAGGGCCCCTGTACAATGAGCTTTGCTGGCATGACGCCCATGACTCCTGTGTTGATGACTCTGGGATTTCCCACTGCTCTGGGTTCTATGGTACTGGCACTTGGTGCTGAACTTAAGTAGATCCCACTCTGAATGGTCCCTAACAGGGCTGTGCCACACAGTGGCTAAATGCCAGACACAGAGAAGGCACTTAATATATGTGAGTTTCTTCAGGTTTTGCAGGCTTTTATTTGAATGGGCAGGTGACAATCAGTATTTTGCTATTTGAGGAAAGTGGAATTCCAACTGGAAAAGCTTTGAAATAGATTAAGCAATAAAAAAAAAATTTGGCTCAAGGTTTCTGCTAAGAAGTGTCAATTTAGAATTTTTATTCTTGCTGTGTTCTGACTTTTTTCAAGTTAATAATAATAATAGCTAATATCTATATATATATATAGATACACATTTCACATTAAGTGATATATATCACTTAATGTGCCCCATGTGTTGTTTTAAGATATGTATGTGTAATAAGTAGTCCAAGAGTTATGCAGTGCTTTATTTCTGCATCTTAGATTGAGAAAGGCACAGGGAGATTAATTGCGCTCTCCAGAGTCACATAGCATGTGAGAGTTGAAGCTATCTTTTGAATTTCTGGCTCCAGTGTCTCCCCTTGAGTATCAAGGATACTTTGCTTCTGATGTATTTATCTTGGCCAACCCCATTCTCGTTCATGATCCTTTCACTGTTGTAAGTTACCATTGGAAATTTGTAAGGAATCTCTGAAATTTTCTGAAATATTTAATTAATTGATTTTCCATCCAAAAATGTATAGATTAACATGACTAAGCAATATGACTAATACGTGACAAAAATACTTTATGAGAATAAATTCAATCATCAAAAATGTAAAATCTATAAAACTGGCATAATTTCATGTTCCTACATTTATTATTGTGTTCTTGTGACTACCTTAGTGGGTTTTTTTTTAAATATAATAGATTCAATCTCTATATATCTGCCTCTAAAATCTAACCTATAATGTAATATTAGGCAATATATAATATATAGGTTATATAATATATAACCTGTGATATTTTATTTCTAATTTGAGAATCTCTTAACAGTGAACCATATTTGCTTTTTGTTTTTCTGATCCCTTAGACAGCGAATGTGAAAAAGAGCTCTTATGTAAGGAATCACTTGTCCACTCCTGCCCCAAAACAAGTAACCAGTAAGGGTCACAGTGGGCTCTCGCACCAGTACTGGAAGAAGAATCAGACCTCAGCTCTGATAACTTAGATCTATTCTGGAAGCTCGAGAAGAGGGGATTTCGGGGATAGATACCTCCATGTAGAACTCTAAGGCACAACAGTGAGGTCCGAACTCCAACAGCACATCACAGTACTAGAGTTGGTGCCAGAAGTGGCCTCCAGGACCTCAGATTCCACAGGGAGGAAGGCAGAAGATGAGAGGGAGGCACCATGGATTATCAGGGGTTGATTTGTTAAAGCACTCAAGGCCCATATTTGATAGATTCCTGGGCATGCTGAAGGCTTGGTAAGGCACAGATTACCATGACTGACCCAACATGAAGTCTCATTTTCTCCCTGTGGTAGAGCTCTGATTTTGGAGTCACATTGCCATCAGAATAAAAGACCATACTTCTCCTTCTCCTAGTACCTGGGTGTAGTCATGCCACTAAATTCCAGGTAATGGAATGCAACACAGAAAAATAATGGAGAAAAATTTTTAAGGGGAAAACAAGTTTTAAGGCGTTTCCAGAAGTGCTATTAAGATTAACTCATTCCTTTCGGAGGAAATTTTTAAACTTTTATTCTTTGGCCTTTAAAACAGAACTGATGGCAGGAGCTTCAACAGCCATATTGAAATATGAGGTGTCTTTCAGAATGGAAGTTAAAAGTAGATTTAACCAGATCTATTCTTCCTGAATTATCTGTCCTTGGGATTTTTATACATACATGAATAGATCTAATATTTACTAATACTTTTCTATAAAGGGGATGTTGGAATTGTTAATACAACAGATGCAGGAAAAATAATCAAAATAATAAAATACTGTATGTCCACATTCCATGAGGAAGCACATAAATTTTAGACTAAGAGTTTTATGATCAATTGCTTGAGCGCAAACAATAAAATTTGCTTGAAGGCAAGTTATTTTTTAAATAAAACAGTCATTCAATTGGTAACTGAGATCCTTTTAATAATTATTAAGATTACTGTTTGAGATTGTTGATTTATAGATTTTTTTGAATGATTATTTCATTCAAACAATAACTAAGAACCTCCTATTATCAATGCTTGTTGTGGACGTTGTAGGTTTATTAAAGAAATGAATTAAACTTGGTGCTTGTTCCCAGGATCACCCTTCCATGCAGAAGACAAACAGGAAATATTAGGAAAAGCTTAAGTGACATAAAACAACTATTTAAAGTGTCATGAGTGTACGAAAATAAGTCATGAGGCAAGAATTAAAAATTCCAAGTTTTGTGACATATACTGGCAATCTCGCTTAGATAAAAGCAGAACATGTGATATAATTTTGTCCTCCTTATTATATTATTTAGTGCTTTTTTAGAGAAAAAGAACCAATAGGGTGTGTGTGTGTGTGTGTGTGTGTGTGTGTGTGTGTGTTTGAGAGAGAGAGAGAGAGAGAGAGAGAGAGAATGAATTTATTGTATGGAATTGGCTCAGGATCTTATGGAGGAAAACCATAGACTCAAGAAAGCCTGTGATATTGTTCCAGTCTGAAAACAGGAATCTCATGACTCAGGAAGAACCATTCCATTGGAACATAGAAGAACACAGACATCCCACAGAAGGCAGTCAGCAGAAGGGGTTCCCCTTACTCAGGTTTTTCTGTTCTGTTTAGATCTTCAACTTGATTGGAGGAGGTCTGCCTGCTCTAGGGAACATAATCTGCTTTACCCAGTCTTCTGATTCAGATTTTAATCTCATCCAAAAATACTCTCTCAGACACACCCAAATTAATGTTTGAGCAAATATCTGGGAACCTCAAGCCTCAGTAAAGTTGGCACATAAAATTAACATCACATTGACAATGCCAAGAAGAGTTTATGCAGCTCCCTGGTCATACCCAAGCCAGACTCTATGAATATTCATGAAATATAACAACACATGCTTGCCTGGCTCAAGGTGTGTTGTTTATCAATTGTTCAGTTGATATTTTTTCTTTTAATATTTTTTTCATGGAAATGAATTGAATCAGGGAGCAACTCCTGTCAGAAGGTCAGGAGGGTGTTAGAAACAGGCACACGTTCATCTATTCCTCCCATGCTCCCCACTAGGGCAGAGGGGTGGGAGAGAAAGGGAGGGGGCAGGGGATTAGCAAGGATGGTGGAATTCGATGGACATCATTATCCAAAGTACATGTATGAAGACATGAATTGGTGTCAACATACTTTATATATAGAGATATGAAAAATTGTGCTGTATATGTATAATAAGAATTGTAATACATTCTGTTGTCATTTATTTTTTTAAAAAAAATCAATTTAAAAAATTTTTTTAAAAAAGAAAAAGAAACAGGCACAGGTAATCCAACACCAACCGCAATGGAAAGCCCTATATTTCATGATCCAGAGTCAAGCAGTGTCTGTAGATAAGGAGCTTATAATTACTGTAGGAAGAATATGGCAGAATTGAGATTAAGTGACTGTATGCTATCAGATGAGATATGGAGCAAAATACATAATAAGGAAGATTCCACCAATGAATTTTAATACACAGTCTGTCATTCTTCTTTAGGAAAGAGCACTTGGCTAGCGATCAGGAACCTTGAGTTCATGTTCTGACATTGATTACCTGCAGGTTCACAGATTTGTCAGTTTAGCATTATTCCATCTATGTTTTCATGCTTTCAGAATGAAATGATTTAATTAGAATAGGTTTTTAAGATCTGGCCTGCATTAGAGTGAGTAAAGAGCCATTTTTGGTTTTTACCATAATTATAGATTCTAGAAATTGATCAAAGAGAGGCTAATTTAAACAGCATTAAGTGGAGTCCATCAATTTATCATTGTAGTCATGTGAAATATGAATTTTTAATTAGATTTGAGAGTCTTAGAATGGATGATTTATAAAATATGTGAAAGCTTTCACCTTCTGTGAACTAGAATTTCCCATAAAATATCTTAAGAAGAGAAAGGAATATGTTTTCTCAATACTAGCCTCCATTCTAGAATCAATTATAGCGAGGAGGAAGAATTTTTATCTTTATATGAAGCTTTGGCTTCCTCAAGAAGAAAATGTAGACAGGTTAAATAAAAGGGTGTGCTCATAACTTAGGCTATACAAATAAGAATCATAGGGAGTGAAATGTAGAATTGAAGACAAAAGGAACACTCCACAATGATTTGAGGATTTTGAAAAATTCTACCAATATTTTCCCCGTATTTCTTTCAGAAACATCTAGGTCTATTACACAAATAACCACATTATTAGGGAAAAGCAAACAAGTAAAGTTTGGGTTTTCTACTTGTGGAAAGTAATGTTTAAGAGAGAATTAAAATTGGAATTTTTTGAATTCCATTTTATCAATGTATTTGAAATGCTAAAACAGCTATTGATATAGAAAATTGAGGGTTGGGGATGTGGCTCAAGCGGTAGCACGCTCGCCTTGCATGCGTGCGGCCCGGGTTCGATCCTCAGCACCACATACCAACAAAGATGTTGTGTCCGCCGAGTACTAAAAAATAAATATTAAAAAAAAAATTCTCTCTCTCTCTCTCTCTCTCTCTCCTTTCACTCTCTCTTTAAAAAAAAGAAAAGAAAAGAAAATTGAAATTGAATTAGACACATGCCTACTATTTACTGTAGAGTGTTCAAGACACAAATAAATGGGGTCTTGAATCTAGAAGCAAGTTAACATGTACATTACCTCATATAGTTAGAATGTCTTTTGTAGTGAGAACACAATCTACAGATTTTCAAGAATATGATACATTGTTGCTAAGTATAGTCACTGTGTCCTACAATAGGTCTTTTGAAGTTTTTCTCCTCTCTTACTGAAATTTTATGTTCTTTAACCTACACAACTCTGCCCCAGACCCTGATAACTAATGTTCTATTCTCTTCTTCTATTATTGGACTTAAAGGAATATAAAGAGTTGAACCCACAGAAGCAGAGAGTAGAATGGTGGCAGGTAGGTTAGGTAGATCAGGGAAATGGGAATAAGTGGGTCAAAAGTCAAACTTGAGGCCTAATGTCATGCAGGGTATACACAATAATGTTGTACACTAAAAAAATTACAGAGTATTTCTTAGGTGCTTTTACATACACACCCAACCACATAGGTGCTTAAGGAATGTGATGGATAGAGTTAATTTTCTTCACTGTAGTAATTATTTCATTGTGTATAGGGATATCAAAATATATTGTCCATCTTGTATATATAATTAAACATTGTACTTTTGACTGATATGAGATGAAAAAGCATGTGCTTATAAAGTATGTAGTCTTACTAAAGATAAAATATTTAGAACTTATCTCTAAAGCTCTTCTTAGTTGAAATTTCTTACTGCCTGTCTGTACCTTTTAGTAGTGCTTATTGCAGTTTTTAACCTTATCCAACTTAGGTCATGATTCTGACTGTGATTTACCATTTCTTCCCCAGAGGAACATCTCTATTCTCTTATTAAAACAATATTTTTAAATTCAATGTTTAAAACAAAAATTGAAAATTTCAATATTTGTTCTTTGTTACAATTTTATTGCCTCATTTTGTTATTAGGATTACAGTGCACATTTATCATTAGTTTGTAATAAAAGTTTTCTTTTTTTCTTTGTGTTAAAAACTCCAGTTATTATTTCTTTCTGGTTTTATTGACAACTTTGCCTTCCCTTCCCCCTGGAAATATGAAACTCTAAAATCATTTGTGCAAAAATACATTTCATCTTTTGTGTTTGGGCCAGGCAGCACATTTTCTTTCCTAAATATTTTTGCTCTCTGTTCTACATGGATAGAATTTTTAATGTGACAAGGCTTTGGAAGAATAAATTTCCCTGATATATTCTCATGTGTTTATCCTATCACACATATATTCTTTATAATTTCCTATGTTTATGATTTATTAAATAAAGTATGTAGAGAGAAAACTGAGGGAATAATCTTTTAGGAAACTGTTCTCACAGTACTTTGATTTTTAAAATTTTTTTTTTTCAAAAGAGGTGATTACACAGTAAACAATGATCTCATGACTAGATACAAGCATCTCTTCAAAACTGGATGATTTTTCTGAGGTTTAATAAGTTCTATTAATAAAGGGAATAAAATTTGTTGATATATAACCATAATATATCAAGAATGAAAACTGAGGAAACATTCTTAAAATAAGTTTTTCCTTAAGAATCAGCATTTTATACAGAGAAATGCAAAATATGTTACTGTCATATAACATGATTGCAAGATTTTTTTTTACTTTTTATGAAAAATTTTTTTCCTTAAGTTATTGTTCAAATTGTATTTCAGAAATAGGTATGTGGGGGAGTAGAAACACCAACCCATCTAGGAAATATTTTTCTTGAAATTATATATCCTGGTTGAGAAACTGGTAGGTCTATAGTTTATAATAACTTCATTAAATGTTGAAGGCTAAAAGATACATCTCTATAATTTCTGGGAACATATTAAATAAACATGTGGTTAAACCACAGAAACTTATTTGTATTTGTACACATTTTATGTTATTCCCCCTGTCTGGATTAAGAAATTAATACAAGAGTAATCTTGTATTTCCTGCAGATGAACAGAATGCCTATAACCTCTCTGGATATGATAAAAAAAAAAAAGTGGATATTGTACCTTACATCTGCATCCCTGTCTGTCCTTTCCAGGACCTGATCACATTGATATTTTAGGACATGTTCACCACTCAATTGACTCCAAATGTAACACCCTGCTTCTGCATGGAGCACATGATGGCTTTGCATTTTCCAAGAGGGATGCATTTCCATGGAAACAAGACAGGCAGAAAAAGAAAAAAGGATAAGTGCATGAAAATTTTGAGCTCCTAGAAACAAAGCTGAGTTCAGACCAACGGCCTCATCTGAATGCAGCCTGTGAAAACCAGCAAACACCCTGACCCAGACTGCTGAAGGGAGACCAGCTCCACACTGGCACGATTTCAAGGGAATCACATCTCTTCCTCACGCTGGATGTAGTTTAAAGGCTAGAAAGGCAGGTTGTGATATCCAGGAGCCTAGATTCTTTCTTTCCTACCTGTCTTTGGTGAACTGAATTTCACATTTTTGTTGTGTAAAATGCAAAATTACAAGGAAATTTCTGGATTGTTTACCTTTTCAAACAAATATTAAAGATCATTTAAATTATAAAGTTTAATTAACAGTCCTTTGAAATCTTTAGAAAATACTATAATATGACATCATAGTAGCTTATCAAGCAGCAAAACTTTGTCAATAGTAAGGCTTGTTACAGGAAGAAAGAAATATCTTCTATTTAAAAACCAAAATACTGCATCTCTAGAAAAAACATATTGGGCATATCTAGATTCTCCCAGCCTCCAAGAGGAGTCGGTGACTTAAATATGATTGATGTGAAAAATACTATGAAAAATACATGTGTAACTTATTGTGAATGTAAGTTTGTTCTATACCAACCAACTACTTCTTATTAATATAGAAAATTAAAATACATGATTCTACTAATTGGTGCTCTTCTTTGGCCTTCTGTCTTGACCCCCACCCTTTGTTAGATACATCATTTCATTGTTAAAAGGAATATTTCTAATCAGTATACTCTGGGTTTCAGAAAGGTAAATGCAGATGGGAGTTGGGGCCATTCAGTTAGGTTTAGCTCTTTAGCTATATCTGATGTTGTAGCTGAAAGATTAAAACTCTTAAATAAACTAAACTATGCACAAGAATGATCTCTGGTACCTGACACAAAGAAACTCAACAAAGGTCAGAGATTGGGTGATGCTTGTTCACACAGGGGAGGGAAATCTATTTAGCAAGTCTACAGATTTCAATGCTGACTTCTTCCAGAAACATGTTTGCAGACACTCGAGTCTGTGGTCTAATTTGACACACAAAAAATTAAATGTTGTAAATGAGTATCCCATTATTCCTCGCCTGAATTCCTAGCAAGCTTAGCAGAAAGTTAAAAGAATACAGAAAATATACCTATTCCTTTTTGAACTACCATAGCTTTATCATCTATTTTTAATAATATAACAATTCATTTGTCTCAATTTTAAAATGTATTGAGAGGCACACACATTAATTAATTAATTCAGTCTTTCATTCACTCACTGATACATTTTTAGAAATTAAAATTATCTACAGTTAAAGATTTTTAAGGAGGTGCTTTCTTATCTCCTTGGGGTAAATGGAGACAGAAAAAAATATCTCATAAGGCACAGCTGTAAAATTAGGGTCTTTTATGAACAAGCAGAACAATCAGGTACTTTCACATTATTCAAACTATTTAAATTAAAGGTTTAAAATGCTTTTAGACTCAAGAGTCTGTTTTGTTACACCATGTTCAAATAACGAAAAGCAAAATTGGCTTGCAGAAAGCATGGGATGGTGCCGTTGAAAGAACATTAATCTTTAGTACTCTGAACACGTTTAGTCATCTTCTCTGTCTCACTTCCATTGAGTTTTCTTTTGATTTCAGTGTAGGTGCAATGATTCCTGTTGGCAGGATTCATCAGTTTTCACGTACCGTCAGCAGCAGCAGCAGCATCATCATAAACATTTATCTTGCATCTCGCCTGCTCCTGAAAACACACAACAGAGCTTGAGAAGGAAATCTAGGCCAAGAGGAAAAGTCATCCCCTAACATAAATTTGATGAGAGATGTTGCTTGAAAACTTGCTTACTGATGAAATAAATTAAGAAAGAACAAATTGAATTTAAATTAACATACCATAAAATAGAAAATTTGATCTCCTGGGTAGTATGATAAAACTCAAAATTAACGCAAAATGGAATTAGAATTTTTAAAAGCATGTTCAAATCTTATCAACACATATGTAACTGCAGAAGTTTCCCAGAGCATTAGAAGAAGTATCTGCATTTCTGACTTTGTACTGGTTAAAATATTCAAGGAGCAATTCTCATTCTACTTCTTTTCAAACAAAAATTGTCCTATCATTAAGATTGTGATTTTATTGATTCAAAGTTCATCTTTAAAATATCTGTTTTATTGATA
This sequence comes from Spermophilus citellus, assembly GCF_964194105.1. Classification (NCBI taxonomy): domain Eukaryota; kingdom Metazoa; phylum Chordata; class Mammalia; order Rodentia; family Sciuridae; genus Spermophilus; species Spermophilus citellus. The sequence goes on from NC_138182.1 coordinate 253,139,611, forward strand.
AGAAACATAAAAGCATCATAAATGGAAATTACCATAAACATATGGCAAAACTAAAATGTGTGATCAGAATATTCTAAAATAGCCTTAAATATTGAAGATAATATTATATAAACAAAGTATCAAAGAAGCATACAAGACATTTTTAAAAAACTTGGCAATTTTATTCTCCAATTAGAGACTGTATATGATGGCCCCAAGATCAGGATATGTTATTTTAAATGATAAATTCTCACTGCTCTGTTTTTGACTCAAGCCAATTGGTTTTTACAAAAATTTTACATATATATTGGGTTCTGTGTGATGTTTTGATACATGCACATTGTGTAATATTCAAGTCAGGGTAAACATTTCTGTATTCTGAAAATTTATCATTTCTCTATGCTGAAAACATTCAAAATCCTGTCTTGAGTATATTCTCAGTATGCATAAATAAAAACATTGCACTGAATCCCAGTAATCTGTACAATGAATGCATGTTGTACAATCCTTTCTTCTAGCTTTTTGAAATGTATAGTTTATTATCATTATCTATAATCACCCTAATTTGCACTAGCACATCATAATTTCTTAATCTTATCTAAGTATAAATTATTAGGGATTGATGAACTTTTACTGTCTTCTTTTCTTTCCTACTTTCCCTGGATTCTGGTGACCACCATTATATTCTCAATTTCTTTGAGATCAACTTTTTATATTATGTGAGTGAGATCATGTAGTACTTGTGTTTCTGTGCTTGGCTTATTTTATTCAGCATAATAATATCCAGTTCCCTCCATATTATCACACATAATAGGATTTTGCCCTTTATATGGATGAATAGTATTCCATTGTGTGTATATTTTTGTTATGCATTCATGAGTTGATGGACAGTGTGTTCTCATTTCTTGGCTTTTGTGAGTAATTCTGCAAAGGAACCTCATCCTTTTTTCTGTATACTAGTTTAAATTCCTACCAACAGAATGCCAAGTATTCTAGTAAGGAAATTCAGCCTTTAAATAATACAGCTTTTCTGAGCTTTGGAAAGGGTGTTGGACTTGATTTTCAAAGTCAGGTTTCATGACTCATCCTGTTTTTGTGACACAAGACTATGCAGTTAAGCTCACGTCATCACAGTGTTATTGCCTGCTAAATTAATATATACCTATCTCCTAAGCAAATATATATAGAGAGACATCATAATACACGAAGGAACTTCATTAGTAGAAATCATAAGTCATTTAAATTGAACTTATACTACAAGGAGTAGGTAGAAGAGAGAAAGAACAAATTGAATTTAAATTAACATACCATAAAATAGAAAATTTGATCTCATAAGTAGTATGACAAAACTCAAAATTAATGCAAAATGGAATTAGAATTTTTAAAAGCATGTTCAAATATTATCAACACATGTAATAATAATAATAATATAATAATAATAATAATAATTGTAATAAAAGAAGAAGAACTTGGACATTGAGACTGTTGACCTGAGAGGGCATTTCAGGGAACATTGCAAGGAACATTGCAAAGAGTGAACCCAGACTCTATATTACTAAAATGAGATTGATGATGAATGTTATGTAATATTCATTCTATATTATCAGGTAATTAGTAGATATGAGAATATGTATTTGAAAAATTATATGATAAATATTATTTGAAAGTTTTTTATTTATCCAAATACTTTGCTATAATAAAATATTTAATATTTTCTACTAATCAATAACAAATGGCATAGATTTTGATAGTGACTTATGAATTAATTAAAATATTTTTCTTAATAATTTTTAACTTCTCTTTAGTCTTGGTGAAATACTTTGCCTTATTTTAATTTATAATAGACCTTTTTTAAACTTCTATTCTTCTCCACTTTTCCCATTAGAAGTCTTTTAATCTTGCCTGCTTGTTTAAGTATGATTTTTTTTTTCTTTTCTCTTTTTTTTTTTTTGTTACCAGGGATTGAACTCAGAGGTGCTTAACCACTAAGCCACATCTTCAGTCCTTTTTATATTTTATTTTAGACAGGGTCTCACTGAGTTCCTTAGGGCCTTGCTAAGTTGCTGAGGCTGGCTTTGAACTTGCAATCCTCCTCCCTCAGCCTCCAGAGCTGCTGGGATTACAGGTCAGGTGTGTACCACTGCACCCGGTAAGTGTGATATATTACTTTTCCTGAAATTTCTTGAGTCTATTATAAATACATTGCTCATTTTTAGCACTTTCTGATATATGTACATATATATATATATATATATATATATATATATATATGTAGAGAGAGAGAGAGAGAGAGATGGGGGACTGTGCTATATTCTTAAAGTCATATTCCTCTAGACTTAAAGTTTGGTAGAACTGGAACAGATCATGAGTCAACATGTCAGAATGCTTTGGCAATAATGTATATTTCGTGATGTGTCAATGCAGTCGAGATCCATGTTGAACTAGTTGTGCTGTCATATTCAATTAAAACATAACTGATATCTTGAATTCAAATATCTTATATTTCCTTATGGAAATTTAGGAGAATTTGTTTTTCTTCTATATTTTAAATAATAATTCTTTCTCCTTTTATACTTGCTGCCACAGGAAGAACTTGTTTGCTCAGTAGATGTCCCTCTAATGCTGTTGTACTGTCTTGATGCTCTAACATTCACACCTTCAAAGCTGAATCCGACATTTTTCAATTGCCTTTATGTTAAAAATATTATGTATTAGTTTAGTACTCAACTTTAATTGACAATACAAGACAGGTTATTTTTACCTAAAATAATTCTTTTGAGATAATGGAATACATACATTTATATATTTTTGTTTTATATATTTTAGATGAAATGTGTTAAAATATGACAATTCCCAATTAAATGGTTATGCAAACTCAAGTCAGTCCTTACAGCTTGATAAATGGTTAAAAAGAGATTTAATGGCTTGATTTCTTTCATTGGTGTAACACTTCATTATAAAAGAAAATTCTATTTATTTCTATTTATGAACTCTCACAAAAAAAATCATGCTTGCAAACTGTAGTTTTTGTTGAAATGCAGAATGTTTATAGACACAACAAGTGGACTCTGTTGTTTTCCTTCAGAATATTACCTTAGAGGCTTATTTTTACCTTTTTATTATTACTAGAACTTTCCTTTTTGATTCTTTATCAGCATCACCTTAAGTTTCCCTAAAGCCCCCAATCAACAAACACCTCCTCTGAGGTCTGACTCTCATTTTTGGTAACATAAAGTCCATGTCCCTTTTGGAATGTTTCTTTCAACACTCCCTGAAATGCTCTCCCAGGTTAATATTCTCAATTTCCAAGTCCTTCTTTTATTATTATTATTTTTAATGTTTTTCTCCTACTTACTCCTTGTAGTGTGAGTTTAAATCAAAATGTGTACTTCAGGTATTTTTAACACTGCTGTTAATGTTGTGTTGACCTGAGTTAGCTAACAGATCTAATATCTCAGGTGCACAACATAGTATATAATTAAACTTGCAAACTTACACCCAGCCCAATTCAGACATTCTTTTTTTCTGGTGTATATTCTGGAAGTGACAACCAAGCATTCAAGTTCCTTTCATTCTAATAACCACTCTTAAGATCTAGCCACCAAAATCTCTCATGTTGGTTCAATACCTTCCTAGTATTGATAATCTAACTCCACATATATTCTCAACATTTCATTAGCCAGAGAATATCATATACCTCCCATCTGATTAACTTCTAAATTTGTTTATTCTCTTCATAATTTATATACCTACTTTGTAAAAAATATGTAAAAAACAATATGTGGCTATTCTCATGAAAATCTAAAAATATCCATTGCCCATATATTTTAATGATTTCTTTCTGGGGCATCCATAAAATTTGAGATTCAAACTATAGCTCAATAGCTGAAAAGAATGATTTAAAATAATGGGAATTGTTAATACATAATGTTCCAGAAAATTTAGTGTTAAATTAAATGTATTGCTGAAATAATTCTTATCTATTAATAACTTCTACAAAATATATGCTGAATTTACAGTAAAATGAATTCCTCCAGTGGGCTGAATAATAAGCTTTTGGTAGGAATGGGATTGGGATAATATGGTAACAATTGTGCAATCTATTAAATGATTATGCTGGTCTTTCTGGGAGCACAGTTTTGTTAGCAATCACTTCTGATGTAGTTCTTTCTTAAGTCATTCACACTTTTATCACACTAAAGAAAATTTCGCCTTGCTTTTACCTTTTCTGGAATCTTATATAACTTTGTGTGTGTGAGAGTGGTACCAGGATCTTAGCATGCTAGGCAAGTGATCTGCTTCTGTGTTTTTTTAAGATGTACAGCCCTGTATATTTATTATTTATTTGAAATAAATTTGACTACATATGTACATATTTTTGTATGTACACACATTAATTTTCTTGGATAATTAAAGAACAAATTCAGTGATTTTTGACTTATCTTCTATCTTAAAGAAAAGTAGAAGAAAGTCAGTAATCATGTTAGGACATTGCTTAATGCATTGTGTGCTCTTTTAGAGGAATTGACTTAAAGCTCTCACATTTTTTCCCATTTGTTCAGAAACACAAAACAATTTATAAACTTTTTTTATGACAAGAGATGAAATGAAGTATTTATCTAGTTTTAGCTTAAGCATATATTATTATATCGCTGATGCTAAAGAAAAGACACTTTTTAACTTACTTAATTTAGGGAGTCTCCAAAAGAGAAATACGGATATTTTCTAAGATTCTTCCTAGAGGCAAAGGATACAAAGAAAAAGGTATGTAATTTCCTCCGCTGTGTGACACCCCTCTCTCCCTGGGAACACCCTGCTCTGTCCTGGCAATGGTTTCGGCAGGCCACATGGCTGCACTGAGAGCTCACTGCTGTGGATATCACTGCCATGCAGCTGTTGGCCCAGAGCTAACTGATGCTGCTCTGGAAGAGTGACAACTTCCGTCCATGACCATTCATGGCAAGCAGGAGTTCCTTCTGACACAGACATAGTCCCGAGCGCAGAAATGTGCCCATTCTAACTCAGTCACACATTCTAACTAGAAGCCTGAAGGATACTTCTGGAGTATACCTCTCTGTAGAATCTGTGCAGATGTATACTTGCATATATAGAGTATACATGGCTATTTATTAAGTAAAGGAATTGTTTAAAAATTGGTGCACAATTTTCAGATTTACAAATGCTGAGTTGGGGAACATACTTTGGTCTATTTAACTGATGAGACAACCAAATATCACATACATTCTTTTTTTTTTTTTTTTTAAAGTTTAATGCAATTTATTTTTATTTTTTTTTTAAAGAGAGAGTGAGAGAGGAGAGAGAGAGAGAGAGAGAGAGAGAGAGAGAGAGAGAATTTTTAATATTTATTTTTTAGTTATTGGCGGACACAACATCTTTGTTGGTATGTGGTGCTGAGGATGGAACCCGGGCCGCACGCATGCTAAGCGAGCGCGCTACCGCTTGAGCCACATCCCCAGCCCTCACATACATTCTTAACGTTACAGAAGAGTGGAGTTAGTGGAATTTGAACCCAGGTCAGCTACTTCTGTGCACCAAATACACCATGCTATGCTTTCAGGCTGAATGAGACTGTTTCATTGGTGCTACTTTCTAAGCTTTGACCACATTCGGAAGCTCTAGGAAGGATCCCTATGCCCAAGGAGGTATCATGATACTTCAAGGCATGTCCATTAAGATTGCAATCACTGAAGGCAGCACTCATCATTATGTCCTCTTCTCTGAAACAGAACAACAGAACAGACTTTAAAAGTTGTAGCACTCCAGTGCCACTTCTAAAATTGTTTCTTCCAGAGGCATAAAGAACCAAAATACAGTGTTGCCAGTGGAAATTGTTTTAAATTCTTGAAGCAAACAAAAATAGTTGACTTAGTACATCTAAATCATTTTTCTACTTGAAATGACCACATTCAAAATTTGGTCTATTAGTAAAATAAAGGGTTGTACTAAATGTAACTAAAATATTGAATGGTTTTTCCCTACCCAAACTGTATATTTAAAATATATATATATATATATATATATTAGTTTGAGTAAATAAATACTTTTTAAAGTGATTTTGATAGCATTTTGGATATAAAAATACATCAATCATATAATCAGTCATCTTTTTAATTCTAAAGTGTTTTCTCTTTAATTTGACCTGTATAGTCTCATGTTTCTTGTTACATTTAAACAAAGAGATTATTTACATTATGTGAAATCTTAAACAGAAATTAACATAAAACAATCAGGTTCGGACAGCTTCTGTTGGTATGGAGTTCTCAGATTCTTAGCAGAAGTCAAAGACTAAGGAAATGAGACTTGTGGTTATCAAGTCTCATTTGAATCACTCTGGTTTTCACTCTCTATGAACTACAGGGGAAGAAAAAGACAAAGAAGGAAAAGAAAAAGAAGGAAAAAAAAGAAGTATATGTATCATTTTCTAGCTTCTTGTTTCCTTGGACTATGAGTTTATATGCCACGTGTTTATTGTCTCATCTAAATAAATTGCTGTGAAATTTATTTTGTCCATAGTTTAAAGAGCATATAAGGTCAAGTTATCTGATTTTGATATGTATCACTGGAAGTGTGTCCAGGCTACCACAGATGCTAGAGATCTTGAGAGTCAGTGGGGCCAGAGTCATACTCTCTTATGACATGAGCAAAACCTCTGTAGGGAGTCAGGGACTATGGGAGGTGGCATCTCTGCCAAAGCATGCTCTTTAGCATACTGGCTCAATGTTTGAAGTGTGTTCAAGTTCTATTTTCATAATATTCAAAGACATAACCACTGAAGGCACATTCTTGTTTCATTGTACATTATTCGGAAAATGTATGGTTTTTTATAATATCAGAACTCTTTAGTGTCCTCTCCCAAGAAGAGCATATAAACTTGGTAATTAATACCTATTTAAACGTTAAAACAAGTGTTTATATGGTTGACATTGACAAAATATGAAAAGAAACAGATGTATGTTTTGGGCAGTAGAATTGCTTAAAGGCTTTTGAGCAGAAAGATGCAGGTTTCATTTATTAGGTGAATCTTGATTGAATACTGTGAAATCAAATTGAGCAGTTTCTTAATGTGACCTTAACTGCACTTATGTAGAAGAATTACATGGAATATTTTTAAAAATTCAGATACCTAAGATCTGCATCTATCTGACTGATTCTAGAACTGTGAGTAGAGATTTAAAATCCAAATTTTGAAAAGTGTGTACCATTTAATTTTTAACACCAAAGTTTAAGAAACTGAGCTGGCTATGGTGGTGTACAACTGTAATCCCATTGGCTAAGGAGGCTGAGACAGGAGAACCATGAGTTCAAAACCAAGCCTCAGCAACAGCAAGGCACTAAGCAACTCTCTCTCTAAACAAAATACATAATAGGGCTGTGGATTTGGCTCAGTGGTTGAATGCCCTTGCGTTCAATCCTTAGTACTTACCCCAAACCCCTGCAAAAAAAAAAAAAAAAAAAAAAAAAGTTTAAGGAACTGGCTGATGCTTTCTAATAAGATTACAAAATATTTCATGAGCTACTGGTAAAATGTTGTATGTAAACATACATTTTTATTTTCTATACAGATGAGAAATAATACAGTTCTATCCCCTCCCACTTTTGTCTGTGTGTATCTGGTTTTCATCAATGGTCAAGATTAATGATATTTGAACACAGATATAATAATTTTTTATAGATCTAAATAAAACAAACACAGAAATTCTAATTTTTATTATGAAATTAACTCAAGCTAATGCTAAATTATCTCAGTTGCAGTTATTCTAAGATCTGGATCTTTAGGTGAATTACATTATGTCTTAGTCACCTTTTTGGCTGCTGTAACCAAAATACCAGGAAAGAACAACTAGAGGAGAAAAAGTTTATTTGGGACCTCACAGTTTCAGAATTTTCAGTTCATGGATGGCCAAATTGGTTGCTCTGGGACCAAGGTGAGGCAGAATATCATGGTAGAAAGGTGTGATGGAGGAAAGTAGATCATGCCATGGAACCAGGAAGCAGAGAGAGAAAAACTTCTGCTCTCACCAAGGTGTGTGTGTGTGTAGATCTATCTATCTATCTATCTATCTATCTATCTATCTATCTATCTAGATATCCTAAAGATATGCCCCAATGACCCATTTCCTCCAGCCACACCCTATCTGCCTATAGTTACCACCCAGCTAATTCCTATTATTAATCAATGTATTAACCAATAAATCAATCTACTAATTAGGCTAAAACTTTCATAATCCAATTATTTCACCTCTAAACTTTCTTGCACTGTCGCACATACGAGCTTTTGGGGGACATTTTTTATCTAAACCACAATACCTTAATATCTATTTCATGGGCAACTTAGCTCTTATGAAATAATATTTTATTAATTCTTGAATAAATGGATGGAATATACTTGGGCATTATATATTGCCTTATCTCATTTTAAGCCTAAAGCACTTTCATGTGTTTCTAATAAAACTCAACTTCAGGTGCTTCATTCTGTCAGGAGAGCCTAGAGGAAAGAGGGAACTCAATTCAGGAGCAGTGGGGTCCTTGGCATATGTGATGTGAATTTGAGCATGAGCCAGACAAAGGCATTTCTTCAGGGAGGTAGATACACACTGGAGGCAGAATGCAGGCTATCTCAAGAGTGAGATGCCCTGAGGGCTTATCAGGAGCTGGGCTGAAGATGGAGCCAGGGTGGAGCTGCACAATGTCTTGTCAGTTTTCTGGGAACTTGCATATTTCCCTCTCCTCACAAGGGCATGAGCCAAGGGAATGTTGTTCAAGATTTACATCTGTGCTTTCTGCATCTCAATGTCGTGTGGGCATGTCTTCAAGATTCAGTATTTCTCTCTTAATCCTAAATCCCTACCTCAATTCCATTCAGTGATAGGTGCATTTTTTTCCTTGAACTGCTGGAGTGTACATCATTGGAAATTTTCCTAGGAGGACTATTGTTTAACACCTGATGCTAACCTGGAATAGGTCATGTACTAAGTCTGGAATACAGAACATCAAGCTTTTTCTCTTTGAATTTTTGGATGTAAAATGCTTCATGTTTAAGTGAGAAAGTGTTTCTTAACTTCCCAATGGAGTGTTTCTAGGTGGACTGTCAGGGTTTTCCAGGATCATGGGAATTTTATTGTTGCTGGTGGGGTTTTATGACTGAAGTGATGCCTGTGATACCAACCTTGGAGATCAGGATGGGCTCCTAGTTTCCCTGGGGCTGAAGATTAAATACCAGAGAAACACCAAGGCAAGCACAGAAAGCAAATTTTATTTAAGAAAAGGACAGAGATAGACTTCTCTGGAGAGAAGTGGGGCCCAGAGCTGGGTGCTGGTGATAGAGGGTGTGTCTTGATTTTTAATACACTGCTCCAGAGCCACCAGCCAAACACACATACTTTCCATTTCTTCTCTGTGTATGTGCCTAAGGACAGGAAGGGGCAGTCCAGGGAATAATCACCTGTGTTGGGAAGTGGATCCCTGGAGGTATTAGCAACTGGTTGGGCTTGGGGGCAGTGCTCACAACCCCCTAACAACCCCTTGTCTTTTTTTGTTGATAACTAATCCCTATCTTCTCCACCCCATCATTCCTTATCTGTATAGACTGTCAGGCCTTCTATTCCCTTCCTTAGTTTGTTGAGCAATGTGACATTTTCCTGTTCCCTCAGCCTGGAAGGGTGCTTCCACCAGATTGCTTTTTGGAAAAAAAAAAAAAAAAAAAGCATGTGGGGAATCAGTACAATGGACTGATTTTATAAAATTATCCTCTTAACCTCATGTTACCGCTATTCCCATCTATTTGTCTCCTTTGCACACCTCACAGAGGGAGTGTCCAGAGGCTGAATTGGATCCAAGTGCCTGCTGGCAGGAGAGAAGACAGAAAGTGCAATCAGATTTGAAAGGGTCAGGTTGGAAAGGTGATAGCTGATTTTGGCAACAGAAAAAAAATTCTGTCAAGATTTACTGAAGCAGGAGACCCTCATCGTTATACAGAATACATGTATGATGTTGTGAGGAGAAAAAAAAAGAAGTGTGTCACATTAGATTGGGTAGAGAGAAGTGATGGGAGGGGAGGGGCAGAGAAGGGGGGATAGGAAGGACAGCAGAATAAAATAGACATTATTATTCTGTAGGTATATACGTGACTGTATGACAAACGTGATTCTGCAACCTGTACAATCAGAAAAATGAGAAATGATACCTCATTTGATTCAAATGTATGAAATGTCAAGATCATTGTACTGTCATGTGTAACTAATTAAAAAAAAAAGATTTACTGAAGCAGTATGTGTTAGGTACTTGTGGGCAGATTGTTTTAATAGACTGGGATTCTTATCTGTGGTGTAATTTAAATAAGAATGGGTGTAATTATCCGCAGAGTTCTTCTGGAAAAAAATCAAACTTCAGTAACCTGCCTCAAAGAGCTGGCATAGAAAGACAAAGTGTTTAAGAAATTATGTTGCAATGTCAAGTTCAACAAGGAAAACATATTTTGACTTTTCTCTGTGCCAGCATTACTATTTTCAAAGTACTTTCTGACACAGCCATTTACCTACCTGAGCAGAAGATTGCTCAAATAATTATAATTCATAATGTGGCTACAGGGTTTTTAAATCTTTTAATTGACTACCCTAGGACTTATGCATACATCAAAGGATAACATTACAGGGAAAAATAATGCATCATAACATAGAGATTGAATTTTAAAAGATTGTTTTTTTCCCCCTCAGTGCTTTCTCATTCTGACATCTGAAATTGCTTTTCTCAAATCTGTTGACAAGTTCAGATACAACATAGTTAAATGAGCTTCCCTGCATTTGAGGAAATGATGAAGTTCAGTTTACAATGAGCCGCAACCCTAAAGGAAAAAAAAAAATCTTAAGTCCCACTTTTTACAATTTTGTTTGAGAACTTTTTAATGAAATTTAATCTCTAAAAATTCCTTTTAAAAGAAAACAGAGTTAAAAAATTTTGTCTTTGCTTTTATTTTTTGAGCTTGTAAAATTATAAGGAAAATGGGAAGTTTGAAGAGTTTTTACCTGGCGATTCATTCTCTTTTCTTTACCACCTTCTTCTTCTTCTTCTCCACCCCCCCCCCCCCGCCAACCCGCCCCAGTAAAAGGATTATGGAAAAAAATCAAACTGTTCTTGCTTTTTATAACGTGGTGAATAAAAACTGTTAGTCTTCTACAAATGCAAATTCTTACAATAGTCATTCTGAAATTAATTTTCTTATCTGAGTGAATGATTTATTGAATCACAATATTTTAAATCATAACCTGTCAGAAACAATATTCATTAATTCCTGAAAGAAATCTACATGTCTGAGCTTAGTGTAGCAAGCCTAAGAGGAAAATGATTGCCACACTCCTTTTTATCTTTGTGGTTTCATTATATAAGAACACAGAGACTCCAGAGCACCAAAGAATCACTAGTGCATATGTGTTTTATGGCAGTGGTGCTTGAATTTCACCACTAATCCACTATCATGATATTAAGTTTGATAGAAAATAGTATTTCCTTTAAAACATTCACATTCCCTTTAAGATTGTCAATACTGGCATCTTATGTGTATATAATATTTTTCCCAATAAATTTGATGAGGACATTTTTTTTAAGGATATAACCTAAGATTTACATGAAAAAAACTTTCTCATTAAGTACATATTCTCATTTCTCAAAACTCAGTAAACCCAGTACATATGGTGATACAAATTTCACTACAAGCCGAATCAGGTTTAAAATGAGCACCAGCAAAGAGAACATAACATTTTATAGTTTTAACAGGGCTTGAATGCAAATTTCAATTTTAATATTAGCTTATTGTTAAAATTATGCTTTTCTTTCTTTTATGGTCACTTATTTTGTTTGTTTTCATTTCAATATTTAGATTGGAATCTTAAAATTAGAATAGCAATAACAGAAACAAAGATCTCTATATATTGGTTCTTGCCTAAGATGAAGAATATGGTTTTAAAAATTTTTGTCCCTGACACCTTGCTACTAAAAGTTCAAGATAATATATATATATAAAATCATGATATTTAAAAAGAAAATAACACAGAAGTCAGTTTCCAAGTCACTGACTTCCTGCTTCAAAACAAGAGCTTTGAGGTTCATCAAAGGAATGCAGCCTTTGAGGAGTCTTTGAAGAAACTAGCCTAAGACTGCAACAGAACTTCATCAGTATCTGTCCTGAGCTTGGAAGATAAGTAGTGGGAATGTAAAATACCTCACACCTTCAAATGGTATGGTTAACACATAGTCATAACTCCTGACTACAAGCTATAGAGAATCTAACACACATTCCTCTGCCCTCTGATTAACCCAGTATTAATTGTATAGTAGACACAGATCAAATGTTTCTTGAATCAATGTTATATACAGTGATCATGTGTTCCTTCACAAGCCATTGTCAGTTGAGACTACATGATGCACTGCTGGTAGGACCAATTTGAATTTGTCCCAAAGCACGATGATAATCTCAGTATGACAAAGGAAATGGCACCAGAGTCATGCTACACCAAATAATTGTAACAACTATTCTATACTGGTTTTGATTAAGGGACAGATTTGAAAAAAAAAAAAAGCACACAGTAAAAAAGCTAAAATCATTAATTTTTAGATTATTAAATTTTATTAAGGCTGTTATATCAAAAGTAAATTGTTGAAAAATCTTATAAAAACTATGGCAAATGTTATTTATTTACTTGTAAAATTTCAAAGTATTTACTTCCCAAAAGGATTTTGGATAAAAACTCTGAGATAGGGCTTACCTTGGAAATAACGGGACATATGAAATCTTGAAACTGTTCAGTCTATAACTTCAAAGTCCTAGATACTTTTTTTTTGATTAAGCATTAGCAAGAAGTATAATCCTCTCCTATATTTTACTTATAATCAGATGCAAAATTTCATGTTGTAGGGCCCTAGGATTTGATCATTTGTGTAGAAATGTGTATTATTATCTAAATAATTCACATTGACATTTCTTACTGCTCATACAAAGCCTAAAACATAGGACACAAATTTCAGTTTCAAGGAAGATCAAGAGGGAAAAGAAATTTGTTCAACAGATGTTGAGCTGAACATACAAACTTTTTTTCAAGAGAAGACAGCTGTTTTGTTCTATAGGTATGACGGATTCTTATCACTAGAAACAGGGGCCAGATGCAGATAGGAATTTGAAATAGAAGTAGGAGACCTAATATACACTTGAGATTTCTTAACATTTTAGAAGTTGGAGAATAATTTTCAAATTTGCAAATTATTTTAAGCCAAACCCAAACTGAACAAACAGAAAATGTGGGCTGATTTTCTTTTTTAGCCAGTGCCCAGTTTTTGGACATGTGCACTATGGATAGAAAGAAACTGTCTTTCATGTGTTACATAAGTGACTTGATCCATATATTATTTTGGTTTTAGGAAGATATTAAATATATGTGTGCCGCAGTCTGGCTGGACACAGAATCATGAGCCACTCAAGCAGGAACAAAACTTTATTTTTGAAAATGCCGCCAATACCACGTACACATCCGGCAAGCAAGCCGGTCCACCCATGCGATCCCGTCTACTGGAACCAGAGCCCAGGACCTCCCCCAGAATTCCCTCCTACTATCCTTACCCAACCAATGGGAACTCTCCAGGAGTCCCGTAACATGAGTCCCGTAGCAGGCCAAGGTGAACAGCAGGAGTCCAATTTCCATATGAATGTAAATCTTAACATAATCATATCATCTCAGTGGCTAGCTGGCGTCACCTTACAACCAGAAGTGCCATGCATCATATTATTTGGTTGTGGCTCCTAGCATCTGCCCCCTTCTGTTTAATTAAGCAACAGGCAATGTGGCTAGGGACCGTGCCTGTTAGCTATGTCCAATTCAACATATGGTTCTTACCCGTCATCGGAAAACTGACCTCTAGGCATCAGCCTCCTGTCTTAGGTTGATACCACTGCAACTGAATCATACCCGTCACTGACTACCGGTCCAGTATATAGCCATACCTGTGGCTAGGCCTATGCACCAGTGGGGGGGGGGGGTGAGGTTCTTTTGCCTCACCTCAGTTGGCCCCCCAAATTAGACCATCACTAGTAGAAGGGGGAAGGATACAGCAATGCCACGACATCAAGTCAATAGATGGCTCTTTAGGAAAAATTGCATCACTGGTGACACATCAGCAAAGATACACCAGCACTACCATAGTTCGCTGTATCAACAAATAGAGCACAATGCATACAAGTGATACATAGTCCGGGCAAGTTTTGTAAGCAGTTCAAAGTGGAGGAATCTATCAATATGTCCAATCGACTCAGTGATTGAGCATTACTTGTTGAGTTATTATTCATTGATGCATCAGTTTATACAGTTTGTTGTGATAATTATTGAAGAAGTTGTAGTTTGGTTTCATCTTTGTCTTCACCGGCACTGGGATGAAAATAGGGATTGACAATGATGTTAAGAAAAGAAAAAAATGTAACATTTCAACAGGTATTAAGAAAACAATTTTTAGAACAATTTACATTATCCTGAACAGAATTATTAAATATAATGAAAAGGAAAGGTGAAAGTAAACAAACAGATCTGTTAACCTGCTTATTTGTACACATATTAAAACAGTCTTCAACAGCTGTTTACCCAAATTAAATTAAACCATTAAAATCACGTGAATAATAAAAAAAAATTTGGGATCCATATTTTTATGAGCGCTCCTCATATATGATATATGGACATACGCACATACAGACATACAACACAAAACAGAAATGTGCACACGTAACATACAACATATAAGACAATAGTAAAGGTCTTGTAGATTTTACCTAGGTGAAATCTCCATTGCAATGTTTAAAAACTCCATAGTCAAAATATAAAACTGATCAGAAAAACATTAATTTATGTCTTTTGAGCTCAAAAATAAAATGGAACTTTATGATGTGGGAAAAAGCAATAATAAAATAGATATTGAAAAAAGCATCCTGGTTGATCACTGTCGCAGATGTAAGAATAGCCAAGCTGGAGCTCTGGATATCAGCTGTTATGGATTTGAGTCAAATCATCTTCTTTTTCTGTAGAAATTGTTTTGGTTAATCTTTCTGGAATCCAAATCGGCTGCTGTTCCTCCTGTGGAAAAACACAGACAGAGCCCCGACTCCAGACGATCACTGGGTCCGGACCTTTCCATTGTCCTGTTAGAATATCCTTCCAAAGTACCTTAGGCTTATGTGCATTTTTGGGGTATAAATGTCTTTCCGCAGCACTAAGCCCTGATGAATCCAAATTTTAAAAGTTTAGAGTAAAAAGGGTTATTTTAAGTTTATCTTTGGGGGATATATACCCCTTTCCAATTCCCTCCTTTTGTTTTAATAAGTACATTTTAATAGTTTGATGAGCTCTTTCAACTATGCTTTGTCCTTGTGGATTGTATGGAATTCCTGTTATGTGAGTAATGCCAAATGATGAGCAAAATTGTTTAAAAGAGGTAGAAGTATAACCAGGACCATTGTCCGTTTTTAACTGTTTTGGAACACCCACAGTGGCAAAATTTTGTAAGCAATGAGCTATAACATCTTTAGTTTTTTCTCCGGCATGAAGGGAGCCCATCAAAAATCTGGAAGAAGTATCAACTGTAACATGCAAATATTTTAATTTTCCAAATTCTGGCAAGTGTGTGATGTCCATCTGCCAAATATGGTTAGGTATCAATCCTCTAGGATTGACTCCAAGATTAACTTGTGGTAAAAATGTCACACAATTTTGACATTGTTTTATTATATGTCTGGCTTGTTCTTTAGTTATTTTAAAATGCTTTTGTAAAGTATTAGCATTAACATGGAACCTTTTATGAAAATTTATAGCTTCTTCTATTGTGGAGAAAATATGTATGACATGTGTAGATTTATCTGCTAGTTCATTGCCCATACTAAGGGCTCCAGGCAATCCTGTATGTGCCCTGATATATCCTATAAAGAATGGATCTTTTCTGTCCCAGATTAGAGTTTGTATAGCAGAAAACAAAGCGAAAACAGTAGAAGAAGGTGAAATCCTACCAGCATCTTCAAGGGATACTATAGCATTAAATACATACTGACTATCAGAAAATAAATTAAATACAGAATCTTTAAACATCATAAAAGCTTGTAATACTGCATTAAGCTCTACCTTTTTTTAAAAGAGAGAGTGAGAGAGGAGAGAGAGAGAGAGAGAGAGAGAGAGAATTTTTAATATTTATTTTTTAGTTCTCGGCGGACACAACATCTTTATTGGTATGTGGTGCTGAGGATCGAACCCGGGCCGCACGCATGCCAGGCAAGCGCGCTACTGCTTGAGCCACATCCCCAGCCCAAGCTCTACCTTTTGAGCTGATTGTTTGGGTACTAAAAATGTAAAAGTTTGATCAGGAGTAATTACTGCTGCTGTACCATTGTTTGACCCATCAGTGAATATATTTGGAGCATTTATGATAGGGGTTTTTCTTGTCATTTTTGGAAAAACTACAGGATGCTTAGACCAAAAAGACAACAAAGGATTAGATGGTAAGTGTTTATCAAATGAAACACTAGATTTACACATGATTATTGCCCAAGTATTTAACTCATTAGCTAACTCATCAATTTGATCCATAGTATATGGAGTAATAATTTTATTGGGAGAAATCCCAAGCACTCCCTTTGCTGCTTTTATTCCTTTGAGTATTAATTGTCCTACAGCCTCAGGATATCTAGTAAGAATAGTGTTAGGAGAATAAGATAAATGTATCCACAATAATGGACCTTCTTGCCAAAATACTCCTGTAGGAATATTTTTTGTTGGTAGTACAATAAATAATAAAGGCAAACTTATATCAATTCTATCCAAATGCATATTTTCCATATATGTCTCAATGATTTTTAATGCTTTTCTTGCTTCAGGTGTTAACATGCGGGGTGAATTTGGATCTGATGGACCTTTTAGAATATCAAATAAAGGTCCCAACTCTCCTGTTGGTATGCCTAGATAAGGCCTTATCCAATTTATGTCTCCCAATAACTTTTGAAAGTCATTAAGTGATTTGAGTTGATCTACTCGTATTTGAATTTTTGGTGGACGGACCATGGTTGAGGATAATAGAACTCCTAAATAATTAATTGGAAGATTTAATTGTACTTTATCTATTGCTATCTCTAGATTATAATTTTTTAATAAGTTTGTAAGTGTGGCATAACATTCTAGCAATGTGTTTTTATCTTTATGTGCCAATAACACATCATCCATATAGTGAAATATTTGTAGTTCAGGATTTTGATTTCTAAGTGGCTGGATTGCTTTATTAACATAAATTTGACACATAGTTGGGCTGTTAGCCATCCCTTGAGGGAGTACTTTCCATTCATATCTCTGATCAGGACCTTCATGATTCAGTGCAGGGATAGTAAATGAAAAATATCGACTATCCTCGGGATGAATTGGAATTGAAAAGAAACAATCTTTAATATCTATAGCTAAAATATACCAGGTTTTTGGTAAAGCAGACAATTGGGGAATCCCTGATTGAGCAGGTCCCATAATAACCATCTCATTATTAATGGCTCTTAAATCTTGTAATAATCTCCATTTACCAGATTTCTTTTTAATGACAAAAATGGGAGTATTATGGGGGGATACGGAAGGTTGTATATGTCCTTCCACTAATTGTTGTTTGACCAGGTCATGGGCTACTTGTATCTTTTCTTTAGTCAGGGGCCACTGAGGAACCCACACTGGTCTTTCTGATTTCCAAGTAATTTTGATTGTCTCAGTGGCCCTTTCTGAAAACCCAATCCATGTCTATTTATTTCTTGATCTATTTGAATTGGTGCTGTCATACCTTGTTCTTGTTCTCTTAATCTTTTTTCTTTTCTAAAACCTTGTCTAGCCCTAGTAGTGGGCGCGTTAGGATTGATGTCATTTGTTAATGTCAATCCTAATTGATCTAGGACATCTCGTCCCCATAAATTTACGGGAAGATGATCCAATACATAGGGTTGTATAGTTCCTTCACATCCTTCAGGATCCCTCCAATCTAATACCATAGCACTTCTATGGGGATTTGTTGCCACTCCTAGGCCTCGAAGCGTTTGAGTGGCTTGTTGTAATGGCCAATGTTTTGGCCATTCTTGACGAGATATGATACTGAGGTCAGCACCTGTGTCCAGCAGCCCATTAAAGTCATGTCCATGAATATTTAATTTTAGCATTGGGCGAGAATCTAAATTTAAAGATAGCATAGCCCAATCTACACCTGTGGAGCCTAATCCCTTGCAACCTCTTTCTACATTACAACTGGAAAATTTACCATGCAGGCTGGGTATTATTAATCACTGTGCTATTGTATCTCCTGGTGAAATTACTGATATACCTCTTGGAGAACTAGCTATAATTTTTATTTCACCCTCATAATCGGGATCAATTACCCCAGGACTTAATCATAAGTCCTTTAAGTGTAGAAGAACTGCGTCCCAATAATAAGCCTACTGTTCCCTGGGGAAGAGGTCCTTTTACTGCTGTGGGAATGATTTGAACTCCCATCTCTGGAGTTAGTACTGCTCTGGCAGAGGCGCAGATGTCCAATCCTGTGCTCCCTCTAGTTTATCTGATGAGGGATTTAATGGATAATGCATCCTGGGCACTACCTTGATGGTGCTGCTGAGTTCCTCCATTGCCCCGTATATTTGTGGTTTTGGGCCCCGGGGCATTGGGCCCTCTAGTCCGTTTTTTGGCAATGGAGCCTGATACCTTTCTCCACGATATCGTGGGTAAACACTTGGTCCTTGTCCGTTTTTTTGATAACGGAATACCCTCTATGGTGGTTTGAGAATGGCATTCATTAGCCCATTGTCTCCCTCTATGGCATCGTGGGCAAATACCCGGTATTCTATTCCTTTGATACCTAGCTTTGTTAAACCCTCCTCCTATGGGGCAACTCCTTTTAAAATGTCCTGTTTGATTATAATTATAGCAAGTTTTTGGCCTGGCATCTAAAGCCTGTTGTACTGCTGCTAAGACTTGCCCTTGTTCATTAATGTCTCTACATAATTTAATATATGTGTTTAAATCTTCATGTCTCCATGGTCTAATGACCTCTCTGCAGCAACGATTTGCTTGGTCATAAGCCAGTTGTTTTATAAATGGCATTGCCAGTTCTGTATTTCCAAATATTCTAGAAGCTGTCTGAATAAGCCTATCTACAAATTCAGCGTAAGGTTCATTAGTTCCTTGTATTACCTTAGATAATTGACCTTGTAAATCTCCATGCCCCTGTAAAGTTTTCCATGCCCTAACTGCATCTACAGCAATTTGTGCGTATACGCCAGGATCATATTCAATTTGTTGTCTTTGACCCTCATAAGGTCCCTTTCCTAACAACATATCTAGATTTCTCTGAGGGTAACCGGCTTCTGCATTTCGCCTAGCTGTCTCCATGCAAAATTCCTCATTGGCAACCTTCCATAACAAATATTGTCCTCCATTTAGCACAGATCGACACATGTTAGCCCAATCTGCTGTTGTCATGTCCAAGTTGATAACAGATTTGACCATACTTATGGTAAAGGGTGCTTGAGGGCCATAGGTTGTTACAGCCTCCTTTAATTGCTTTACTGTTTTGAAATCTAAAGCACGGTGAATTCGTTGCCCTCCTGCCTGCTCAAGTACAGGGCATGCTAATCTTTGGGGTCCTGCCTCAGAATTCCGTCCATCAACTACGGGAGTTGAGGGCCGCTTAGCTGTAGATGGAGCTGTTGGTTGAATTACGCCCTCTGGTGATAGAACGGAGTTAGTAGCAGCCTCCTGTTGTAATTCTCCACCTGATGGCTGTTTTTCCTCTAAGCTTTCTTTCTTTAAATTTTCCTCTGTCTGACTAGCTTGAGAGACCTTCTCTTTTGCTTGACCTAAACGTTCTTTCTTCCATAGTCTGGACCTCTAACAATTTACTTAACAGTCTTTCGGTTTCTTTTTTACTAGATTCTAATCTACTATAAAGGTAACATAACCCAATAAGACAGGATAAACAAAGCCGAAACAGAATGAAACAAAAACGGAGCAGAGAATGGTTGTATCAATTTTCTCTTTCTCAGGGCCGAATAACTTCAAACCTTGAGCCAACCATTTTTCCCAGTTCGCCTGAGAAAATTCTAGGGCTAGGGAGCTTTACATAAAAACAAAATGAATCAAAACAAGAACACATTGTTTTTTGAAATGGTCACCCATTCTGTCGCCTTCACTCAGGGGCGAGCAATTTTACTCACCTCTAAGCTTCAGGCATTCCCCGTCCGGGCCACCAATTGCCTCAGTCTGGCTGGACACAAAATCACGAGCCACTCAAGCAGGAACAAAACTTTATTTTTGAAAATGCCGCCAATACCACGTACATGTCCGGCAAGCAAGCCGGTCCACCCACGCGATCCCGTCTACCGGAACCGGAGCCCAGGACCTCTCCCGGAATTCCCTCCTACTATCCTTTCCCAACCAATGGGAACTCTCCAGGAGTCCTGTAACATGAGTCCCGTAGCAAGCCAAGGTGAACAGCAGGAGTCCAATTTCCATATGAATGTAAATCTTAACATAATCATATCATCTCAATGGCTAGCTGGCGTCACCTTACAACCAAAAGTGCCATGCATCATATTATTTGGTTGTGGCTCCTAGCATATGTGAAATCAATACATTTGAGTGTTTGAACTCAACCACTTTCATGTGGTGATTTGCATATGCAAATGAATGCATTTTAGCTTTCCCAGTGTTAAGAAATGTTAATCCTCAATCCAAAACTCTCTTTTGCTACTTTAAAAAATTGACTTATAGTTAATATCAGTCAATTCAACAGTGTTGCACCTTCAAATCCATGAACATGGAGCATCCCTTCATTTACTGAAAATTTGTCTTATTTGTCAATGCTTGTGTTTAGACATATATTTGATTATTCTTTTTGTTGCTATTATCAATGATATTTTTAATTTCAAATTCTTGTTATATATGGACAATATGTAGAAAGAAGATAAGGTTTTAAAATTGGTTTTGTATCTGACCTTAACTGAATTCCTATTTTAATTCTAAGCCTGTGGGTTTCATTTTTCTGTGTATAATCATGTTGTCAATGGATGTGGACAGTTTTTTCTCCCCTTTTTCAGTAATTCTGCTTTTTATTTGTTTTATTTGTGTATACTAATGAACACATTCAGTGTGTTTTAAAATGGGAATGTATAAAGGGAGATCTTTGTCTTATCTCTCATCCTAAGGGTTGAGTGCTTGATCTTTCACCATTAAATATGTAAGCTGTAGGTTTAGGCTTTCTTTAGGTTAAGATAGTTGTTTTATACTACTAGGATTTGAGTGTTTTTTTAAATCAAAAATATAAATTTAATTTTATTGAATTTTTTTCTGAATCAACTGATGTGTTCATAAAGTTTTCTTATTCAGTCTGTTAATATGATGATTTACAAGAATTGATTTATAAATATTGAACCCATCTTTTATGCCCACCAGAATCAGATGGCCTTCCACTGGCAAGGCTTCACTGTTAATCCTTAGGGATATTTTCACTCTCTAGTTCTAGATCACAAATGAGTTCCCAGGGATCTTGGTTGTCTTCCTTTTCACAAGATAGGACACTTGTTCATTACACTGGTGACGTTATTCTGATGGATATAATAAATGAGCAGTAGCAAATATTTTAGACTCACTGGTGAGACATTTACATGTCAGAGGATAGGAAGGAAATATGACTAAAATTCAGGAATCTTACATCTGGGTAAATGTTTGGAGGTGCAGTGGTTTGGGGTATGTCAATACATCTCTTCTAAGCTAAAGGACAATTTGTCAAATTTACCACCTTCTACAATTAAGAAAGAGATAAAGTGCTGACTGGGCCTATCTGGATTTTGGAGTCAACACATTCCTCATCTGGATATGTTATTCTTACTCAATGAGTGAGTTAAAAGGGTGCTAGTTTTGAGCGGGGCTGAGGACAAGAGAAGGCTTTTTCAATGGTTCCAGTCTACCTTCTGATCTGTTCTGCTAGTTGGGCCATGATCCAGCAGATGAAAGGTAAATGTCATGAGTATTTCCTTCTAAGTTTATTATATGTTAATTTGTATATAAACATATATTGTGTACATATTTTTGTTTTCTTTCATCTCCTATTTCCTTACTATGGCACATGAGATATATTCAGTTTATAGCAGCTTGTAAGTACTGTTAATTATTGAACATGATATTTAAGATATAGAAGAAGCAGTATGAAGAAAGGCCTTTGCCTCCTTTTCTTGGAAAGGGATTGATGTATTTCAAATTGCATGCAGGATAGTAATATCATGCTATATGGAATTATGAGCTTGTTCTTTTTATTTTTTGAAATTAAGTATGTTCTAAAGATTCTGTGTATGGGTGTCAAATTGAGAAAGGGTGAACTTAAGAAGATTGATTCTAGGAGTCAATTTGACTGGGCAGAGGGATACCTGGATAGCTGGTAAAACACTCCAGGCATGTTCCTGGGAGAGATTAGCATTTGAATTGGTGAACAGAGTACAGTTTATTCCCCCCCTCCCCCAAAGCAGTGAGCAGCATACAATCTCTTCAGACTCAGGCTGAATTATACCAACAGCTTTCCTGACTCTATTGCTTGAAGGCAGAATATCCTGAGATTTCTGGACCTCCGTGATTTCATGAACCAATTCCAATAATAAATCTTTTCATCTATCTATCTATCATCTATCTATCTATGTATTGGTTTTGATTCTCTAAGGAATCCTGATTAAGCAAATCTATATAATCAGATGCTTCTCTAGAGTAGCCTGCATCCACATTTTGGCCTTTCCACTGGTCCAGCTTTCTTTGCTTTACCTTTAGAAGTAAAATGGAACATCTTTAGTCTTGGTAGCAGACAAAATAAGTACCACATGCTTTCCAGTTTTTCACAGTACAAATTCCAAGGAAGAGAAAAGTAATGTCTTAGAATTGTCTATTTTAAATATAATTGGTGACACAGGCATGGGTAAACATTCCTATTCCAAATTTGCATCTTTGCAATTTTTATTTGTATACCAAAATACCATGTATGTTGTAGGACATTTTCCTAAGCATGAAATTCCATTCAATCTTGAATAGTATTGCAACATATGGGTACTGTTTTGGGTCATGTGCTCTGCAGTCTTCCTAGAGTTGATGCTGCCTTGATGATCAAAGTTTTCAAATTCCAGACATCTTCAAAGGAGTTTCATGACTGGCTTCTCCTTTGAATAGAATCCCATCCACATGCAATCCCAGTCCCCTAGTTCTGTGTTGGAATCCTGATCTTTCTTCTGTAAATGCTGTTAAATCACAAGACAGTAATTCATAATGAAAGAGTGAAAATAGATTTGGGACACATGCTGCACTCAGAATAATTTCATGAAAACAAAGGTTACAAAATACAGATAAAATAAACAATGTTGCCAAACTCTGTGGCATGTTACTTTATCTTAACCAAACTGCTTCTCTATTTTGAAACATATCTTTCATGTTATTTACCAAAAGTTTTAAAATTAGCCAGTACTGACAGTGGAGTGGAATAATATTTTTAATGTTAATTATGAAAGAAATGCACTGATATTTACATATTTACATGTCTGTTTCATTAACTCATTTCAAAAAATTTCTGTTTTAATTTGAAGTGCATGTTGCAAAAGACAATGTAGAATTCTATGAAATAGTCAATATTTTTATAATAGTCTCAAAATGAAGGTGTAGATAAGAGCATTATATGTTGGGGAGATTAAGAGGCCATAGAGCAATTCCACCTTTATTAATATCAACATAGAAAGCATATTATGTATATTATCTTTAATTTTTAATTTTTTCTCAAATTCTATAAAATAAAAAATTCCAAAGCATATCCTTTATTGTTTTATCTATCTCTTTCATTTAGACCCTCTGGAAATATAATTCCCATATGTGGTTTCTCTTTAAATGTTTAATAGTTCACATGTGATAAAATATGGCTAATTGCTATGCATTCTTTAATGAAAAAATAAATTTGAATTTTCAAAGCTGATTTCCTTGTTTCAAGTGAACTTACAAACATAGATTTATAAATCCTTAGGAAAACACTTTAGCTACTATAGATATCACAGACTAAAACTTGTGTATATTTAGTTGTGGGCATGCTACGAAACGATAATTTATCAGAGGCATTTATCCAGAACTCTCGTTTATTTATTTCCTGATCATTTCCATGATAAATTTCTAATGCAATCTGCCTAGTTTTTACTCAATTCTTTTCTTGATTCAACCATTCAGCTCATTTGAATACACTGAAGTGTAAAAAGTGAATTTATTTGTATCTAAATTTATTTTTTAATTCTCTTCTTTCATTCAACTTTAAATTGATTTCTTTTTATTTTGAGAACAATGGTTTTCAGTTAACTATACTTTGTTCTTGGTAGATAAACTTTCAAAAGTTTATTCATTTTCATGAAAATATGCAAAAGTTGTTTAAAGGATACTAGTTATAATATAAATAGTATGTATTTCTGATATCAGAAATAATAGTTTGTATTATTATATATTATAAGGAATATATTATTATGTATTATAATATGCCAGATATATTGAATTTGTTAGAATTATATTAGAGATTGACTGATATTTTCAGAGTTTATTTTTGTATTATTATAACCAAATAATTATTATTTGGTTATTTGATGGACAGATTAGCAACAACCAGGAAGCATGTGTTCTATAATTAATTATGTATTGATTAGGTACTGAAAATTGGCTGAGAGTAGTTTTTAGGTGCTCTTACCACCCACAGTCACACAAATGGTAACTATGGAAAGCAGTGCACGTATAAATTTGTTTTACTTTAGAAATCACTACAATATGAAAGTGTATCAAAACATCATGTTGTGGACAGGGCATGGTGGTGCAAGCCTGTAATTCCACCAGCTTGGGAGGCTGAGTCAGGAGGATTTCAAGCTCAAAGTCAGCCTTAGAAAGATGCAGTGAGGTGAAACCTTGTCCAAAATTGTAGAAAGGGCTGGGGATATGATTCAGTGGTTAAATGCCTCTGAGTTCTATTCCTGGTACAATAATAATAACAATAATAATTTTAAAAATATATAGATTATTTAAAGTCTGACCCCATAACACTTTGACAAATTAATGTGTTGTTATTTTGTTTACTTAATTTCTACTTAGCAAGATATGTAAAATCTATTTGGCTACCAAGCTGGGAAGTATTTTAAAATATTCCAGTGCTGAAGAGTTTTAAGCATTTTTGGTAAAACTTATGGTTTGGTTGTTCCAGTATCATTTGAAAGGAGAATTGATACCTTTATGTTACATTGAATCTCTACCTTGGGCAAAATTGTATTTTCTCCTTAAGATGACAAATCATTTTCACATGTATTATTTTATTTGCTGTTGGATTTTCTTAAATTGAATACTTTTGTATTATTTTCCCCATGGACATCCATAAAAGCCTTCTTTATTTTCCAGTTTTATTGACTAGAAACAAGCATGTTCTATTATTATAGAAATTGCTATTGAAAAGTCCACTTACCCAGATCAATTTCTCATGTTTTTCTGCTTTTATCATATTCCTTATTACCATAGTAGTCATTGAAACAAAACAAACTTCTCTGACCTGTAAAATAACAGTTAGTTGGTATTTATATTTTGAAGATTTTTTTTTATTGACCACTCATGATATTGGGACTGATTTTTTTAAAATAAAAATTCAATACTTCATCTCGTTTATGGTTTTGCCTCTGAAAAAAACTCTTCTATTAACTGGTTATTTACATTTTCACATGCATTCATGAACCATCCTCTTTTTGCCCCTTTATTTTAAGAAGAGATTAGTTATTACAGTGACTAGTGAAATTGATGGCATTGACAGTGAGAGAGTAGCCTGCCACTCACACCTTTGGACTTAAGTCACTGTAATTGCTGTGTGCAAAGTAGCCAGGTTTAGCATATTAATCACATTGGAAACATTTTTTGGTAGAATTAAGGCTTTTTTTTAGCCCAGATGTTTCTATCTTCTCTATGATTCCCTTAGAGGGACAGTAGTTTCATAAAAACTATATGTAAATTAATACCATGCAGTCTTGAAATTAAACACCAGTGACATCCAAAGCACTAAAATTATGATAATTATGATTCTTAATGCAGTAATAATATGCTATAAGTGTTTAAGTGATGGATAATCTGAAGAAAAAAAATATTTTGCCAGAATTCAATGGCTGGAAGAAAAATTAAAGAGCCAGCTGTAAATTAGGCTAACACTAATCCATGAAAAAAAAAAAAAAAACCCAGTATAGTTTGTATTTGGAATCAGGTTAAAATCATTGCATTAATCATGTAATTCTTGTAGGAAAAAAAAGTAAGAATGTTGTGAATATGGGCTGGAGATGTGACTCAAGTGGTAACACGCTTGCCTGGCAAGCGTGAGGCCCGGGTTCGATCCTCAGCACCACATACAAATAAAGATGTTATGTCCGCCGAAAACTAAAAAATAAATATTAAAAAAATATCTCTCTCTCTCTCTCTCTTAAAAAAAGAATTTGTGAATATATCTATCAAGTGCATCTTATGAAATAAGTTTATGAAAATGTGAGTGTAGGTGGTTCATGTAACTATCTCTACATTTTAATTTCTGTTCTTGCAAATATTTTAAATACCTCATTACTAACCTGATTTTACTTTATTCATAATTTAACTTTGTTATTTGGATTTCCAATGATAGTTTCCTTTTTTAAATACCCAATAGTTTGATAAGTTCATACCTAAATTTTTATTGTTGTGGGATAATTTTTTCAATGCATATATATCTTCTTCTTTCAAAAGTCACAGAAACAAATATATTTTTAATTGAAGTAAGCTTATTTTAGTGTTTTTTAAAAATCTTTCCACATTTTGAATCACTGCTTTATAGTTGCACATAATTCACAGGATGTAACAATATTATTTGGCCAATACCATTCCACAGCACCTCCCCCTCCCTCCTGGGTCCTACCTTCTGGTTTCCTTCCTCTATTTATTTATTTCTCTTTGATTATTTTGAGACCCATCCTCCATCTTTTTTTTTCTCTAGCAAGTAAGCTTATTTTAATTATAGATTTTAGCATTAGTTTTTTTCTATTGCTTCAGTTTTCTTCTGTGTCCTTGCTGTTTTATTTTTCTTTGTCTACCTCCAGAGTGCTTTTTTGAAAAAAAATATTTAAATTCACTTCATCTCTTTTCAGTCTTATGTTACTTTCAGTTTAGTTGTCTTTCCTATAATCATTGTTTCATTGCTTTGTAATTCATCAATGAATTCTATATTATTTCCATCTGCCAGTTTCCTTTTTGTGATATGTGTGTGTGTGTATGTGTGTGTGTGTGTATTTTGTTGTAGATGGACAGAATATCTTTCACCTTAGTTTGCACCGTTGGATGTTGGATTCTCATGGTTTGCTTTCCTGTCTTTCTGATGTCTTGGAATGAATGCTATTCAGTGAATCATTGTCTTTTCCCCTGTTGATCTCTGGGTGAGTCACGTGCACCTGACTCACGCTTGAACACACTGATTGCTCTGCTTATTCACAGGGATGCTTTCTTAAATTTCCTGAATTTGTGATTCAAGGGCTCCTTAATTTGTAGTTTCCAAGAAGCATCAAAATATGGCTCCTCTCCATTTTCTAGGATCCTCCTTTGTAGGCCTCCTCCTCGCATCTTATATGTCAACTTCTCTGTCACCTTTGCTTTTTATCTTCCTTGTTTCTCATAATTTCATTTTCCTCCCAGTGCTTTGTGCTCATTGGACCTCTGTTCTAAAAGGGCTGAGGCTGTGGACTTTGTAATCTATGTCCTCCTGGGCACTTCAGCACCACTTGACCTTCTCCCACACCTTCAGCCTTTCCTCCATCATTCCCCACTTCAGCTTTGTCCTCTAGTATGCCTGCCAAGTTTCCACTTTGGAAGAAGAATTCTTCTTCCTCACACACACCTGGGTTCTCTGGATTCCGGTTTAATCTGGGGTTTTATTGACTTTTTTCACCCACAGAATTACTCACATCAGGACAGGTGACTGCTGAAAGTGGACTGTCACTTTGGAACCAGAGGTTAATGGAGGTACTTATTACTTTTTTAAATGATATTATCTGAGTGTTTTCTGCCCTGTCGCTGTTGCTTAGCTCTTTTTTGTCCTTTTTGTAAGAGATTTGCTGAGACAGAAAAAACACTTTGGCATATTCAAACTGTTACCTCCTTTCATCAGCTTCAGCTCCATCAAAATTTTGGTAAACAGAATTAGAGGGGGGAGCAGAGGAGGAAGGGGACCGTGTTCTGCGTGGCAATAAATGCTTTTGAGGACACAGTAGGCCTCTTGTCTCTTTGCTTCCTAAGAATGGCTTGTCTTAAAGTCCTTTTAATGACATAATCTAAAAATCCACTTTAGCCATTCATCTTTATATGTCCATGTTTCTTTAACTAAACTTAATAAATACCACCTGGGTGCAGGAGAAAAGCAATAAGTATAAAATCTCTAAATACTATCCTTGCTCTAGATTCCACTATTTAATTAAAACCTTTTACTGGGTCTTTTAAAAATGTTATGTTGTATAATTGAATGGCTTTCATTCCTTGGGGTCTAAAAGCATTCAGTTCATCCTATCCTATAGACCATTATACTTCTGGATGATTTTTTTTTTTGTGGACACTGTACAATCATTTGATTATTTCATATAGTCACCTTATTTGGCTATATTTCAAGGCTACTGTGGGTGAGAGATTTACCAAATATTTGCTACTATAAAGAAGAATCAAAGATAGTAGAATGAATCAGATGTAATTTTCCTGTGTTCTTATATGAATGCACAACCAATGAAACGTCACACAATGTAAGACCACAAAAACGGAAAGTTATATTCCATGTACATATGATATGTCAAAATACATTCCACTGTCATGTATCACTAAACAATAAAAGTTTTTTTAAATAAAGAATTATCTGATGTTTTAATTCTGTGAACTTAGTTTCCTCATTAGTCTTAATATTTCAAGGTTTTGTGTGTGTGTGTGTGTGTGTGTGTGTGTTTATAGCATTTCTATTCAAGATACTTATTTCCTTTCATAAGGAGGAAACTAGGTTCCATGGAGGTTTCAAGTCACATCCACAGCATCAGTGATGGAGTGAAATAAACTCACACATTTCACTGACCTTACTGTGTGATTCAGGGCACCCAGATCTTCCCCACTGCTCCAGCCTGTGCAGTGGCTCCAAGGTGTGGTTTCCTCCCATTGATAATCATCTGTAAGTATCATGACAAGTAGCTTTCTTTGATGCATGGCAGGCGGAGAAAGAATTGTTTATGTATCTTAAGAACCTGGCTTGAAGTGACCATATCTGACCACATTTCATTGACCAGCACCCAGCCCCATGGTCCCAAACTAAATTATCACAGGAACTTGGAAATGGAGTTTTCTTTATGTCCAGGAAGTTTTGAGATCATGGTGAGTATCTAACATTAGTATATGGGAAGTATGTACCTTTGGTTATAATGTAATATATAATGGTTTACATTTAAAATACATGAAATAATGGTTTATTAAACTTTTGGGATTTTGATAATTTGTCTTTGTTTGATTAAACTCGAATATTATTTTAAGATCAATTAAAATGATGGGTCGGTTCCTCTACTACAATCCAGGATACACAAAAAAGCTTAGCATGAGGCCAGAAGCAGTAAATGAAGGGAGGAAAGCACAAGTGTTTATAACATTATTTCTAGATAATTTGAGTGAGAAAATAAGAACCATTGTTTAGAAGAAGGTTTGAAAAATTTGAACATTGTGAGAACCTGAAATAGCATCAAATTGGTAATAGAATTCAATTTTAATAAACACGTGATCATAAAATAGTTTTTGCCTTAAAAAAGTGAAAATAAAGAAAAAAGTGACATATAAAAGGGAAGAAATATTTGTGTATATTTTAAGTTTATCTGTTTGTCAACTTAGAATAATCATATTTAGATTGGGTCATATTTTAAAGAATAATGAATTTCAGTGGTATAAGTTATATCTTTTAGAATACCAGAAATGCAGAATTTCTAATGAATTATCTTAAAAAGCAATCAGGGGGAATACCAATGTTAACATTTTGAGAGCTGCTAATTTAATCAAGGGTCAGTTTAGAACTAGAACATGTATATGCAGGTGAGCTACATTGTCCTCCTTCATAAAAGTTTGCGTTTTATAAAACTTAATTTTGTGAAGAGTTTCATGCTTAAAGAAGAAAATATTTAAGATATTTACATTTTTAAAGAATAACTGTTAAAATAGTTTTGTAAACTAACATTCAGGTTAAATAACAAAACTTTTTTTTATAACATTAAAAATACTTATGCTGTGCGTCCATTGCCAACCACATAATATTCTCCCTCTTTCCTACCTTGGAAAAATTGTCTTTTAATACTAATTGCTCTTGCCACATTTTAATGACAGCCAAATAATTACTAGATATATGTACAAAATGATATCTCATGACCCTGTCATTAACCTCCCAATCATTACCCCAGTGATAACAACTATCTGCATTCCTCAATAAAACATCAAGGCAGTACCTTTTTGCACATATGCTGAAAAAATTTGTGGATGTATTCTTTAGTTTTACAAAAATGATGACATTAAATACAGAGCTTTATACTTTTTCACTTAATGTATCTTATAATCCTTTCTAGATCAGATTGTGGGTACACTACAATACCTCTAAAAATAAGAGTATTCCGTTATAAAACCAAATGCTGACAGTTTATCTAACTTAGATTTTGACCATCTAGTTGTTAAGTTTTGTTTTAAATTTCTATGAATAGTACAATGAAAAAAGAAAGCAGTATGGAGATTCCTCAAAAAAATAGAAACAAATGGAACTTCCATTTAACCTGGTTATACCATTCCTCGGTATATATCCAAAGGAGTTCAAATCAGCATTTGACACAGCCACATCAATGTTTATCGCAGCTCAATTCACAATAATAGCTAAGCTCCGAAACCAACTGAGGTGCTCTTCAACAGATAAATGGAAAAAGACAATGTGCTACATATAAATAAAGGAATAATAATCATAAAAAGAATGATTTTATAATATTTGCTAATCAATGGATGGATTCAGTAGCTATCATGCTAGGTGAAATGAGCCAATCCCCCAAATCCAAAGGTTGAATGTTCTCTCTGATATGTGGATGATAAAAACAACAAAGGTGGAGAAGGGGAAGAATAGAATTTCCATGGAGTAGACAAAAGGGAAGGGAATAAGAATAAGAGTAGCGAAGACAGTAGAATGAATCTGACACAGCTTTCCTCTGTGCATACATGAATACAGCACATGAATCTTCACATTATGTACAGCCACAAGACTAAGATCCCAATTAAAATAAGATGTGCTCAGTGTTTGTATAAATATGTCAAAATACATTCTAGTGTCATGTATATCTAAAAAGAACAAAGAAAAAATGCAAAAAAATTGCTATGAATATCAGATCATTCTTAGCCATAGACTTTGTAAGAATAGTATTTTAAAGGTCATTTGAAGGGAGCATGTTAGAATTTGGAAAGTTGAAGTGCACATTTTAAGCAGACAGACACAATCTTCAAGATCATCACCATTTCTTTAGCTATTGGAGGATTTACTAAAGGGATTGTGGTAAGTAATATTTTACTGGCAATGGAATACAGTATAAAGACTAAATAAAATTGAATCTGATTGCATTGACATGTATATTTGAGTACAGTCTTTTGTGAAGAAGTAATTAAAAGAATGAATTATTCCTAGTCCCAATTCATCTCAAATACTTTACAATTTGCAAATAAAATCATGTAATTCTCTTAGACTCTTAAAATTAATGTATTTGTTTAAAAAAATGCTGTTTACTTACAATGCATAAGAACATTCTATTAGTAAAGAATCAACATGTGTTACTAAATAAGGTATTTTTACACATAAAATTTTATTTTTACAAATATTTTATACATAGTAGTTTAGATTAATTGCTGTTATGCATACTTACTGAGAAACCAGGATTTGCCCAATAAGACATTTATTTTTTTATTAATGGTCAGGTAACCAAGAATGAAATCCATCTCTGCTTATTTATTTCTCTGCTAATGTAATTTATTTTCAAATATAATATCAACAAAGAGAAGAGATTAGAAAAATAATTCACTGTGAACAATTGTTCTTTTAATTTACTTTTTAAAATTAACCAGCTTCACTTGAAACGAAGTTCTTTACATATCTTATTTATATAGTTAAGATCTCCAGGTAGTTATGAATAAATTTCCATCCTATTGGTATTCATAGTACTCTGAATCATCTTCTTGTCCTTGCCCAAGAAGAGAAATGAGAGATTAAAATGTGAAAGACGTAGATAATCATCACATATATTCCCCATTTGCTAGCATCGAAAAGAAATTATGGACCCAATATTTAAAGCAGTAGATCTTGTATTCCCTCCTTAAATGTAAAAGATAACTTTTTCTCAATAGTTTAATAAAGATTCCAGACAAATGATAAGTTTATGCCATTCAAACTTTAATAATGTCACCATAATCAGTGGTTGAGTGTCCCTGAGTTCAATCTCCAGTCCCCTCCTCCCCGAAAACAAACAAACAAAAAAAACAAAGTCGCCATAAGACTATGCGCTAAGCAAGGTTGATCCTTCAACTCTGTACAGTTGCATAAAGGAATAGAGAATACATTCTAGCCCTTTTCAAGATACAGGATAATTACAGATTATTATTCAATTCCAGTTTTATTCTCAACATTAAATGTTTCCCCCTACACACATTTTTTCCATGCTTTTGTCAATTGGATGGTTGCCTTATTTGTAAATGAGAACAATATATGGGGCTAACCTAAGAATATCCAAACAGTAGTATACACCAGTTATTATTTTATGTATTCTTGGTTTTTATTTTTAAATTATGTTAATAGTCAAGTCTCTATTCTTAATGGATTCACATCTTGGATATTTATTATGTTTGATAATAACTTTTTGACACAACTGCAGTCTAGAACCAGAGTGAGAACAGGGGAGAATTTTAAGACACTCTTTTTCTTTTATTGACAGTTCAAAGATAAAGCTTACTATGTATGTATCCCTTTAAGTGTTTTAATTAACATTTAAAAAGTCTGATTCAGGCCATCTGCTACCTAAATGTCTTTATTCTCTGATTTAGAGATACTAATGTGTATACCATGCTCAAACCCAAGGGTAGCTCACTTTTGTAATGGGTTATTAAAAGTTTATTGAACCTGTATTACCATCACTTGAAAAATAAATTCTACAAAAAATGAAATATACATTTGTACATAAAGATTTTAAAAGTACTTTGTATCTTTATGACCTAACATTTTGATGATCATGATTTTCCTCTTTCAACTTCTTTGCTTTGGCTTTCTTACTATGACAAATAGTGCACATCCTTAGACTCTTATAAAAAAAGTGTTGTTGACGCATGAGCTCTGGGCTGGGTGTGTACTTCCTACACAGGATAACAGATTCCTGAATGTATATGAGAGTAGTTATAGTTATGGTGGCCTATGTGCTAGAATAGCAATTAAAAGGACTGATTCAGTGCAGGAACTAAAATGTTAACTTAATTGATATTAGTATTATTGCTAAATATTTTCCTGAGGCTTACTGTTTCTTATTTATTCAGCTTTTGAAACTTTGGAAATTTGTTACATAAAACATTTAAGAAGTGAAAAATTATAGATTACTACAAGTTTAAGGAATGGCATTATGTACATTTATTTTACACAGAAAGTGGAATACAATACATTGTTTGATGTAAGCAGTGTCAGTACTTATTTCTTTTGTTTTTATGCAGAATACAATCTTATATATACATATGTATATATTTAATATGTATTTATATATCTCTATATTTTATATATTTCACATATATATATATATAGAGAGAGAGAGAGTGCTGAGTACACATACAACACATATAAAATGATTTGTCAACAGGGATACATCAATAGCACACACACACACACACACAAATAATATTTTCCCAAAATTAAATCATTCTATATGTACATACATTCTGTATGTATGTGGAATCATCTGATTTTACAAATATTGTTTTCCTTTATGATATATTTTTATTCCATTTAATGAACAATGGTTATTTAATTCTCCCACATATCAAAACTTGTCTTTTCTCAATCATGAAATTCATATGGAAAAATAAAAGACCCAGAATAGCAAAAGCAATTCTAAGCAGGAAGTGTGAATCAGGCGGTATAGCGATACCAGATTTCAAACTATATTACAGAGCAATAGTGACAAAAACAGCATGGTACTGGTACCAAAACAGGCAGGTGGACCAATGGTATAGAATAGAGGACACAGAGACTAATCCACAAAGTTACAACTATCTTATATTTGATAAAGGGGCTAAAAACATGCAATGGAGGAAGGATAGCATCTTCAAAAAATGGTGTTGGGAAAACTGGAAATCCATATGCAACAAAATGAAACTGAATCCCTTTCTCTCGCCATGCACAAAAGTTAACTCAAAATGGATCAAGGAGCTTTATATCAAATCAGAGACTCTGCGTCTGATAGAAGAAAAAGTTGGCTCCAATCTACATATTGTGGGGTCGGGCTCCAAATTCCTTAATAGGACACCCATAGCACAAGAGTTAATAACAAGAATCAACAAATGGGACTTACTTAAACTAAAAAGTTTTTTCTCAGCAAGAGAAACAATAAGAGAGGTAAATAGGGAGCCCACATCCTGGGAACAAATTTTTACTCCTCACACTTCAGATAGAACCCTAATATCCAGAGTATACAAAGAACTCAAAAAATTAGACAATAAGATAACAAATAACCCAATCAACAAATGGGCAAAGGACCTGAACAGACACTTCTCAGAGGAGGATATACAACCAATCAGCAAGTACATGAAAAAATGCTCACCATCTCTAGCAGTCAGAGAAATGCAAATCAAAACCACCCTAAGATACCATCTCAGTCCAGTAAGATTGGCAGCCACTATGAAGTCAAACAACAACAAGTGCTGGTGAGGATGTGGAGAAAAGGGTACACTTGTACATTGCTGGTGGGACTGCAAATTGGTGCGGCCAATTTGGAAAGCAGTATGGAGATTCCTGGGAAAGCTGGGAATGGAACCACCATTTGACCCAGCTATTGTCCTTCTCGGACTATTCCCTGAAGATCTTAAAAGAGCATACTACAAGGATACTGCCACATCGATGTTCATAGCAGCACAATTCACAATAGCTAGTCTGTGGAACCAACCCAGATGCCCTTCAATAGATGAATGGATAAAAAAAAAATGTGGCATTTATACACCATGGAGTATTATGCAGCACTAAAAAATGACAAAATCATGGAATTTGCAGGGAAATGGATGGCACTAGAGCAGATTATGCTTAGTGAAGCTAGCCAATCCCTAAAAAACATATACCAAATGTCTTCTTTGATATAATGAGAGCAACTATGAACAGAGCAGGGAAGAAGAGCAGGAAGAAAAGATTAACATTAAACAGACATGAGATGGGAGGGAAAGGGAGAGAAAAGGGAAATTGCATGGAAATGAAGGGAGACCCTCATTGCTATACAAAATTACATAAAAGAGGTTGTGAGGGGAATGGGAAAATAAACAAGGAGAGAAATGAATTACAGTAGATGGGGTAGAGAGAGAAGATGTGAGGGAAGGGGAGGGGGGATATTAGGGGATAGGAAAGGTAGCAGAATACAACTGTCACTAATAGGGCATTATGTAAAATTGTGGATGTGTAACCGGCGTGATTCTGCAATCTGCATTTGGGGTAAAATTGGGGGTTCATAACCCACTTCAATCTAATGTA
This sequence comes from Spermophilus citellus, assembly GCF_964194105.1. Classification (NCBI taxonomy): domain Eukaryota; kingdom Metazoa; phylum Chordata; class Mammalia; order Rodentia; family Sciuridae; genus Spermophilus; species Spermophilus citellus. The sequence goes on from NC_138182.1 coordinate 253,175,476, forward strand.
TGAAATATGATATGTCAAGAGCTTTGTAACGTTGTGAACAACCAATAAAAAAACAAAAAACAACAAAAAAACTTGTCTTTTCTCTAGACCAAGGTACAAACCAGGACATATGTTGTATTTGTGTGTGTGTGTGTGTGTGTGTGTGTGTGTGTGTGTGAGTGTCCCTTTACTTTCTTTAATCTTGCACATTCTCTGTAATGTTTTTCCGACTCTCAGGAGAGAGAGTCAGTCATGCTGAAATACCTCTCAGTGTCCATTTTACTGTCTGGTTTCTCTCTTATGTTGTCTTCAAACTTTTTATCTTTTATCCCCTGAATATCCTTTAAGCAGAAAGATAGTGTTGACACTTTCATAGGTTCAAGTTAAACATGTGTGACTAGAAAATATTGCAATTGACAAAGGGTAACAATACATAGTTTCAGGACTTGGCCTCCCAGATAAAATCCAGGACATCCAAATATTGTGTAGAACATGATTATACAAATTAAACTGTTTATATAAAATTCAAATTAAACTGAATGTTCTGAACTTTTATTTGCAAAATCAGATCATATTCAGAAGTCATATAAAAGTTTCTCAAATTAACTGCTAAAATAATATTGATCTCTATCTTGCATATTTACATTTATTTCCCCTTTGTAGTCTTGCTACTTTTATAATTAATTTTAAATTTTATAAATTTCCTTTTTCCATTAACCATTCAGCTAACTGATCAATTGATTACAACTAGTTTTTATTGAATCAATATACATTAGAATTCAGGTTATTCTTTTCTGGCTCTTTCATACCTTCTGCATTATTTCACCTATAATTCTGAAAAGTAGTTTCTCCTATTACCAGAGGCTACTATTAATGCTCTAACTACAGTTCCTAGTGAAAAGGCAGGGTTAATACTTCACAGCAACGGCAACTATTAGGCACCTGCAAGGCATTGAACGAATCAAAGATCACTGCCTTTACAAAATGTACATTAATCTCTGTAGTTAATTACAAAAAAAAAAAAATAAGCAAATAAACCAGTAAATGATGAACCATGTTGAAAAACTGTTGTGGTTGGGATCCTAAATGTCTCATGGTTGCTAACCCGTGGTGTTTGGGAATTAGTAGAAATTTTAGAAGGTGAGGCCCAGTGGAAGGATGCTAGGTCTTTATGAGTGTACCCTTGAAGGGGATATTGGAACCCTAACCCTGCCTCTCTTTCACTCTCTGGTCACATGAACAGTTTTCCTTTCACCAACTTCTGCATGGTATACTGTCTTCTCACAGACTAAGAAGCAATGGGACAAGAAATCATGGACCAAACTCTCTGAAACCATGAGCTCACGTATACTTTTCCTCCTTGTAAATTGCTTATCTCAGGTATTTTGTTACACTAACTAACACAAAGACAATACCATGCTAGGAAATAATGAAAAACTTGATGGGATAATGGAATCAAGAGTTCATAAGTTTGGAAAGTGACACATGAACTTAAATAAGTTAGTCAGTATAAATTTGTAAATGAGGGGCTGGGGCTATAGCTCAGTGGTAGAGTGCTTGCCTAGCACGAGTGAGGCACTGGGTTCAATCCTCAGCACCACATAGAAATAAATAAATAAAGGTATTATGTGTATCTATAACTAAAAAAAAAATTGTGAATGAGATGAAATCTCAGGAAAGATTATCAGACAACGATCAAGAAAGCCAGTTTCTGGAAAACAAAAGGCAGAAGAAATAGCCAGAGTGACAGTTTGCAGGTGGGAGGAACATGGATGCTTAGGGAATAGAAAGGGAGCCAAGTGAGGTGAAGCAGGTGAGGGAGGGAGAGTAATAGGAGATGTTGTCAGAGATAGAGACAGAGAGGCTGTGGTCGGGGAGAGAGAGAAACAGAAGATGTCATCTGAGTTCTGTATGGGTCATTGAAAGGACCTTGGATTTTATTTTGAGTGAAATGGTGAGTTATTGAAGGCTTTCATCATCTCTGTGACTCGACCTGACTTGGTAATAATACTGGCTGCTGAGTTCCAGCCAGCATTTAAATGGATGAGAGGTTGGGGACTCAGGAGAGCAGTTAGCAGCTACAGAGGAATTGTCACAATGATGGTGGCTACACTGAGATGTGATCTTATGGCTAAATTCTGGGTGGAATTTGAAGATAGAGTCTGCAAAAATTTCTACTACATTAGAGGTTAGATGCAAAAAAAATGAAATAATTCAAGTATTTACTGAAGATTTCAGCCTTTTTAGCAGTTTTAGAGTGAAGAATTTGTTTATTATTTTAATGAGATGACTAAATGATTGTAATTGAGTTTTTGATTTACAGACTGCATTTTCTTTCTTTTTAATATATCTACAGATTTTGGAACTTCCATTGATTCAAAAATTTTCAATGTAAGATAATTAGTTTTTACGATAATCAAATTGTCAAATCTGTAGTTAGAGGGGGGGTCTTCAAACCACCTCACTTTGTGGCCTTTTCTCCAAACTACCGCATTTTAAATAATAGATTCTGGCCACATTTTTAATAATTGAGCTTCCTGCACACTTCTTGACTATTTCCTTCTCAGATTCCACTGTTAGAACTTTAAATTTTTAGTTTGAGAAATGGCAAGTAGCATACTTCTCTGGAAATAATGGGCATTGAGACTATTATCTGTAGACTCTAAAGTGAGTAAGGCATTAGAGGGATTTGTATTAATGTAGCAGGGAAAAGTGGGCCCTAGGGAGGGAGGGTAGGGACATGCTTTTGTATTAGAAAGAAAAGAGTTTTTGAAAACTTGAATTAATATCAAAAATGAAGAGCTAGGTTTGGGGGTCAAGAATACAGATTTCTCCTTGACAACTTTACCAAAAAAAAATGTTCCATACAGAAACACTAAGTTGTGAGCTCTGTCTTTGAATTTCTCCTCTGCTTCTGGAGCTTTTTTCTTTACATTTCTTCTATAAGTGCTGGCTATCCTCCTGCTGAAAATTGCCATTCTGCACATAACAAAAGTTCCCTAATTGCTGCCAGAGTGGTACACTACTGAACAGAGTCAGGAAATGAGCTCTGGCAGCAGTCTGAGTGACAATAGTCTGGTTTTAGTAACCTGCTAACATTTCAAGATGACTCAGGGGCCACTCCAGGGGAGAGTCCTTAGACAAGCTAAATATTTTCTCTGGCTTTTGCAATGTAGTTGTGCTGAAAAGCATGTGATTCATAGAGGCTCAGACTTGAAATGCTTCAAGTATAAACATTGTAGTTCATAAAGGTTGCCCATTTAGAATTGTTTGCCCTTCATGTGAATTAAATCTATTACTGTTTTTTTTTGGGGGGGGGATCTCTAGGATTCATGGATATAACCCCACATTCTGAAAACTAAAATAATATCCCTGCTACATAGGTTTTCAAGCTTGCTGAAATAGATAGTATATATTTCTTGATGTGGCTTGAAAATGCTCTGCACTTTTTGAGAAAATGGTTTTAGATGGGCACAACAAACGATCAAAATTATTTGGAGGTCATGTTCCTTGTAGGCCCCTGCATGGCCACTCTCCAGTGTAATCATTACCTTCAGAAGCATTTCTGATGTCTCAACTTCAGGTTCCAATTTGGCTATTGATTTGATAATTTCAAGGAGATGAGGAACCAGGTTACAGAGAAAGCATGTGCTCAGGAGAAAGGGGAAATGATTCTTGCTGAGCCAAATGCAGGAATTGAAGATGTCCAGACCCATTGATAGCATAGCACCGAAGACCATATTTGCTTAACACAGTTCCACGCATGGAGGGACTGTGCCTTGATCAAGACATACGCAACGGGAGACCACTGCACAGGAAGGCAATGTGCCACTGGAAAGCTCACTTCACAAATAGGCACAGGCCCCAAGGAAGGTGGAGGCTTTCATCATGTTACTCACTACCAACCCAAACCTCGTTTATGTAAAACTGTTGGTAGTCTTTAACTTAAAGCTAACACATCAGCACAAACAGGCAACCATTAATTTCTCTCAATTTTTTTTCTTATCTTCATTCTTGCCTACCAAATCAATACACACAGACCCACAGGAGTTTGCTGTATAATGCTGAGTATATGAAAATATACACAATGTGAGATATGATTTAATCTTTAATTCAACAAATTGTTTGATTTATGTCACTCTTCAGCATGCATCATGAACACAGCACTGAGCAGTCTTTGCTCTCATGTCGCACACAGACCAGAGGGGCAAATCAACCCCATAGTAATGAATAATGGATGTCTGGTGAATGTCAGTAAGGAAAGGAAAGCAGTGTGTGAGGGTTAGAGATGTTAGAGTTTGCTAATTTAGAGAGGGTGGCCATTGGGGAACTGATTTCTGCTCTCAAGACATTTGAGCAAATATTTGAAAAAAAAAATAGGGCTCTTAGCTGTGCTTAGATCTAGGGGTGGAATATTCCAGGCTGAATAAAAAGTTGGTACACAAGCCTAGAGGTAGAAGTAGACTGGCTCATTTGATGAAAAACTGAAAAATAGCAGAATGAGTGAGAAATGGAGTTGAAAACCACCTAAGATATAAGTTTACATATATGATTATGATATGAAAGAGAAGGCAGAATTTTCATGAAGACTTACAAAGGGATACATCAAATAAATGTGGGCTAGTTTTGGGGACCCACAGCTATTTTGGTGAGTGACATTTTTTCTTTCTTTCTTTTTTCTTTTTTTTTTTTTTTTATACTGGGGATCTAGTCCAGGTTTGCTTTACCATGGAACTACATCACTAGCCCTTATTGATTTTCTTTTCTTCTGAAACATCTCTTGCTAAGTTGCTGAGGGTCTTATTGATTTGCTGAGTCTGGCCTCAAACTTGCGATCCTCTTGCCTCAGCCTCCCTAATCACTGGTATTATAGCATGTGCCATTGAAACTATCTTGGTGAATAATATTTTAAGTGTTGTAATTATCTAGTGAGTAATGGTGTCCACTGTCAGATGTGCACACCTGTTATATATGCTAAATATTCTGCCATTTCTGTGAAAAAGAAGCCCAAACCACAGATGGGTGTCTTGTCTTCCAAGTCATCATTAGAAGCTCTGCTTACAGTTTTCACTGCAGGGGACTACCTTTGGTGGGTTCAAAGCCAGGGTTCTAAATCACTCAGTTCTCTTTTCACCACGCTCCAAATAGCTGCTCTCATTTCATATTCTGTATTTATAATCTATTTGTTTTATCATACCTGATAATGATTTATTTTCTTACTAAATATTTTTTGTTTAAGTCAGTCTTCCACCCTTTCTTGAACCCCCAGGCATGAAGATGAAATGGTTGAGGACAAGGTGACATATTTCACTGTGTCAGACAATAAGTTTAATTTGCACTGAATACAATTTTATAATTTCTATTTAGTACATTGTCAACACAATGAAATGTAGCTATTGATTATATAACATATGCACTAATTTACAAAACTATGAAATTAAACCATTCAAAAAAACATTTGGGGCTTTTTGAAACATTAAGTTTTGTAGTGTGTCAGGAGTTCAAGTAGCTTTCTAAGTGCCAATTTACTTTTTAAAAGAATAATTCTAAAATTATCATTTTCCGATGACTCCCTGCCCTCACACTGTTCGTCATTCCTTTTTGTAGTTAAAGAAAACTAGATGCTCACATTTTAAACCTGAAAATATTTATTTCTTCATTTTTTTTACCCTGTATGACTTATAAAGCAACGCATTTATATATTCTACTATTGAATACATGAAAATAATCGGATATATTGGTTTATGTTGCTATCACCAAAATGTCATCTCTTGCTTAAACCATTACAACAGGCTACTTAGTGTCAATTAAATAATTGGGATATAATTTGTGGACAGGCCTCTGATAATATGTTCCTCCATTCTTGTCCACTCATTAATTCACTCTGCCCAAAAGTTGTTTTTAAAAATGTAAATTTTGGTAAGGTACTTCCACCTTTGAACTATTTTATAGAATTCTTCTTCATTTATTTTATTTTATTTTACCTTTATTTCACTTATTTATTTTTTTGTGGTGCTGAGGATCGAATCCAGGGTCCTGTATTTTCGAGGTGAGCGCTCTACCACAACCCAGCCCCATTCTTCTTCATTTTAGGTTAAAGTTCAGAAAAAAATTGTGCATTCTAAAAATATGTGTGCTGACTTCCCCTGACCTCCTAAATATCTCCTCCCTATTTTTTCCTCTGCAGACAGCTCAAAGAGGTGTCCTCCCTTCCTCCCTTGCTTCTCCACAATCCCAAGGGAAGATTTTCCTAATTCCATCTTCTTCTGGCCCTGAGCCCATTCTCATTCCCACTTTTAAGACATTCTGTTCTTTTTGTGCAACATTCCCCTTCTTTCCAATGCTTTGTTCCCACTGTCTTCCTTAACTACTATTAAAAAATTACTAATGATGCTTGTTAGACACTTAGAAGGTATTGAGGACCATTATGACAGGTGTAGAGACTATAGTGGGGCTTCAAAATGTGGGAGAGGGGTGGGGTCAAGACCAAATCCAAGACAGGAAAGTGGGAATTGACAACTGAGTGGTAACAGCTGGGGGATACATAAGTGGCTGAATGAAAAATTACCCATGGGAAACATTGGGGATTTTGATTAACCAGTCCTGGAGGGTTTCTTCCTAAGCCAGGCCAGAGTGGACAGATCACCTGGGGACAATAGGAGGTGAGATCTCCAGTCAGATATCCAGGTGATGAGAAAAAGGAGAAATCCTCTGGTGAATCCAACTCAGCATATTCCTTGGTAAAGCTGGATGACACGGAGACACACACAGGGGCTGAAATGTCAGGGCTCCTGGAGGAAAGTTCAAAGTCCAGCAAAAGAGAGAATCCTGGCCATTGCAGATTGAAAAGCAGAATAAATTGTCTTGATCTGACGCAGGCTGCATCACAGGGCCATGCCAACTGACAAACACACTGTGGTCCTTGAATGAGATTTTGATGAATTGATTATTGATTAATAATTTAGACCGGGAAAGATGTTTAATCAAAGCATATGTACTACAATACATTTAAATATTTCAATAATGTTGATATTCATTTGTTAAATCAACAAAAATATATTAATTACCTAGTGTATGAAGAGGGTGAGAACAACATGACCCTGGGTCTGGCTTCAAGGATCTGAAGTCCAAACAAGGGCATTAGGTCTGTGCATTTCCATTTCTTCCATCTGCTGTTTCCTGTGCTGGCTCCCTTCCCAGGGAGCCCTTCTGCTCCCACTGACCCCTGGCAGCTTCTGTGGAATGGTGAAGCTTCTGAGTCCTAGACCCACTCATAAAATTTCTGGAGAGCATACCAACTGTATCAACGTGGGCCACGCTCCCACCCCTACAATAACCTTTGCGGAGCCTAGAGGGATGCAATTATGAGGACCAGTCAGTTCAGGGACACGTACTTCTCCTCTGAAGTGGGGCACAGACCCTGTTGTACCATACAGGATGAAGATATTCAGCCCTTTCCTGGCAGAATTCTGAGATAATGTTGCCCAAAGACTTAGAAATGAATAAATACAAAGATCAAAATGTCTGTAAAAATAATAATAATAATCAGGCAAAGAAAGGCAGGGAAAATTTCATTCAGAGAAAATAGTACATGCTGGTGGTTTTGTAATTTGAGCAAACATGCAAAGTGCTAAAGAATGAATGAAGGCCATAAAAATTAAGAATTGACTCAGAGTGCGCATACCAAATGCAAGATAATGTGGAGGGTCAAGTAGGGGTCAGATCGTGGAAAGGTTTCCAGTTTGTGTGAAGGACAGTTAGGAAGTAACAAAGATTTCAGGAAGTTAGTGCGATATGTTCATTAGATGTGGAATCTGCTTTAATTGGTTTATTTCAAAAGTTGAATTATATGGTTATCTTCAAAGGGAGAAATATGGTAACTTTTTCAAGAAATCACTTTCACCTTTGGAAAACAATTGACAGCCTAAAAAGTATTATTCCTATTAATAGTAGTTCTAAATTACTATGTAATCAGTTTCAAATATAGTTATCAGTGTAATCTTCTTCTATATAATTGGAGATAATGGAATGTGATTACATGATTATAATGCTGAAGGTTTTCATTTTCTTCCAGATTTCTAAGAAAAGTTTGTTATAAAAACATGCCTAGATTAAGAAAAAGCATGTTTTCACTGATTATTAATTGCATGGAAAGAATCTGTACTCATGTAAACATGTTAGCTATTCCTAGAAACTGGTTTTGATATTGGTGGACCATATTATGCATGAATCATTCAGAAGAAAGCAAGCCATATGCAAGAAGAAATAGAAATAATGTGGAGAATGAAAACATTCAAATTTTATTGAAGAGGCTTGATTGTTTTTTTTTCATGAGGAAATTCATAATGTAAGGACAATACAGATAGTTTAGTTGATGAATTTAGTGTGTTTTAGGTCAAAGCTTGAGACTTATTTGTTTAATTAATCATCTGGATATTTTATGCAGAAGCTGAATATTAGCTTTAATGAAAGTTTTCTTGAGAAGGTTAATTATTGCAACCTTAATATAAATAATGAGTACTTTTCTAATTAAAATAATATTAACTTGCTTAATGTGTTTTTTCTTTTGAATCTTAATAATATAGCCTATAATCTCTGAATATTTACAAGTGACCCAATGGGTAGCTGGAACTTGTAAACAACAGATGTTACACAACATTCAGCCACATCGTTAGTAGAAATTACATGGGTTTTTTTTTTTTTTAGTTTCACCTTTGTGTGTAAACAAACTTTGTTGTGAATAAAGAATTTTATCAAATAATTCAAAATGAAGAATTTATTTACTGTATATCAATACTCCACATAAAGTACTTACTTAATAAATATCCGTCCTACCATATAGTTTTAGATGGTGCATAATCAAATTACTGTACTAATTGTGGGTCTTCAATTTCACATATACTTGATGAGGTTGCTACGTAAAAGTCCTTCCTAGTGATTTCTGACTTGTAGAATGCAAGATGTATTTGGCTGATTCTCTGAGGTATTTGTTGATGTTCTCCACCTCACATTTCTGATTGCCTCTTTTCTGTTCGATTTTTTCTGCTCTCTTGTGCTTGTTGGGGATATGAGACTGATTCAGGCCAAGGCTTGTGGACTGATGATCTTCTCACTTGCTGGCAGGTGGCCTTCAGAATCCCTTGTTTCCCAGGCATGGTGACCAGGAACACCCCAGATGGTGGCTGCTCCTTCACCTCAAGTGCCACAGTAAACAACACAGAGCAACCACCTGTCAACCTGCAAAGGAGACAAGGTGTGAAGGAGAATGAGAAATGCCCAGACCTCTGCGCTGACGCAGAAATTAGTATTGAAAGAAGAATGAAACCATGAATAAAAACCTAAACCATGTGTCATTGGCTCTGGGGCCAGATGGCAAATGATGAGGCCAATGTTATCTGAGGCTGCAGGGAAGGCAATTCATGCTAGTTTGTAAACAGGAATAAAACATAAAAGAAAAGGGCATGCAATGAGGGATTTAAATGGTTTTAAAAGAAAACAATTTCTGAACTCCAAGTATCAAACGATAAAATTAAAAATAAATGTTGTGGGTAATAAAGCCTAATTAAAATTTAGTCTTGCAGCAAGGAAGGGATATAATCTATAGTCAAGTCTGGCTGAGTAATGAAGGAGGAGAAGCAGCCGCATAGAGTCAAATACCTCAATGAGAAACGGAATTTTGAAAGATTCAAGTTCAAGCTACAACACTGGATAAGGTCAGGTGTGTCAAAAACAAACATTTTCAAGACATGCATACCATGATGAGAGACATTGGGAAAAGACTCTGTCAGCAATGACTACAGCATGCATAGTTATACACTGAGACCTGTGCATGTTCTTATTAGATCAGGCTTTGGTGGCAGAACACTTTCAATGTTCTGAATTCTGGGCTGTTTCACGATTATGGAAAGAGATGTGGGCAAATAATTCTTCCAAAGAAAGTGGTAGCAAAGCTATCAGAGTAGGAAGAGACTGTGGTGAAATTATAAAGCCCCAGACATTTCAGAGGTCTCAGGAAAGCACAAGAACCAATCAAACCCAATCTCTTTCAATGAGATTTGTGCCTGAAAATGGTGCATATCATGATGAGAGACATTGGGAAAATACTCTGTCGGCAATTAATATAGCAGGCATAGTTATGCACTGAGACCTGTGCATGTTCTTATTAGATCAGGCTTTGCTGAAGGACCAGCCAGAATGAAGCCCAAGGTGAAGGGATAGTCTCAAGGCAGAGAGTGAGTCCTCTCAGAGAGGAAGGCGATGGCACATTCCTCCTGTCCTTCTGTTTTATTGAGTGTCTTAGGGAAACATTCAGAGTCCCACCAAGTTTCAGCTCTTGACTTCTGACAAGATTCCATCAGACTTCCAAGTTCCCACTGGGCATGGTCTTACCTCATGGAGGGGAGATTTTACTAATGACATGGTAAAGATCCAAGGCAACTATGGGTTGCTTTTGCCCATGTTGACTAATCGTAATTGCAACTTGTTCTTATAAATGTTATGACTGGGGCAATTATTGTGTCTCCTGAATTCTAGAATTGGATCCATGTTAAGGTCACAGAATATCTTATGTTCTTCTCACTTTCAAGGAACCTTTGGGGCCTGCATTTCTCCTGCAGATAAACAGGCAGTTTGCAGAGGAATATAACATATTCTATTAACATGAGCCAGGCAGGGCTACAGATAAATAGCTTTTTAAAAGAAAATATATGGGGATCCGCACAATATGCCCAGTTTATGGAATTTTTCCCTTAACCTCATATTCTCATGGCTCAAATCTGCTAACTATCACAATCATTATTTTGTAAATTTCGAGTCAATCCATAAGTACACCAAATAAAAACTGAAATACAGTACTTAACGCAAGTAAGTCATATCATCTAAAACAAAACATCTATTACTGAAGGTGTATTAGATAGTTTTTCATTTCTGTAATGAAAATACCTGACAAGTACCCCTTATGGGGGAAAAGTTTATTTTGACTCACAGTATCAAAGGATTCAGTCTAGGGCCAGCTACCTTCAAGGCAGAAACGTTATGGCGGAAGGGCACTGCAGAGGAAAATTTACCTGACACTTGAGGTTTCAAGAGACAATCCAATTCCAAACCATAGCAAGTCAAGATGAGTTTTTCAAGGAGAAAAGGGAACTGCTGCTATCATGGCAATAATCAAATGGATAAAAGAAGGAAAATCATCCTGACTAATTTAAATCTGTGTTTTGGATGGATTCATTAACTGTTCTAATTAGTGAAGTTAAATGAAACACATTTAACTTCCTGCACATTTTTGTATTATTATTGTTAAACTATTAGGCCTGCAATTCTAAAACACTTTGGTGTTGATAAATCAGTGGTTTAGTTTTCACAACTCTTTATAATCATACATCCCATCAATAAACCCAAAGAGCTTTTTTTTATGTGCCTTAGACCTATTGATATTATTATATTAAAGGTTAAAATGGAGAACTTAAATTTAGTACTCATTAATTTGTTTTAAATGAAATATTTGAATAAACATAATAACACATTTTAATAAAAATAAAATATATCTATATTTTCCAAACAAGTTAGTGGGAAGACTAATATTATGTCCTATTTTTACAAATCTATTTACTGTCTGGTTTATCAGAAAACAGGTAGAATTCAAGTTCTCTTCTGCATTTAATTGTAATACATTGTTTTGTTTGGAAAATATGAAGGAATAATCTAATGCAATATGTAAAACTGTGTAATGACCCAATATGTTTTAGAAAGGTGGGGCATTTTCACTTTTCCAGATAAGTTTTAATATTTTTTCTGTCACCACATCAACATATTATGAGTGATATTTTCCTCAAAGTTAGTTACTATGTAAAGTCTAAACTTTTATCAATTTTTTTGCACTCTTTCACATTAAAATTTATTGTTTTAATCTTATACTTTAAATAGCTATTTTATCCATGCATACAGTTATAGCATTATTTACTGATCACTGGAAAATAGTGCCTAAGTGTGGATCTTCCATTTAGATACTAATTTTATTTAACAATGTCAACATGAAGACACACACACACACACAAACACATTCATTCATGTCTGAAAAGTCTTTTATATAATTAATTTATATTTAATTTATTCTAATTAGTTATACATGACAGTAGACTACATTTTGACACGTTGTACACAAATGGAGCATAGCTGCTCATTTCTCTGGCTGTGCATGATGCAGAGTCACACCAGTCCTGTAACTGAGTCCCAGGAAAATCTTAGCTCTAATTGGGAGACACAATTTCTAAAATTCTAATTTTTACCCTGAAAGTTCAGATTTTATCATCATTATGAATAAATAACGTCAATTGTTTTGGTTATGCGAAATAATGAAGTTTGAATAATGATTTTGTCTTTCATTCTTTCAAGTCAACACGTGTTTCATGAACAAAGCGGATGCATCATCTCACAGACAGAACAGCATACAAGTGATTTTCCAAGTATGAATGGTGTAGATAGGCTTCACATACAGTTCCTGTGTCTTCACACATTAGTAAAAAGGCATCTACAGAAGGGCCAATGTGTGATACGGTAATAATCATCACTCTTTCCTCAAGGATGTTCTTAAGTGAAATGGGTCTCCTGCCTTTTGGTGAATACATGACACGGGTAAAATGACTGCTTAGGCACTTTGCTGCCAGTGCACTGAGACAAGTGCATCTTAGTGATATTTTGAAAAGTATTTTAAGCTCATAAACATGGAGAAAATGTCTTTGGCACATATAGTGGTCCACATGCCACACTCTATGACCCACCACAAAGAAGCCATCCCACTCCATCCTCCACCACGCAAAGCAGAAAAGTGAAATAGCATAGAAACTTATTCCCAAGGCAGGCCGGCCTGGTGCTGCAGTGTGTAGCAGTTCTGTTCTCTGAGATGAGTCAGAAAGTTGGGTTCTGCCATGTTGCTGTCAGTACTGTCATCAAGGAGAGTTGTCTTCATCAGCTTGGGGCTATTCTGTGTCCTAGCTTGTGGTGAGAAGGAAAAAAATCACATGAAAACATTTTCTTTTTTAAGTATATAAAAAAAGAGGTTGTACACATTTTTACCATCACTTTCTACTGGCAGAAACTCGATACAGCCTCACTCCTAGAAGAGATAGACTCTAAGTAGGCATTTAACAGGAAAATAGCAGGATATTTTTTGATTGTGTAAGTGTGTGTGTGTGTGTGTGTGTGTGTGTGTGTGTGTGTGTTGGTAGACAGAGGAAACAGACTGGCAATCTACCATGGTTTTTGAATTTGAGGAATTTTTTTTAAATAAGAAGATCACAAATACATAGGGAATTTGCTGATATTTCGAAGAAACATTAAGATTGGTGGTTTAGTATCAGTAGACTATTAGACCAAAAGGACAATGATAGAAAATTATGGGCTGATAATTATCCTATGGATATACAGTTTTAATTTTTTCATCTAAGAAAAATACATCATAAAATGCTCTTACCTACAATAAAGGGCTCAAAATAGGAAGCTTAAGGGAGGGGAAAATGAATGAAGAAAAGTACTGAGAAAGAAACTTTTTATATAATGTAATGATAGTGCTTAGAATTTAAACATCAGGCTAAGCAAACTTTATTGATAATGGGGCATTCATACAACAAGCAAAAAGTAAACTACTATAAAAAGTACACAATCATTTAAAAGCTAGGTATGTTAGGGAGCTAAAGCAAGGAGAAATGAAAACATTCTTTTAAGATGAAATAATCTTAGATAATAAAAAGGATATTTTGTGAAATGATAAAATACAGTTTGCTTAAAAGACACATTCATCTTAAAGTGTAAGTACCAAATCACTTAGAACCTACCTAATGAAGCAGCCTGGTGTCATAAAGCCAACCTACTAGAAATAAAGGAAGAACTTGATAACAGTCATACTCAGGAAATGTAATATATCTTTTTCTAAATTAGAAAGATTTATGACAAATAAAATGATAAGAACTGAATACTATAAAATCATATATAAATATCTGATTTTGTAAATATTAAATATGTATAATTTATTGATATGTGAGGAATATTTACAAAATCGATTATGTATTTGGCTATAAAGAAAGCCTTAGAATTTTCTAAAATGAATAGATTTCAAAGGCTAAAAACATTGTCATAAATTTCAAAAAAGTTAGAAATAAATTGTAAAACTATGATATGTAATTTGAACTACTTTAACATAACACTTCCATAATTAATGTTTAATTCTTCAATCTAAATGGAAATAACCCTGAAATACCAGTATTTAGGAACTTTGATGAAAGGGTACACATAATAAAAAGTAGTAAAAACAATAACTGACTACTGACTTGAGAATATTTCCAGTGTCTTTGTGTAAAAATTTGATTGAAAATAAGCAGAGTAATCTTCCTGCTAGCTGACATTGCCTCCCTAATGAAGCAGTCTGGTGTCATGGGAGAGCTGTGCTGGCTGTGGCTCTTCTCCTGGCAAAGGCATCAGGTCTGGAACTTAGGTTGAAAACCCAGAAACTATGTGGATGGGGTGAGGGAGCAGTACTGACCACACAACTGCGTTTTAAGGCATTTTCTTGTACTTTTCTACTTGGATGTGAGCCAAATAAATCCCATCCAGGACTGATGTCACCAATGAAATGCACATCACTTACCAAGAGGCATTGAATTTCAGAGGCATGATCAGGAACACATAGTCCTCTTGCTTGTATAGGAAGGGGGAAATGCTTCCAACATATAAAGTAATTTTCTATATACCTTCCATTAAAAACTCAAAATAAACCAAAATTAACTGGAGGAGAGTTCATTAAAGTAAAATTAAAATTAGTATAAAAATATCACATTAGGAATGAAAAGAGTGCATAGCCACAAGCACAGAAATGATTAAATCTTATAATTTACTTCATATGAGTCTATGAAAGTAAATTTAAGAAATGGTGAAATGAATGATGTTATCACAGCAAAAAGTTCACCAACTTGTTAAGAACTACAAAACTTTACAAATTATTAGATAAGTTAATGCTAACTTACAAAGGATGGTTTCATAGCTGAGCTCTACTTAATCTTTGAAAAAGAAATTCTACTTAATTATCCACAGAAAATTCATTTTTATGGATTGGAAAATTTTATATCAAAACCTAGCATGTATCATTAAAATGAGAAATCATAAATCATCATATATATATGTATATATATATATATACAATATCAAATATACATATATTTGTTATAACATATGTATATATATATGAAATTACTACCCAATTATATGACATAAAGTGACACAATACTCAATCTATTTTTTTAATGTAGTGATAGTGTCTGTCAGAAACATGAAAATATGGGATATCATCAAATTGATGGCTAAAAAACAATAAAGATCCAATAATAGATGCTTAAGGGTCACTTGTCAAAGTCCATGAATCAAACTTAATATCAATTTTAAGTGGAATAGGACAGAAGAAACATACTAGAATTAAAAACATTGGATTTAGGCTACTAATTCAGCCATAATCGTTCATTTAAATGAACTCCAAATTTCGGTGGCTTCCAACAACCACCTTTATTTTCCCACTGTAATAGCTAACTTTGCTAGATTATGATATTTGTCAACAGTAGTCTAGGTTGCTGTGAAGATATTTGTAGATGTGATTAACCTTTACGATCAGTAGATTTTATGCACAGCAGATGACTCTCCATAATGTAGAAAGACCTCATTCAATTACTTGAAGACTTTAAGAGCAAAGACTGAGGTTTCCCAAAGGAATACAGACTCAAAACCACAAAAGAAAGCTTGTTTGAGTTTCTAGTCTGTCCATTTTTGTCTTTCTCTGTCTCTACCTCTCTTACACCACACACACACACACACACACACACACACACACACACACACACACAGTCTGCCACTTGTGATGATTTGCTGTAATTTTTTAACTTTATGATATTGTGGAAGTCATATGCATCCCACATAAACTTTCCCTGAAATTTTGATCTTCTCCTGGTTTAGTGATTTATGCTACCAAGTTCTCTCATGAGGAAGTGGCAGGGAGTCACAGCTACGAGCCATTCATGTTACCATGAGGAGAAAAAATAATTTTCTACAGTATGCTGTGTTTCTAAGCTATGATGTTTGCTAGGGCAGGTGTATTCAATGCATTTTGAATTATGATACTTTTAATTTTTATGGTTTTATAGGACAAAATTTATTGTAAGTCAAGAATTACCTATATATAAGCATATACAGATATATACAGATATATATATATATATATCTGTATATATGTGTGTGTGTGTGTGTGTGTGTGTGTATATACACACACATATATATATCCATCCCTTTGGTTCTATTTCTCTCAAGAATCCTACCCTATACATCTGCCCATAGATATGAGGATTAATTACAGTTTAGTATGCCTTGGTTGATGTCAGCCTAGTGGTTCTGTGCCGAAGTCCAGCTGGGCTGCCGAAGTCCGGCTGGGCAAAATAACCAAGAGGTGACTAGCAACTTGAAGGTTGAAACAGGAACTACTTTATTGCGACTGAACTCAGCGTGAACTGAGCGAACTCAAAGTAGCAGGCACCCAAGATAGCAGGAGTCGCCTTATTGCCAGACAGCAGAGGTATATATACATAACTGAATACACAGCTTGTTTCAATTTAGCATCATCCAGTTACAGAAATCAGTCATTAAGGAATCCTCATCATCTTAATAATTATACACAGCTTAACTTAATTAACATCATTAGATACAGCAGTCAGTCATTAAGGAATCTCTATCATCTTAATGGCTTGCTGGCGTTACTTCTCAAACCACTCCTTCTGGCAAAGTGCCAGGCGCCATCTTGACTTGGTTGTGGCTCTCAACAGTTCTGCCTCACACTGAGGACTGAGTTCAAGTCTGTAACACTTGCATGTACCCTAACCTCAGTTTGAAGGGACAGTGGATTCTTGTTTATACATGAACAAGAGGACCAGGTAAACCAGTATGCAATCCTATTTAAAGTTCCTGCTGGAATTGCATCTAATCCCATCCCTTGCCTAAGACACATCTCTTGACCAAGACATCAGAGGGACAGGATAGCACACATAATCCCATGGTAGAAAATAGGATATATGTTGAAATAAAAACTACACATTACAATGCCAAGTTTCAATATGAATATTGAAAAAATTAGTGAAAGCAAGAATTCCCCTATTATTGTAATTTTTAGGATTTTGGTGGGAATTTTGTTACATAAAATAAAATATAAAATAAATTTTTATTTTAAAAATTGTATAAAATGAAAGATAAAATCATCAATATTTTCAAGTAAATTAATCAGATTTGGGAAATCCATTTTTTTGTCAAATTACTTTAAATGCTAACATTATTAATATATGAGAAGATGACTATTATACAGATAATAATACATACATTGTCATTTTCTGTGTTAAAAATGGTCAGCTCATAATAAACACACTATAAAATTACAAAAATTCCTAAAGTATTTGTAGCTAAATGTAATATCAAAGGTACTGGATTATTTTTTAAAAGTGATGAATCTTATAGAAAGTTTTAACAGAAGTTTTAACAGAGTCTTGAACAAATAAAAATCTATGCCATACTTTTGGAAGGAAAGATTTTAAATTTTATTCTTGCTGCTTTTTTGACAATGTGGGGAATAGGATATTAGTGTTAATGTCAATTATTCAATTCCTATTGAATCTTTTTAGCAATTTCTTAAAGAAAAGTGAGCACAAATAAGAATTCTACAGTTTGTAAGAATGAAAATTGATAGATTTACAATGGAGAAAAGTAAGATCTAAAAATATGTATAGGGCTGGGGATGTGGCTCAAGCGGTAGCGCGCTCGCCTCGCATGCGTGCGGCCCGGTTCGATCCTCAGCACCACATACCAACAAGGATGTTGTGTCAGCCGAGAACTAAAAAATAAATATTAAAAAATTCTCTCTCTCTCTCTCTCTCTCTCTCTCTCTCTCTCTCTCTCTCTCCCCCCTCTCTTAAAAAAAATAAAAAAATATGTATAGTATATCATGACAGACTTTGGGACAATTTTTGTTTTATAAAAATATATGCATTTACAAAACTAGTCATATCATATATGAAATTAATGATAGAAGATGTATAATAAGATAGGGTTTTGATTGCTTTGACTTCTTTGATGGTGGAAGGAAGATAAGAGTCAGGTCAGGACAATAGCAACAAAGCCCCTGGATTCCTCCTTACAGGAGATCATTCTTGGCCCATTCAACTCATTGTTTGTAAGACAGAAAGCAGGGTGAAGGTGAGACAATACAAAAGGCAGATAGGAACACACATTTTGGAGTTTATTCCAGTCTTCCTATGCAAAGATGAGGTTAAACAAAACTTCTTCCCATCCTCACTTCAGTACCTTTACTAAATGTAGAGAAGAAAATGGACAGAAATAAAATTTCTCTGCTAAGAATCTCTTCCAAGACTCTTTCCTCAATTCACTTATTGCCACATCAAACAAGCTCCATCGACCCTAAATTAGTCTCTTGCATCCTAACAATGTAAACCAAAGGCTGACAAAGCCCTGATGAAGAGGTAAGAGGGACAGAAGACCTATAAATGAAGCATGGTTTCTGTCATCCCCGCCTAAGTCGTGTGATAGAGTAACAATGATCACGTGGTTATGGGAGCCATCAGGGAGGCTTTGGAGAGTACATAGTGTTACAGAAGCCAGTATGAGGGATGCATAACTCAGTTTGAGGAGGTCAGTGAGATTTCCCCAGAGTGGGTCAAAGCTAAGATCTAAATGGTAAAGAGATGCACTTTGTGGGTATTTTAACATCACTCTGCAAATCTTTCACAAACAAGTATCACACTTGAAAATGTTTCCCTTTCGTTCTAGAATAAGGAAAGGGGGGAAAAAAACACATTGACGTCGAACCATGAAAAAAAATGCTATTACAAAGGAGATTAAAGTGAAGTCAGGATTCTTATTGCAGGGATGACAAAACCTTTCCAAAGCTTTTGCTTTTTCCTTATTATCAAAATCAAGTAAATGTGTATTGCAAAAGCAAGAGAAGAAAATTGGAATTATGAATTCATTTACTGAGATGAAAGGTACTGAAATGGATATAATTTCAAGTATAAAGTAGAAATAAAAAGGTACTATAATTAATGGTTAAAATTACAATAGCCAACATTAAAATACTTTCAGGTGTATTAATTATTTAGGAACCTAAAAAAACTCCATGAGGTATATTAAGTTAGGATAATAAAAAAGCAATAGATTTTAAATCTGGGTTAAAATTTTAAGAGACAATTAATATAATGGAAATATAAGTTAGTAATGTTAAGTTCAAATTCAGAGTTTCCTCTAAGCAGAAGTATAAAACAAAGAAGAAATATAACATAATAAGTAATTATAAGTATACAACATAGAATACAACATAGAACAGAAAGAAAAGGCCAAATGGTACTACCAATGGTACGATCACAAATTTTACAGAAGAAAACTTTAGTGCCTCAATTTGGAGATGAAAGGATTTATTAATATAGGAGGAAATAGTCTAAATTTATATGAGATACATGAATTTTTGAAATTCAGGAATAGACTCAAACGAGAAGATAATTAAAACAGCATTCTTACTAATTAGCAATATGGAAAAGTTATTATAATGCATTAGCTTCTTAGTTGTGAGTAGCATACAGAGGCTGAGGTCAATTTGTTTCATACTGAATTTAATTAAGGCTGCTATAAATAGGATTACCAGCAGCACTATTGACCTCAAACACACCATTTTCTCTGCCCTCTGTTTCTTACTCAGTTATAAATTCCAGAGGTACCAATTGGTCTTACTTCAGACTAATCAAGATATAGAATGAGGCCAGTCTATTCATTATGACAAAAGGAATGGAGTTTAGAGCTACCTGCTGCTTTTTGCTGTGTTTATCTGTAATTACCAGAACAGCAGACAGGAAAATAAGCAGACTTCGTCCCTAGTGAAAACATTCCCTGGCCCACTCACTCTACATACAAACACATTCTAACCTAAAGTGGCACAGTCAGTCTCTCCTGTTTGGAATTTGTTAAACTTGATTTGAGTCACAGGTAAATTTGGTTAGGTCACATGATCAGTGTCAGAGATTAGCTGCCACCTTGAATACTTTGCCTGGCCTAATGTAAGGCTAAGTGGGCATAAGGAGAAGCAGATGGCTCTGCATCAGTTAGAGCCATGAGCAGGGTTGGTTGGTCAGTGCCTGTGTTTTCCAAAAAATGAAAAGGGTCCTCTTTCATCTGCTGCCTCTGAGAAGGCAGAAGTATACCGTTGCCTGGCAACAGGCACCAACAGGGTCAGGTTTCCAGTTGCTGTTTCTGCTTGAGTCAGGTAGATGATATGATTGTTTCGCCACAATGCATTGCTCACATGGTACTGGATCTAGCTGGCAAAGGAACATGAGTAGGTCCCTGTCCCTTGCATTTCCTGGGAAATAGCATGCTCCTTCTCCTGATAGGAGAGTTATTGCTCTACCTCACTTCACCAAAATGGTGCCATCCATCTCAATAGCTATAATTTCACATTTTCTCCAGTCATCTCTAGTCACAATGGTAACTTTCGTCTTATGAATCAGATACAGTGGCATAAGTTAATTTTCTTAAATTTACAGATGCCTAGAAGATAGCATACGTGTAAACATGGAGGAGAGTGAACTCAACCAAGTCATCGTTGTCTTTATTTTTTTCTTCGATTTTATTGGTGCATTATGATTATGTGTGAGAGCGGGACTCTTTATGCCACATTTATAATGCCCATAAATTATACATTTTCCTAGCACCTTACCCCTTTCCTTCCCTTCCTACCTCACCCTAATCCACTTGCTTTACACTACTGATGTCTCTTTTATTATTATTATTATTTCAACTAGTAAAGTATAATTATGCATATAAGTGGGATTCATTGTGAGATACACACACACACACACACACACACACACACACACCACACACACAAACGGACATAGCATAGTTCGGTTGATTTCATTCCCCAGTACCCCATTTCCTCCATCTCTATCCCCTTCCTGTACCCTATTGGTTTCCTTCTATTTTTTGTAAGATTTCCCTTTTTGTTCCCCTGTCTTTTCTTTTTATCTCTAGCTTCCACTTATGAGAGAAAATAATAGTCTCTTTACTTTCTGACGCTGGCTTATTTCACTTAATAAGATGTTTTCCAGGTCTTTTTGATGTAGATCAACACAACTAGAGATCTCAGATTTTACTTTTAATCCTCTAAATTTCTTTTCATCTGAGCTGCCATGTAGGTGGTGTACCTACTGGACTGACCTGAGGGTGAGATTAAAGGAAAGTAGAAAGTATCAGGCACAGAAATAGAGAGAATTAAACATTTAATTCTCAAAATATTCTCAGGAAGCCCTGACCTGATTACTCATCCTCATTATCATTCAGAAAATAGCCAAGAGGAGATGTCCTTTTTGTGAGACAGTAACATTCAGTGGCTAAATTGCTTTATTAGAATCTGTATGTCTAAAGGATATGAAAAAGTCAACCAGAGTCAGAAGTCATTTTGAATCTGTTTTAGAGGCATTTCTTTATTTCTCAAGGAGACCAAATGCCTGAGACCGTAGGGCATGTGTAATGTCTATCAAACACCTTGATGATTGCGCCATTGTTGTGTTGACTTTTTAAAAATTTGTAGTACTGGCGATCAAATCCAGGGTCTCACACATGCTACACCCCCAGCCCCTTTTATATTTTATGTTGAGACATGGCCTTTTTAAGTTGCCCAAGTTGGACTAGGACTTACACTCCTCCTTCCCCAGCTTCCCGAGTAGCTGGGACTACACCTATGTGCCATAGTGTCCACCTCTGGGTAGACTTTCAGATAAGTTGTGCATCATTTGATTCTTACATAAAATCTAGAAAGCCAACTATTTGAAA
Source organism: Spermophilus citellus (assembly GCF_964194105.1). Classification (NCBI taxonomy): domain Eukaryota; kingdom Metazoa; phylum Chordata; class Mammalia; order Rodentia; family Sciuridae; genus Spermophilus; species Spermophilus citellus. The sequence goes on from NC_138182.1 coordinate 253,197,367, forward strand.
GAGTTTAATTCCAATAGTTACATTGTTGTGAGAGATAAATGACAAGAGAAGAAGAGCAAAACCATTAACTGGAAATTAACTGGACAACACCAAATCTCCCATAGTAGATCCCAAAGAGTGTCTACTCTAATCAGTTTTTTTCAGGAGCAGGTGAGGAAACCACCCAATGAAGTGTTGCTATCTTACTATTTGACAGATAGCCCAAGTTTTTGCAGAAGTCACAAGACTGTCACAAGCACAGTCCTTTAACTGTGCACATACAACAAGGGAAATGTGCAGCTGCATCCTGATGATGGGCTCAGGAAACCGTTGTAGCTGGATGAGCAGCACGGGCTTGATCAGCAGGTCAGTTACTGTTGTTCTCAACGGAGTATCCACAAGATAGACCTAAATGCTCAATCTATAGCTATGATTTATGACCCTTAAGAAGAGTATTTTAAATGGCCAGTCTGTAAACCTCTAAATGACAGATCAGACATCTATGCTATTGACCACTAGGTGGCGCTATTCTACCAATAATGATTTTCCCCTAATTTCAGCAACAATTACATCTTTAGAGCTGGGATTCCTCTTTGTCCTGCTTGGATTCTGTGTTGTTTCTGATGGACTAGTCTTACAAGAGCAGAGACAGCCCCTTTCTATCCTTGGATGTGACATTCCTTGGATTGGGAGTATGGCCTCTTACACAGAATGGATGGGAAGAGCAAGCATGTAAACGAGAGTAATAATAGCACCCCTAGCAATAAGCATCCATAGGTGTTTTCAATATGTCCCCAATTCCCACCAACAGGAACACTGAATTCTCTCCATCTCTGCAAAATCTCTGTTGACAGAATTTGGGGACTTTTCCCCTAACGGTTGAACACTGACTATATTGTAGCTGGTGCAAATTTTGTTTCTACACTTTAAAATAAGTGAATCTCCTAATTTCAGTTACAATACAACCTGCTATATGTGTCACATTTATTGGGACCCTACATGTATCTACATGGGACTTTTGGGGATAAGGGAGCCAATGTGGAGCACTGCTGCATCCTGTGCCATTAGAAATGAAATTCTTTATCTGGGTACCGTGGGCCATGCCTGTAATCCCAGCAGCTCAGGAGGCTGAGGCAGAAAGATCATGAGTTCAAAGACAGCCTCAGCAAAAGTGAGGCACTAAGCAACTCAGTGAAACCCTGTCTTAAATAAAATACAAAAAGCGCTAGGGATGTGGCTCCATGGTTGAGTGTCCCTGAGTTCAATCCCTAATAGCAACGCCCCTGCCCCCAAATGAAACTCCTTGTCTCTGTGCCACTGTCCATAAAACTTTAATGGACTAATCAACAGGGCAAAATCAAATATCAAATGCAACAGTTTGTGTGATAATAAAGGAGCACTGACAGAGGTATTGCTTTCTTTTGGAAGATGCATGATACTGAAAGAAATCCTGCAACCCTAAAATGAATGTTTTGCCAAGACGGGGTAGGAATGAAGTCTTGCTACTGTCTTTCCTGCGAATCCGAGTGTTGGAGGTAGCTCTGAAACACGTTCACCTGACTGATTTCTTGGCTGTTATTCATTGTCTTTAGGAAGAGAAGAAACAAATGTTATTATCACGCAGAGCAGAAAGGCCTGCAGCCCCAGATGAATGGCAAGGCAGTTATGGTTGCTGAGCCCTGAAGTCCCCAAAGATGGACATAAAAATTTCAGCAATGCGGTGCTGGGGCTGCAGCGCAGTAGTGGAGTACGTGCCTGCATGTTCAAGGCCCTGGATTCTCTCTCCAGCACCACAGACATATATGTACAAAGTCAACATGGACAAACATGTCATGCAGCATAGGCTTTGACTGAGCAAAACACATTGGAAGTTCAACTCTTTGCTCATTGTGGAGATAACCGTGAGAAATGGCGTAGGTAAAGAGCATTCAGCACCTTGTGTTCTTGTAAACTCAGCAACACATACAGCACCTGAGAGACACACACAGCTCTGCCCCAAGAGTAACCCTTAATGTTTTGCACATAACTGCTGGGGACAATGTCATTGAGCTTCCTGCCAGTACTGAACAAGAGCTCCTGACCTACAGTTTCCAGGAGCGTGTCCTTAGTTTTCTGTGAATTCACTCCAAGACGTCACCTCAAAAGTCCAAAACATTTTGTTTCCAAGTATGTTCAAGGATTTCCTAACATTCTCCTCAAAATCTTTCTGGCTCTAGGTCACTTCCTGGTTCTAAATCTACTCCCATCTCTTTGAGTGTTCATTATAATAGCACACAATTTTATTACTATATGTTGCTAAGAATCTCTAAAATAAAGTTGCATTAGTCAGACTTTGTTGCAGAACAAGTTACTCTAAAGCTTATGGGGTTTACCAACAGGTAAGTTAATACCTGAATTCAGGATTTGGGGACATACTATGCTGGGTTACTGTGCCTCAGGCTCAGTTAATGTCAAGTTAGGATGTCAACTGAGGCTGGTGCCATTTAAAGACTTTGCTGGGACTGTAGAACCCACCTCCTAAATGGCTCACTCTCTGAGTTTTTGGTAAGAAAAGTAGTTCCTTGATGGCTGGAAGGGTTTAGGACCTCGCTTTATGAACTGCTCACCAGAGCTGTCTTGTGTCCATGGCTTACTTATCTGAGCACAATTGATCCAAGAATTAGAGGTTAACCTAGCATCAGAAGTTACCCACCATCAATTCTGGCTTAGGACTTTTGTTAGAAGATAGTCACCAATGTCATTCCACTTTAAAGGTGAGTGTGAGTTAACATCCATGTCTTAAAAAGAGGAATGTCAAAGAATTGGTGGTCTGTATTAACGCACAGGTATGAGTTTGCCTTGATTTCCTTCAAAAATCTATTCCTAAATATTGATATATGTTTGTTTTTAAAATTCATATAATAATGCAATAACAATGTTCTTATCCTTAATAACAATGTTCTTATCCAACATGCATTGGTCTTAGTCTGAAAATAATTTATTGAGTTTCAGTTTGCTTGACCTATTTTAAGACTTCTGGAGAAGAAAATTGCTTCCTGAAAAAGTCTTCTTTTAGGGGGGATTACCAGGGATTGAACTCACAGACACTTGACCACTGAGTCACATCCTCAGCCCTATTTTGCATTTTATTTAGAGACAGGGTCTCACTGAGTTGCTTAGAGCCTTGCTTTTGCTGAAGCTGGCTTTGCACTCATGATCCTCCTGCCTCACAACCCCAAGCTGCTGGGATTGCAGGCATGGGTCACTGCTCCCAGCCTAAAAAAGTCTTAACATAAATAAGGGAACTTCAGACAAATGTGCATGAACAAAGTTGCAAAATACTACATTAGGAAAATAAAAATATAAATATAAAATATTTTCATTAGGAATCATTAATACTTTTAAATGAAATTTTGAATGTGTGTGGAGAGTAATTTTTCTTCTGTCTTGCTGAGAATGAAATTTATACAGGCAAAATCTAATCACCAAACAACTTAAGAGTATTTATTATTCCTGTTCAAATATTAGGAATTGGGCAAAATGAGTAGCTTACATTATATAAGAAATTTTTTTATTATCACTAACAAATATGAATATCTTTAATCATTATTTCTCTATTGCTGCCTCTAAAATATTAAATCATTCCCTATTTATTTTGTTACTTGCTTCTAAACATATGCTCAGATGTATTCTGCAGTGAAATATTCTGTGAAGTAATTTATTTAATCTCAGTTAAACTATATCATTTGTTTTGCACTGAATCACATCAAATAGCAGAATCTGCAATACCTCAAAATTAGATAACATATCTCAAGATCATCCAATTTGAATTTTGACCTGTCTTTGGAATTCTACATTGTACTTGTTCAATTTATTTTCAAAAACAAAAGGATGTCTAATGATATGCCACAAGAGAGGTAAGCATTGTGTGCTATTTTACTCAGTAAGCTGGTATACATGACCTTATTGCCCTGTGGCAGTGTACACACATAAATAAGCTTAGAGCAAGTTTCAATTGATGTTGTTTGGTTAGTATCTTGAACTCAGCAATTGACCTTAAATGAGGAAATAAAAATGATAGGAGGCATGCACACTAAAAATAGCATTGCAAATTTTCAATTGACATACCTTTTATTCTAACTGCTACTGGCCTTTTCAGTTTTCCTTTTAACCCAAATAATTATATGCAAGCAAAAAAATTATTTTGCTATAGCAAAACCAGGTGTGATTAACTTATCTCACAAAATATCTTTTTTAATATTTGGCAATTAAGCCATTATCAATGCATTGTGAATGTTTCAAATAGTAATCTGATGTAGGATTGATTTAGTTTATGTTTTTTTTTTTTTTTTTTTTTTTTTTTTTTTTTAATGCGAGAGGGAGAGAGAGAAAGAGAGAGAGAGATTTTTTTTTAAATATTTATTTTTTAGTTATTGGCGGACACAACATCTTTGTATGTGGTGCTGAGAATCGAACCCGGGCCACACGCATGCCAGGCGAGCGCGCTACCGCTTGAGCCACATCCCCAGCCCCTAGTTTATGTTTTTTAAGACAGTCATTCCCAACAATTAGTTTCTAATGTGTTTGCTTAATGGTGATATCATATAACACATGAAATCAATTATAATAATTAACTGTATTTTCTTTAAATCCTAAATCTATCTATCTATCTATCTATCTATCTATATCTGCACTATGATTTGTATTTTTGAATATTGCACCCTCTCTTTATATTAATTCAAAACTTTATACAGTTCATGTAAAAAATTCTCACCGAAAATTTCTGTGACTATTCATGTTTAGGAGTATAGTAAATTTGTAGTCAGCAATTTTTATTGACATGTTTTCAATTTACCTCCAATAATTCTACCATTAATAACAACAAACAAAAAGAAATAATTTTGTTAAGAATTTCTGGACATGAATTTTATAAGGAAATATTTCTTGGATAAAAAGTAGAAAGATATCCTGTGTTCATGCCTTGGAATGTCAACACTTAAAATGCCCATAGTACCTAACATGATCTACAGATTCAATGCCAAAAACATTCTTCACAGAACTAGAAAGAAATCCCTAGAATTTGTGTGAAATCACCAAAAAAACTTGGAAAGTCTAAGCCATTTTGATCAGAAGAATCCAAGAAAGAGCCACTACAATGTCACTACAAAACATGTTACGGCCAGGTGTGATGGCACATGCCTGTAATCCCATTAGCTGGGGAAGCTGAGACAGTAGGATCTCAAGTTCAAAGCCAGCCTTAGCAAAAGTGAAGTGCTATGCAAATCAGTTAGATCCTGTCTCTAAATAAAATTAAAAAATAGGCCTGGGGATGTGGCTCATGTGCCCCTGAGCAATACAATCCCCAGTACCAAATTAAAAACAAAAACACATTATAGGGGAGGCTGAGGCAGGAGGATCATGAGTTTCAAAGGCAGCCTCAGCAACTTCATGAGGCACTAAGCAAAGACACTGTCACTAATTAAAATATTAAAAAGGGCTGGGGATATTGTTCTGTTGTTCAGCACCCCTGTTTTTTTTTACTTGGTATTAACACACACACACACACACACACACACACACACACACACACTAAGTGGTAGTACTCCCAACACTAGTATTGGCATAAAAACAGACTTCAATCAAAATTGCAATAGAGATCCTGGAAGTAAGTCTACACATGTCCAGCCAATTGAATTTTGACAAAAGTGCTAAGAATACACATCAGAGAAAGAACAGTATTCAATAAATAGAGGGCTGGGGATGTGGTTCAAGCGGTAATGCACTCACCTGGCATGCGTGGGGTGCTGGGCTCGATCCTCAGCACCACATAAAATAAAGATGTTGTGTCCACCGAAAACTGAAAAATAAATATTAAAAAATCTCTCTCTTCTCTCTCTCTCTCTCTTTAAAAATAAATAAACAAATAAATAAATAAATAGAGCTTAGAATACTGAATATCCACATGCTGAAGAATGAAACTAGGCCCTATCTTTCATTGTTTACAAAAGTGAACTTAAAGCACAGGAAATTTAAATGTCAGACCTCAAACTATGAAACTACTGGAATAAACCACAAATGAAATGTCTTAGGGCATTGGGTTGGGCAAGGATATTTTGGACAGGACACCAGAAACAATGAAATAAAAGCAAAGTTAGACAAACATGATTTCATCAGACTAAAAAGCTTCTGCAGAGCAAAGAATCTAGAGTGAATAGAGGATCTGCAGAAGGTGAGAAAATATTTTCAAATTATACATCTGACAAGGGGACAATATGTAGAATATAAGAGGAACTTCACAACTCAATATAAAAAATGCAAATAACCCAATTAAAACAATGAGAATGTAGTACTAAATACACATTTTCCAAAGGAGACATGCAAATGGCCAATAGGTACATGAAAGATGATAAACATTAGTAATCATTAGGGAAATGCAAATTAGCAGCACATTGATTCATTATTCCACATGAGTAAAAATGAATATTTTCCAAAATGTCTAATAATAACCAATTCTGGAGAGGATGTGGAGAAAAGCAAACCCCTGTACATGGCTGATGATGACGAAATTAGGACAGCCATTTTGGAAAAAGGTATGAAAGTGCCTCAAAAAATTGAAAATAGAAATACTATAAAATTCAAAGGAAACAAAATCTGTATATCAAATAGACATTCACACTCTAATGCTCATTGCAACACAGTTCATAGTAGCCAAGACATGAAAAAACCTAAGTGCCTATCAACTACAGAGTGGACAAAGGCAATATGGTTGTGTATTCATTGTGGAAAACATGGTTACCAGAGTTGCAGGAGAACAAAAGTAAGGAAGGGGTGGGGAAAGTGTGCTCATTGGGTATTAAGATGCAGTTAGTTAGGGCAAGAAATTTGGGAGTGCTATTGCACAGTAGTGACTGTAGATGATAATAATATATCACAAATGTTTTAGGATGTAGATGTGTTTAATCTGACTTTAATATCACACAATATATATTTGCATCAAAAAATATCACATTACCTGCAATGAATATGAATAATTTTAATATTTTATATAGAATTAAGAATAAATTTAACTTAATAAAAACAGAGCTTCAGGGAACAATAAAAATATGTATTATGCTACAAAGAAATTCTAAATATTAAAAGATTAAGATACAAATTTCACTCTCAAAGTAATTATTTCTTTATGTTTATTGTGATAAGAAAATATAAAGAAAGATGTAATTCTTTTCTGTTTTGAAGCTACAGACTGCATTGTATTTCATATGATACGGGACCTTTGATGAAGCTATAACCCTGGTGAAATTTACCCTGTCATGGCTGCTCTATTTTGAAAGGAAACAGCTGTTTTTATAATGTTCCTGTGGTTTTATGAACACAATGTTTCCTTTATGAGACAAAGTGGATTCAAATGAGCTCCCTCAACTCCCTTCAGGAAGAAATTTCTAGAATGTTTTGTAACTTAGTATTGCTTGATAAATGTTAGATTGCAGATTATCATAGGTGGAGTGCCTAGGGCTCCTTAAATGATGCCATTTGCTTGTTTATTTTCTTCTCAGGCTAGGGAATTGCTTTATGAACTCTGAGTCATAAAGGAGAGCAACTGAGTGGGAAGAAAGACATTTGGTATAATACTTCATTGACTGAAAAGGAAATTGGATTTTACCTATTGCAAAAGAGGTCACAAATTTTATTGTTGCATGGGAAAAAGTGTATCTATTTAGTAAGATGTGAGCCTAAAATAAAGAGTACTTCAAACCTATGCCTCCAGCAAATGGGCAATAATTTCTATTTTTCATAGGATTTTCACATTTGGTAGCCTTAAACTTTTATTATAACTTTGATTGATTGTTTTCTGTATTTGTTTTCAACCTTGCTATATGGATAAAGTACACTTGTTTAAACACAGAAATCCTTCTGTGGGAAGTACAGTTATTTATATTTGACATAAATTTCTGCAGGTGATTTATAAGGCAGCTGAAATGTATTAAGCCAATGTGGAAGGAAGTAGTTAAATATATGTGTATAGAGCTTATGCTAGCAAGAATTCCAATTTAGTCTTGGTCCACATTGCTTTAAGAAATCATTGTTTATATTTTAGAAGACTGCATGCAAAATAGGAAAAAAGAAAATGAATTAAATTTATAATTAAGTAATATATTAGGCAGTAGGCATTTAAAATCCACATTCCAGAATACAATGAAATAATGCTACCTGGATATCAAACATGATATTCAATAGGTGTAGATATCTTTTTACAAACAAACTGTCATTTTCTTTAATATATATATATATATATATATATATGTATATATATATATATATATATATATATATATTATAAGCCTTTATAATTTACTCTGTTTCTAACTTTACAGTGAAATAAGTAGGCAAAAAATTTAACAGGAAGATGGGATGATGGGATAAAGGAGATAAAAAGGAGATGTATGTTCAAAATTCAATAAAAGGTTATGTATGTTTAATGACTAACAATGTGTAGTTATTTATAACTTTATGAAAAATTATAACAAATATTAAATTTCTTCTCATTCAAGAGAACGAGTGTAAGAGAAATGATTAAGAAAATAAAGTAGTGGGGCTGGGGATGTGGCTCAAGTGGTAGCGCGCTCGCCTGGCATGCGTGCGGCCCGGGTTCGATCCTCAGCACCACATACCAACAAAGATGTTGTGTCCGCCGAGAACTAAAAAAATAAATATTAAAAATTCTCTCTCTCTCTCTCTCTTTCTCTCTCTCTCTCACTCTCTCTCCTCTCTCACTCTCTCTTAAAAAAAAAAAAAGAAAAAGAAAATAAAGTAGTGTTTTGAACTGTAATCATACTAGTTTTGCTGTTTTACATAGTGAACTTTAGATGTTCGATCATATAACATTGTTTATTCTGTGGAGGTCTATGGTGTATTAATGTACTTTTCGCATTGCATTATACAATGTTAATTATCTCCTGAATTCTCTAAAATTGAAGGTTGCCTCTATTGTGTTTTTCACATTATGCTTTGTTATGTTTTGGATCTGGAATGCCACCCCCAAAACTTATTGTTTGAAAACATGATCCCCAATACTGCAAGGTTCAGAGTTGGGGCTTTTAGGCAATGGGTAGAACTCTGACCTCACCAATGGAGTAATCTATTTGCTCAATCAATTCCACAGATAGTTGAATGGATTACTAGGTGGTAATTGTAGGCAGTGAGGTCTAGCTGAAGGATGTAAGTCACTGAGGACATGGCCTTTAGAAACATATCTGTCCCTACCAGCTCTTTCTCTTTCCCTCACCCGCTCTCTGCTTCTGGCTTCCATGGAACAGCACTCCTCCACCACATCCTTCCACCATGATGTTCTGCCTCACCCCAGGTTCAGAACAATGGAGTAGGTTGACCATAGACTGAGAACGCTGAAAGCAAGAGCCTCAAATAAATAATAAACACATTAGTTCTTGCCATGTATTTGCTCACAATGATGCAAATCTGACTAGCACATATTTTTAACCCATGGATTTTGAATGACTTGAGTAATTATTTATTTTAATGCCTACATTAAAATTTGAAGGGCCTCACAAGTCTGGGAAGTCAAATGGATATGTTCTCTTCTTTTGCTAATCCTTTTCAGTCCTATTTCAGTGTATACATTATCCCCCAAATCTGGAAACTTGTGGAAGAGAGTTTGCCTAACATCTGCTTCTATCAGAATCCATCCTTCAGCTTGATTGTCTACACTCCTGTGAATTCAAATTGTTCTCTGCTGCCAAATTCACTGTCCTGGTCCCTGGCAAATCCCTTCTGTCTTCACCTCCAATACCTCAAAAGGTGTCTTCCAAACAGATGCACAACTGCATAATTATTAAATGTGACAGGTTTTAGTGAAAGTTTGTGTTTACATAATGTTGATTTTGCACAGCTTAGAAAAAAATGTGATATGAAATCTGCATTCCTATCTGAGAATTGCACCTGTTGCTCCTCGGCATAGGGAATTTCTCCTGAGGGGAAGGGGAATGTTCAATTCCTGACATGAACTTTTCAGTTCCTCACTCTCTATCCCAACCTTCTTTCTATAAATTCCTCTTCCTTCAAATTCTGTGTCCTGAAACTGGTTTATTCAAAGTCCACGTTTGGAAGCTCCAAATTCTTATTCGTATCTGTGCTTAAAGCTACTCACCTTATAATACTTGAAGAAGTCTGGTTTTACTGAAATACATTATCTTAATAAGAGTAATGTTGCCTTCCTACATATACCAAGTAAAGCAATATTTTTTTCTGCTCCACAGATTTATGAATTCATAATTCAATATATTTAAAATATAAATATTAAAGTTGACATGCATAAGGCTTTTGGGTAAAGATGAAACATAAAATATTCAAAAATCTCCTTTTGTAGATATTCATAAAAATATCAATAACAATACCTATTAACTGACATTCACAACTATAATTTAAGGTAAAATAAAGTATTTATGTGTTATCTTAGCCAGTTACACCTTTTGTTTACATAAGCCATAGTATTATTTATGGTGATTTAAAATTGTGCAGATATTTTGCAATGAAATATTGAAGTCTCATAAAAAATAAAAATAAAATTTCATGAGATCTAACAATTCCATTTTTTGGAATATTTCCAAAAGAATTAAAATCAAGATCTCAAAGAGATGTTTGCATTCCAAAATTTATTGCAGCACTGCTCATAAAAGCTAAGACAGAGATACCTAAATGTCCATTGAAAGATGAATGGTTAAATATATATATATATATATATATATATATATATATATATACACACACACACACACATAATACATGTATACATATTATGTGTGTGTATATATATATACACACACATATAAGTAAAATATTATTTAGTCTTTCAAGAAAAGGCTATCCTTCTATATTTGACAGCATGAATGAACCTGAAAGACATTATGCTAACAAAAAAAGCCAGTCTCAGAAGATAAATACTACGTGTTTCTACTTAAATGAGACAACTTAACCAACCAAAGTTGTAGAAACAGAGTAGAATGACAGTTAGCATGGGATATGAGGGGAGGGAAATGAAGAGTTACTGACTGACAGTAATGCATGATGAAGAAGCCCTGGAGATCTGCTGTAAAATTCTCTTCCTACACATAATAATAACATGTTATGTAGTTAAGATATATCTCATGTTAACTCTCCTCATGACAATAAAATAAACACAGTACCCAAAGATGAAACTAAGAAAATTATTGGGTCGTAGTACTGCTTGGAATCGTTGTAGCAGCAAATTATAATAATGATAATAAATATGTAATTGTGAATAAAACTTTCCAAAGTCAAGATAATTTTTAAAAATTTTGTTTTAGCATACTTCAGCAGTATAATCAAATGTGCAAAGCATTTTACTAAATTTTAATAACCACTATTATTTTTTTCTCAGAGAAGAGCATAGAGCATATCAAATCCACTACAACTATGTGAAAATTTGGCCCCCCTCAAAATTCTCATGTTGAAATCTGATCTTCCTTATGATGGTATTCATAGCTGATTAGGAAGTGATAAGATTGTGAAAGTGGAGCCCTCTTGAATGGAATCAGTGCCCATATAAGGAGAAACAGGAGGGTGCTCCCTTATACTTTCCACCATTGTGATGACATTGAAAACAGCCAAAGTCCACCTCCTACTTAAACCTAGTTTTCCCACACCTAGGTCATGGATTTCCAGTCTCCATAATGGTGAGAAATAAATTTCAATTGTTTACAAGCCACCTAGTTATTATATTTTGTTATTCAACCCGTATGGACTAAGATAAGCACTAACAATTCCTATCAGATTACAATGGTTTTGAAACTACCACATAGAAAAATTTTACACAGTGATTTTTCTATTTAAAATATATTAATTTTCTTCAACATTCTTTAAAGTCCTAAGAGAAAATATACCACTAGGTTAAAGAGATGGAAACAATATGTGTGTATTTTTTATATGTAGAATTATTCCTATGAGAAGAAAAAAATCAATGTTACTATGATGTGTTCATAAAATTGAGAGATAAAAAATCTCTCCACTAATAGGTCTTGATATATAACCTCTGTTGTGTTATTGCGATAAAACTTTTATGAAATGTAATGGTGAATTTATAATCCCTGCATTAATTGATCTTTATTAGACTATAATGTTTTACAGATGCTGTAGTTTAAGTGTGGCAATGTTTCAACTTGAGAACTGTAATTAATATGACCCTTTGAATTCCCTAATGGAAAAGATGGTCCTGAAACACAAATGAAATGCTGTGACTAGTTTTATAATTAATGAAGAAAACTTTATAACAATGAAATGCTAAAGAACTCTGGAGAGAATAACAATTACTACATAAAAAGAAGAAATTTTAATAGAGCAAGAGCAAATATGAAAACACGATTATTGAAATTGTTGAATCTACCATATGACACTAGTTGAATTTGAATTGACGTGAATGCAAGAATATTAAAAGCAGGAATATCTTTAAAAACAGATCATACAGTATCGAAAAACTATGAAAATAATTTCAGTTGAATAATATACCATGCCATATCTTTTAAAACTGGAATGAAGAGGCAGATCAAGATGGCAGTATAGAAGCAGGAAGAGTTTCAAGATTGTCTGCAGCTTGGAATCAAAATGGATGAAGAACAAATACTCAGCAAGGTAGGTGCCCAAGGGAATAAACTGGAGTTCAGTATTGAACATCAGAGACTTGGAGAGACTCAACAGAATCTGGTGATTAAAAGAGAAGCTGAGAAAATGTTTATCAGCACTGAGCCTCAGGGGGCAGCATGGGGTGTGACTAGGGAGGGTGGACAAAAAGGTAAAGGGAACTTGGGGCCTGACCCCACACGATGAAGATTAGGGCCTATTTTTTCTTCTATTAGTCGCAGAGTCTCTGGTTTGATTCCTAGGTTTTTGATCCATTTTGAGTCAAGTTTTGTGCATTGTTTAGAGATAGGATTCAATTTCATTTTGTTGCATATGGATTTCCAGTTCTCCCAGCACCATTTGTTGAAGAGGTTCCTTAATAAGACACCTATAGCACAATAATTAAAACCAAGAATCAACAAATGGGACAAATTCAAACTAAAAAGATTTTTCTCAGCAAGAGAAATAATGTGTGAGGTGAACAGGGAGCCTACATCCTGGGAACAAATTTTTACCCCTCACACATCAGATAGAGCTCTAATCTCCAGGGTATACAAACAACTCAAAAAGTTAAACAACAAAAAAACAACCCAATCAACAAATGGGCCAATGACCAGAACAGACACTTCTCAGAAGAGGATATACAATCAATCAACAAATACACACACACACACACACACAAAATGCTCACCATCTCTAGCAATCAGAGAAATGCAAATTAAACTACTCTAAGGTACCATCTCACTCCAGTCAGAATGGCAGCCATTATGAAGTCAAACAACAAGTGCTGGTGAGGATGAGGGGAAAAAAGTACACTCATATATTGCTGGTGGGCCTGCAAATTGGTGCAGCCAATTTGGAAAGCAGAAGGGAGATTTTTTGGAAAACTGGGAATGGAACTACCATTTGACCCAGCTATTCCTCTTCTCAGTCTATACTCAAAAGACCTAAAAACGGCATACTACAGGGACACAGCCACATCAATGTTTATAGCAGCACAATTCACAATAGCTAGACTGTGAAGCCAACCTAGATGCCCTTCAATGGATGAATGGATAAAAAAAATGTGGCATTTATACACAATGGAATATTACTCAGCACTAAAAAATAACAAGATCATGGCATTTGCAGGGAAATGGATGGCAACAGAGCAGATCATGCTATGTGAAGTTAGCCAATCCCCAAAAAACAAATGCCGAATGTCTTCTCTGATATAAGGGGGGTGACTCAAAATGGGGTAGGGATAAAAAGCATGAAAAGAAAATCACCTCTAGATAGGAAATAGAGGTGGGAGGGAAAGAGAGGGAGAAGGGGAATTGCATGGAAGAGAGAAGGACACCCCCATCGTTACACAGAATTCAGGTATGACGATGTGCGGAAAAAAAATAAAAAGAAGTGGTTCTGCTACAGGGATACTGCCACATCGATGTTCATAGCAGCACAATTCACAATAGCTAGACTGTGGAACCAACCCAGATGCCCTTCAATAGATGAATGGATAAAAAAAAATGTGGCATCTATACACAATGGAGTACTATGCAGCAATAAAAATGACAAAAATCATAGAATTTTCAGGGAAATGGATGGCACTAGAGCAGATTATGCTTAGTGAAGCTAGCCAATCCCTAAAAAACAAGTGCCAAATGTCTTCTTTGATATCATGAGAGCAATTATGAACAGAGCAGGGAGGAAGAGCAGGAAGAAAAGATTAACATTAAACAAAGACATGAGATGTGAGGGAAAGGGAGAGAAAAGGGAAATTGCATGGAAATGAAGGGAGACCCTCATTGCTATACAAAATTACATATAAGAGGTTGTGAGGGGAATGGGAAAATAAACAAGGAGAGAAATGAATTACAGTAGATGGGGTAGAGAGAGAAGATGTGAGGGAAGGGGAGGGGGGATAGGAGGGGATAGGAAAGGTAGCAGAATACAACAATTACTAATAGGGCCTTATGTAAAATTGTGGATGTGTAACCGACGTGATTCTGCAATCTGCATTTTGGGTAAAATTGGGGGTTCATAACCCACTTCAATCTAATGTATGAAATATGATATGTCAAGAGCTTTGTAATGTTGTGAACAACCAATAAAAAAAATTTAAAAAAAGAGCAATTAAAAAAAAAAGAAGTGGGTCACATTGGATTGGGTAGAGAGAAGTGATGGGAGGGAAGGGGGAGGAAGGAGGGAATGGAAGGGCATCAGAATAAAATAGACATTATTATTGCTGTGGGTATATACGTGACTGCATGACCAATGTGATTCTGCAACCTGTACACTCAGAAAAATGAGAAATTATACCCCATCTGATTCAAATGTATGTTATGTCAAGATCATTGTACTGTCATGTGTAACTAATTAAAACAAATTTTTTAAAAAAAGGGACAGAGAAACCTACAAGTGGGTTGCTGTGGCAAGGAGCCATCTTGTTGAGGTCATGCCTAAGCTTGTTGCCCTGGGAAACATAACTCCTACAATTTCCTTTCTTCTGAAGATTGCAGCAAATATTGCCATGCTGACCAGACCAGACACTACCTTATTGCATAGTGAGGCCCCAGTGAAAATACTGAAGCAAGAGTTATGAAGAATACATACAATGTGATATTTGCAAAAATGACTCCCTTCACTCTTGCCTGTTGTCCAATAGCACAAACACACCCAAGGCTGCTGTCAGAGCTGGATGTCCTCCACCGTCTAGGAGCATAGCTCTTCTCCCCATGCACCAGTGATTCTCTGGACACACACAGAGCTGCCAGTTGTTCAGGGATGGATCCAACTGGTCAGAGACAACCTGAATGCACTCCTTCTGCACTCTCTAGTACCCGGGGCCAACACAGAGCTATAAGAACCACCTTAGCCTTGCCGGAGGAAGACATGGAGAGGACTTCATGAATGTTCTGAGCACTGCGTTTTTTTTTTTTCAAACAGAATCCTGATCTACATGTGGAGAAAAATAGAGTTGCCTACCCCAGCACAGATCCTGCTAACTTGGTCTCCTCCTTTGGGTTCAGAGGGATTAAAACACCATGATAGACGTTTTCCATGTCCCTGATATCCGGCAAATTAAAGAAAAAAATAGAAATCCATAAATAAGTTTAAACATTGGTAGAATTCAGCAATAAAACTGGCCAGATTTTTTAAAATTCCATTTTAAATTATTTCTTGGGTTTCTTTAATTTTTTTGTACCTTGAAATAAGTATACATTAATTGAAGAGTTGAAAATATAACAATGAGAATTCCTACATGTTCTCACTCAGGCATCCCTAAAAATCACATTCTACCTAGCTCTGCTGAAATCCTCAAAATTAGAAATTAACTTTGGTACACTAGTAACTCTAATATAAACTCTTTACAGATTTCATTTCTCCACGGACACCTCATCTACTTTTAATGGAGAAAGATGTTTAGAAATTTGCATGTGTTGGTTTTCCTCCTTGCACCTGAAATGTTGCCCCTCTTGAACTCTCCCCTTAGATTTGAAATGTAAGTATATACACTAATTCATGCATGTATGCAAATTTTTGTCTGTGGTGTGTGTTTATTTCTTGTGTGTAATTGTATGTCTGTGCATTGATGTGTGCATTTTTAAATATGAAGTCTTAATGATATCTCTGACTCTAACCCAGTGTGTGTAGGTTCATATTGGAAATTATTAAATTGGAGGTACAATTTATTAGATTTTATCTTAAAATATTTTCTATATTTTCTTGATTGAGCTTTGGTAATTGTTACCTTTCAAGGAATCTTTCCATTAATTAATTAGTGTCAAGATTAAATCAGGGTAATTGGCATATATGGTATTTTAAACACTTTTCATCAACTATGTATTATTTCTTTGTTGTGAGAAAATTTAAAAAAATCTCTTTTAGTTATTTTGAAATATACCATACATTATTATCTTTATCTATACACATCCTACTATGTAAAAGAACATCTGGATTTTCCTGTATAACTGTAACTTTGTACCCATTGACTGGTCCCCCTCCCCCATTTCTCCATTCTCCTCTACCTTTTCTATCTCTTGTAAACAGGATTCTACACTCTAATCTACATAAATGAATTTCTGGCTTCCTCACATGAGTGAGTTCATGTGGTATATGTCTGTCTGTTTCTGACTTATCTCACTTAACATTCTCTAGTTCCTATGAATTATCATAAATGACAGACAAGGTTTCACCCTTTTTAATGACTAAATACTATCCCATTAAGTATATACACTACGTTGTCTTCATCCATTCATCTCTTGATGGTCAATTTGACTGATTCTTTATTACAGATAGTGCTACAGAAACCATAGGGATGAGAATATCAATGACTTTATTTCCTTTTCACGTATGCCCACTAGTGAGATTAATGGATATGGGATAGTTCTACTTTTATTTTTTTTGAGAAGGTTTCATACTGTTTTTTATATTGGTGGCATGAATTTACATTCCCATCAAGAGTGTGTAAGAGTTGCCTTTTTTCTACACTCTCTCCAATGTTTATCCTTTCATTTTAACATTAAAACAACTTGTTTATTCATAATTCAATTCACATTTAAGTAAATATACTAATAAATAATTGCTGAGTTACTTATTCCTTGAGGCTGTATTTTGACCCTTTTAATAATTTCACTTTAATAGTATAAATGCTGATAATTTACGGATGGGAAGTAAATGATGTTGGACCACTATTTTTTGTTGAGCAGCAACTCGTTACCAGCCTCATCTGAGGGGTGTCTGTCATTGTCTCTCTGAGAAAGTCTGTCCTGATGATGTCCGTGAACAACATCCTTAGAGCTATGGGTGGGAATTCAGGCTGAATCAGCCCACGAACTAAATTCATGTTTAAATAAGGTGGTTCCTCAAAACGGAAAGTACATTTGAAAACCTGGTTTTAAATTTTGCATTTGGTTCTGTGATTTAAAAGTGAGTAATTTGGCCTTTTTGACCCTCATTTTCAATGAAATTAAAATGTTGAATTAGATCTGCACTTCTCTTAAATGTCAATTAAATTCACTGGTGATAATATAGAGAAGAGGGTGGAGATGATCTAAGAAGCATATGAGCACGTTGCCAAGGAGAGGCCTCTGACTGATTAAGATTCAGGCTTATTTCTAAGTCTGTATGTCTGTCCTGTCCAGAGGATGGCATATCTGTCTTAACTTATCTCCACTTGAAAATGGTGGAACCCACTTCGCTGAATTAGCTGCAAGATTATCCTGTCATTGTTAGAACCAGAAATAGGAATCTATCTTGACCAGGATAGGCTTTTGGAGGCTCAATTCTTTCAGACACTTTAGCTTAGCCCATCATACCATCCTATTTTTCTTTAAATTGAAACTCAGTAATTTCACATTTCCATGGGGTATAGCATTACGATTCAGTGCATGTATACAATGTGAAAGCATCAAGCCAAAGTAATTAGCAAATCCATCTCCTTAAATGTTTATCATTTTGTTTTCTTGGGAAGCCTTCAACTATCTTTTATAGTTCTTTGTATACTATATAACTGTTAGGAACCATAATCTGTGGGGGATTAAACGTATTCCTTTTATCTAACTGCATTTTAGTACCCATTTTCCATATTTCTTCTAGATGTCCTATTCTCATCCTTCCCCCCAATGATCATTGAGTGACAATACTTCTATAAAATTATATATTTTTGCTTCTATATATTAGTGATAACATGCAATATTTGTCTTCCTGTGATGGATTATTTAATTTAATTGATTGCCCTCCAGTTTCATCCATGTTTCTGAAAATGACTGGATTTTATTTTCTTTTTTATGATTGACTGATATTCCACAGTGTATGTACAGCACATTTTCATCATCCATTCTTCTTTTCATAGACACATCTATTGTGAATAGGGTCACATAAACATAAGAGTGAAGATATCTGTTTGACATACTGATTTTGTTTCTTTTGTATACTTAACAGTAATGTGATAGCTGAAACATACGGTAGTCCTGTTTCTAGTTTTCTGAGGAAACTATCATTTTTGTTGAGTTCTTTATATATTCTGACTATTAACATCTCTTCAGATGCATTCTTTGCAAATGTACCACCACCACCATTCTATAGGTTACCACTTCAGTCTGTTGATTGTTCCCTTCACTGTGCAGAATCATTCACGTGATATAATCTCATTTGTCTGTTTTTGCTTTTGCTTCTTGTGCTTTTGGGGTCTTCTCTAAAAATTATCTGTCCTTTCTAATGTCCTGAAGGATTACATCCTACTGTTTTCTTAAGTAATTTCATCTCTCCTATTTTATTATAAGGTTTGAACCCATTTGGTTGTTATTTGTAGCTAGTGAGAGACAGGGATCTAATTTCAGATGTCTGCATGTGGATATCTAATTTTCCAAGCACCTTTCATTTTAGAAACTCTTCTTTCTCCAATGCATGTTCTTGGCACCTTTGTTGATGATCAGTTGGCTATAGATGAGGGTTGACTTCTACGCTTCAGTTCTACTCCATTCAGTTCTACTGACCTGAGTAGCTGTTTTTATGCTGATCCTAGAATGTTTTCATTATTATGGTCTTGCAGTACATTTTGAAGTCTGGAAGAATAGAAGCTCCTGCTTTATTCATTTTGCTCAAGAATGTTTGTTGTTGTTGTTGTTGTTGGTGGTGGTGGTGGTGTGTGTGTGTGTGTGTGTGTGTGTGTGTGACTTCATTTTAATTTTAGAATTACCTTGTTTCTAGTTATATGAGGAATGTCATTGGTATTTTGATAGAAATTTCTCTTAATCTGTAGACAAATTGAATTGTAAGGACAGTTTAACAATAAGATTTTTTCTCATCCATGAGCTCAGCATCTCTTTCTAATCCTTTGCATCTTCTTCATCTTTTTCCCTAATTATTTTATGGTTTTCTTTGTAGAGCTCTTTCATGTGTTTTGTTAAATTTATACATAGGTATTTTATTGTCATCATTATAAATAGGATTACTTTCTTGATTTTTGTTTAGTTTATTTACAATTACATATAGAAACACTACTGATTTTTCTGTGTTGATTTTGTAGCCAGCCACGTTAGCCAATTCATTAATTTTAATTAGTCTTTTGTTTGATTCCTTGGGGTTTCTTTATATAAAATCATGTCATCAGCAAACAGTGACTATTTGAATTCCTCCTTTGCAATTTGAATGCCCTTTATTTATACTTCCTCCCTGGCTAGGATGTTTTAGTACTACGTTGGGTGAAAGTGTTGAAAGTAGGCACACTTTTTCCAAATCTTAGAAAGGAGACTCTCAGCTTTTCCCATTCAGTATGATTTTACTTGTCAGTTTGCAATACTTAGCCTTCATGATGGGGAGTTATGCTCCTCCTATTCCTGATCATGTCGGGAAGGTAAATTCCACCCAATGCCTTTCTGCATTGTGGTGAACATTGTAAGAACTTTCTCCTTCATTCTGCTGCTGTGGTGCATGCACTGGCTGATTTGCATATCTTGAGTCTTCCCATTTCATCATGGTGCCCTGTAAACACAATGTTAGTTTTATTCAATGTATTTTGTTATATAAAATTTTCACTTTTATTCACTTCAAAGTAGTTTATAATTTTATTTCTTAAGTCCTCTTCTATCTGAGGAGTATTTGAAGCTGTGTGGTTTTATTTTCACAAATTTGTACATTTTCCAGTTTATAGTTATATAATTTATTTTTGAAAGATGTAAAGCTTATATTAAAAGTATACTCTAATGCCAACTACTTAAATCTGCTTTCAAATCCTGTTTTATTTTAACCACTCCTTTAACCTGTAGATTCCTGGAAGATATATGCTAAATACATGTAGTACTTTATTTTTTTATTTATTTTTTTTAAAGAGAGAGAGAGAGAGAGAGAGAGAGAGAATTTTTAATATTTATTTTTCAGTTCTCGGCAGACACAACATCCTTGTTGGTATGTGGTGCTGAGGATCGAACCCGGGCCGCACGCATGCCAGGCGAGCGCGCTACTGCTTGAGCCACATCCCCAGCCCCTTTATTTTTTAATATCTTATGTTCACCCAGATTTGATCTTCATTACTGTAAGCTTATGTTATTACATACATTAAAACTCACATCTATTAGATCTTGGTAGCCTGTAAAGTACCATTAAGAGATGTTACTGTTACTGTTTTTTGTTTGTTTGTTTGTTTAAATCAGCTAAGTTATATTTTTTGAAGTATATTTTTAGCCTTTTATATATATTTTAGTTATTTTTTTAAAGAATCCCAAGATGTTTTATTTAAACAAGTATTTTTAAATGATTATTTATATATTTGCCTTAATGTAAGATATTTTAGATCAGAAAACTTGGTGAATATTGTAATCCATTTAGTTTGTATAGGATCCTGGGAAAGATAATGAGCCTAATTTTCCTCAGGTGGAGTTATGAGAATTGAAAAATAAGCATACACAAAAGTGTAATAATATTTTTGATGGCTGAAAATACTCATTTTTTATTTAAAAAATATTTTAGTTGATCAATATTCCATCATCAATTTTGAAATACTTTTATTTTTATTTCTATTCAAGTTCAAGATAAAACCAGATTTGTAACATAAAAATTTGAAAGTTCTCAATATTTTTGCTTTCTCTTTGGGAAGGAAGGAAGTTATCATACCTCCACTTTTCTTTTATATGATGATTTTAGTCTACAATTGCATGATCTGAAATTTTACATGTTAGGGACAAACCAGCATTGTTAGGGTAGTTTAAATAATTTATATATACTATAACTATACTGTGAAGTGTTGAAAATGAGTCACCACATACATTTTTATATGCTGAGAACTTCATTTCTTTCTTTTTTTTTTTTAAAGAGAGAGTGAGAGAGGAGAGAGAGAGAGAGAGAATTTTTAATATTTATTTTTTAGTTCTCGGCGGACACAACATCTTTGTTGGTATGTGGTGCTGAGGATCGAACCCGGGCCGCACGCATGCCAGGCGAGCGCGCTACTGCTTGAGCCACATCCCCAGCCCCAGAACTTCATTTCTTACCTTCCAGCATTGTTACTATTTTTTTTCTGAAAAACAACTGTTGTTTCCACAGTGCCTTGGAATCTTGTACTTGATGGTGACTTGGTTCCCGGCTATGCAGGCACTGAGTTCTGCTATGATCAATAGTTTATGAGTACTTAACATGTTCTGGCCTCGGTTGGACAGCACCTGTGGCTCTGTGTTTTTTATTCCATCTGAAATCTTCAAAGTAAGGCTTTCATTAAACACTTTCAATTATAGCAACATGAGGTAGACACTTAAGGGTTTAGTCTGTATTTTCTTAAAACAAAGTTATGTTTCTGTAAACATGCTATTGAAAAAGATATATACAGAACTGGGGTTGTAGCTCAGGGGTGGAGCACTTGCCTAGCACGTGTGAAGCAGTAGATTTGATTCTCAGCACCACTTGAACAAATAAAGAAATAAAAGAAATAAAAAATATTTTTTTTCTTAGAAAAAGTAAAAGAATACTTAGTAGAACACGAGGGGCTGGAGAGCAAGCAGAGACAGGTGATGGAGGGAAGTTGGTCAACGTATACAAAGCTACAGTTAGACAGGAAGAATATATTTTGGTGATGTGCTGAGGGCCATTGGCCAAGTAGGAATGACGCATGGAAATTTCCTTGCCAGCGTACCCCATGTTGCTTAGAGGAAGGACTCGTGGAAATGGACTTGCCTTGGACATTCGCTGTGACATTGCATGTATGTTTGAGAAAGGTGACCCTGCTCAAGGACCAGGGTGGATCCAGGTTTAGGGTGTATCCTGCAGGTTTTAGGAAGTATCCCGCTCCTTGGGTTTAGGGCGTTCCGGTTTAGGACAATCTGGGTTTAGGGCAGTTCCAGGTTTAAGGTTATTCCTGCTGGGAATAGGGTGTATCCTGCTGCCTGAGTTCCCGTTGAGTTCTCGTGGAATTCAGAAAGTTTTTGGGATTCAAAGCCTGGTGGAGTACGTGAATTGGGGCCCAGAACTTGGATTTCCCCAGAACGTGTGTAGAGGCCGGTGTGAGTTCGGGAATAAAGAATTGCTGTTTGAGGGCTGGGGATGTGGCTCAAGCGGTAGCGCGCTCGCCTGGCATGCGTGCGGCCCGGGTTCGATCCTCAGCACCACATACCAACAAAGATGTTGTGTCCACCGAGAACTAAAAAATAAATATTAAAAATTCTCTCTCTCTCTCTCTCTCTCTCTCTCTCTCTCTCTTAAAAAAAAAAAAAAAAAAAAAAAAAAGAATTGCTGTTTGAATCTACAAAGCTGTGAGTGGCTCGTGATTTTGTGCCCAGCCAAGACTGCGGCAGTGATGTATTATTATATGTTCCAATAGCTGGGTTAACAATAGTGAATCTCACATTTCAAATAGCTAGGAGTACAGATTACTAATATTCTCACAACAAAGAAATGATAAATATTTACAGTGATATATGTTCTAAGTACCCTGATTTGATCATTATGCAATGTGTTCACATATCAAAACATCCTTTTGTATGCCAGAAATATGTACCATTGTTATTTGTCACTGAAATTATTTAATTTCTAAAAAAGAAAAGATGAACAATTAGAACACAGTAGCCATATTGACCTGAAATACATTTTATTATTCCTGGAAATAATTTGAAAGTCTTCCCAGTCTATCTTTTTCTACGGAGAATCAACCACATTCTTTTGATGTTTTTAATAGTTCCATAGCATTCTATAATGTTTTAAACTTATTTCTCTGGGATTTTGTATTAGTTTCCATTTTTCAGTGCTTAAAATAGAACTTTTATTAATGCACATATTGAATTCATTTCTCTTAAAGATAGAATCTTCAAAATATAATGAGAAGCCTAAAGGTGAATCTGTTACTTACCATGTTATTTTTCCAAATATGCCTTCACAATTTATATCACCCAGGAGAATAATAAAAATCTTTTTCTTTTTCTTTTCTTGGTAAAGTCTTCCAGGTAGTGGATATATCGAGTGTCTATGCAATATCCAATGTCCCAGAAAACACTAGTTAATGGAGCTAGTTAATTATGCCATTTAAAGCTCTTTATAAATCATTTTTCAATTAGTTTTACTTCATCAATCACCTTTGAAAGCTGTATATCAAAATTATCCATTATGTTGTAGTTTTATAACCTTATCTTTGTACTTTAAGAGTATTGCTTTATGTATTTCACTA
The DNA here is from genome assembly GCF_964194105.1 of Spermophilus citellus. Taxonomy (NCBI): domain Eukaryota; kingdom Metazoa; phylum Chordata; class Mammalia; order Rodentia; family Sciuridae; genus Spermophilus; species Spermophilus citellus. Next base: position 253,221,104 of record NC_138182.1, read on the forward strand.
CAGTTATCTTTGGTTTATTAAGATTTATGGCTGATCTATCCTTCTCAGGATGTGAGAATTTGGTTAATAAAATATCTCCTGGTATATTCCATAAATGCTGGTGTCCTTTTGTTCCACTTTATTGGATGTTTGTTTTGCCAATACCACAAATTTATTTGGATTTATGTAATAGATATTTAACTGCCCTATGTATTTTCTACCTTGGTTTTACATTTATGTTGCAGTAATCTATTGTAAAATAAATAGCTGATTTTTAACTCCACAATTATAAGAGTTTATCATTTGATGAGAAAGTGCACTCCAAGTTTTATGTTGAGTTTTATGTCTTTCCTCTTATGACTGATGAATCTCTGCTTTTGCTTCAGCTCCATTGTGTAGATGAGGAAGACTCCAGTGATACCTCAAATTATATCACCAGTGAGCATGATGTTTATCATAATAAGACATGCTGAACTCCTTCTAAGAAATAAGTAAAATTAATTGTATTTCTCATATCATATTAATTATATTACTTTCTGAAAATCGGGATTCCTTATGAGTCACCACTTAAAATATTTTCTTCATAGCGTTTTGTCCAATCCATTATTTTTCTCCATCCAAACCTTTTCCTTTCTGTTCCTTGTCTCATGTCTCCCTCTAAGTTTGCTGAAATTGTGTCACAAAACTTTTAAAAATATTATTTCTAACTTCTCTTTCTTAGCCAGGTATGCTGGTGTACTCCTGTAATCCCCGGGATTCAAGAAGCTAAGGCAGGAGGATGGCAAGTTCCAGGCCAGCCCCAGCAATTTACCAAGACTCTAAGCGTGTTAGCGAGATGCTGTCTCAAAAATAAATAAGCAAATAAATATGGATAGGGAATGTGGAAGGGATCCTGGGTTCAATTCCCATTCCCAAACAAGCAGACAAAAACAACACAACAAAACCCCTTGGCCAACCACTTTCTTTTTGTGATGTTTCAATATTTTCTAAAATAATTCCAGATATATACTGAATAATGCCAACTAAAGAGGAAGCATTTCTCATAGTCCACTTCCCTTAAGAAAAAGTGTTTGAATTTAAGCAAACATCTCCAGTCTTTTGGGCATTCTCCCTATTTCAAAATTCTCATCTGAAGAGTTCCTTTTGTTTCCATTTGTGGATGTTGCTTAATGATTTTCACAATCAATTCATTACCATAACCATCACTATCCATTACTATCCATGCTGTATGCTAGATCCTCAGAACGTACTTATTTTCTGAGTGAAATTCGTGTCCTTGGTTCAACATTTCCCATTTTGCCTACATCCAGTCCTGACCCACTGATTACTTCCCCTTTCCGTGAGTTTGACAGATTTCACATGTAAGAGAGATCATGCAGTATGTATTTTTCATTTCACTTCAATTGTCTTCCAGATTTATGCATACTGTTATAAGCCACAGGATTTCCTTCTTTTTATAGCTCTCTCCCACATCCTTGGAATCTATGTTCCAGAACCCCCATAGATGCCTAGAATGTGGATAGTATTAAATTCTATGTACACTATGTTTTTTCCTGTGAATGCATATCTATGACACAGTTCACGTTTCTGTTAGGCACAGCAGAGATTAACAACATTAACTCATAATAAAATGGAGCTCTACCACTATAGCATGATAAAATGTGTGTAAATGTGGTTTCTCTCCCTCTCTTAAAGTATCTTATTATACTGCAGTCACTTTTCTTTTGATGCTGTCAGAAGATGGAATGCCTTAGTGAGATAAAGTGTGGTAAATGATCCAAATAATGATGTGATAATGTGGGTTGACTACAGGTAAATAATACTCTTGAAAGAATAATTGTGAATAAGGTGGGGGGGTACTGTAAAACGTCATATATTTACTTCATAACACTTTTAAAATTCAAATTCTTTTTATTAAAATATACTGTGTATATCACCTCATTAAAATATACCATGTAATAGTAGGGATGTCCCATCTATTCTCCAAACTTAGAGTAAGTTTATACTAACATCAAGTGTGTGTGTACGTGAGTGTGTGTACGTGTTTATCCCATTAGTATCAACATGTGCTACTAATTAACAGACAGGCACACAGGTGAAAAATTAATCTTACAAACATAACTCTTCCATTTTGTTTGGTAGATTAATTTAAATTTGACCAAAAATTCAGGTATAGTTCACAGTATAGAAAGGAAAGTCTGCCCTAGGGTATCTATGAAACAAACAAACAAACAAACATTTGCTTCTGTAATATATTTTGAGACTCAGAAATAATAATTTACCTGCTGCAATTAGATATTGAGGTATACATTATAGAGTATAAAGGTCTTACTTCAAATGTTTGAGCCACTAATTCACCAATCTACAAAAACCCTCCTTATGAGATTTTGGTTTCATGATAGTAGTTTCTATTATGGTTTGGATATGAGATGTTCCCCCAAAGCTCCTGTGCCATTGCAGAAATATTCAGAGGTAAAATGAGAGCCATAACCTAATCAGTCACTCATAGTTTGAATGGACTAACTGGATAGTAACTGAAGTCATCTCGGACACGGTGGGTGTCCCCTGGAAAGGTCAATCTGCCCTGTGGCCCCGTTCCTGTCTCTGTTTCCTGGCTGCCAGGCGCAGAGCACGGGTCCTCTCCCCACCTTTCCACCATGCTATTCTTCCTTGCCTTGGGCCCAGAGCAATGGAGCCTGCAGAGCATGGACTGAACCTGTGAACTGAGAGCCTAGAGTAAACTTTTCCTCCTCCATGTTGGTTTTGTAGGGTGTTTTGGACCCAGTAAAGCAACACTGACTAGCACAGTTCCCTTACTGCTTAAGCAGTGAAATTTCTTCTTAATATTTAAATGTTTTTTAGTTAGCTCTTCTTTTACTAAGAGCCAAAAATCATAACAGATAAAAATTCATTTTGTTGCTCCCATTCATGGCCAAATTTTTCAAAATCTTCTCGCTCCTGTGTTATCTCCAATTCCCACTTTCAGTTCACTTCTCAACCCACTGCAGTCTGGTTTGCAACTCCTTTCTCAGAAAGTCATTGTATTTTATGTCCACCAACACCTCCACATGGCCAACTCCAATAATACTATCGCTTTCTCATTACATTGTAAATTCCAGTTGTTTGTGTCACAGGTAGCTGCCTTCTCCTACTTTCTGTTTTATGCCCTGTGAATTCAGTGAGTACTTAGGCTAAGTATCCAGTTCAGGATGCTCCATCTCTCTGAATTTGGGTATATGGTATGGCTTTATTTCACATCTTTTTTTTTATTAAAGTATAATGTGCCTTTTTATTCTTTCTCATTATTTAAAATTACAATTTATAAGTATTTTACTACAAATATATGTGTGAATTCCCTTATGGAATATCTGCCTTCTTGGAAGGTCACTCCTGATGCTTAATAACAAACTTAAATAGTAAAATGTAATAACAAACTTAAATAGTCTTAAACAACTTTGTATTTAAATCTCCAAAATCCACATCTCATTTTGTGCCTGTATTTCCAGTAAATGGTACTTCCATATATTGGGTTATTAGAATAAAAGAAGGAAAGCTGAGCATTAGCCTTAAAACATCCTTTGTATGAACTGCTTGCTTTGAATTCATCGGAAAGCCCTGTCAATATCACATTATTGCTATGCACGTTATTTCTATTTCCCTCCATCTGCACTGTCAAAACTTTGGTCCAACCCACCTTAATCTCTCCCCTGAGGAGTCAATGTCATAAAGAGTGTGAATACACCTGATTAAACCAAAAGATGAAATATAACTCAAAGGCAAACTATGAATCTTAGCAAAATATGTACTGTAACTGAACACAGAAGTTATCTGTATGAATTACATTCTGGTGCTCATGAATTTGTGAAATGTTTAACAAGAGGAACAGAACATGAAAGAACAAATTAGAAAAAAATCACAAGCCTCAAGTATTAGACTCAATTGCAGCAAGTACCAAGGTAAGAGACAATTTTAAAGGAAAGGCACATTAGGAGTGCACTGGTGCTAGGCGTGAAGGTGTGTAGAGCAGAATAAAGGACAAAGCTCAGCAACAGAGAAAATCCGAAAAAGTGAGAGGAAAACAAACCTGTGACAAAGAACTGCTGGGAAAAAGAGAAAGTTCCACCCAAGATAGCTTTGATGAATCCCAGGTATATAAGTGTGTGATCAGTTAAATGATTTGCCTATTGACAAAAAAAATGACTATCAGACGTGCTTCTTCAATACAACTCTTAACAGTGCTCAAGTCAAGGCTAAGCAGATCAACATTTGCTGCACTTCCCTTCCCAGATACTAATTCAATTTGCTGTATTCTTTCCTACATCACCACTTAGATGATATTACATAATCGTTTATTCTTTCCTACATCACCACTTAGAGTATGATATTACATAATCATTTAATTATAGACACTAAAAGTAACTTTAATTTGAGGATATTTCAAAAGAATAACATATGATTATATGTAGTTATTTTTAAATTAAATAATTTGCATATTAATTTTCAGTGATCATGATTTCTCTAACCTATTATCAAATTTTCACCCACAAAATCCAAGTTCAAAACTCAATAAATATGCCAAATTCTTCCATGTGTGTTTATGTGTGTGTGGGGGGTGGTGTGGTCAAATTCACATGTATAATAATCAGAATAAGTATTGTATCAATATTTGGCATATAAAAATTGGGAACACTTGAATTAATTTTTTTACTAAATTAATAGATTTTCAATGTTTAAATCATATGTAAAAATATTTTCCTATGGCTATACTTGGAGTATAATAAGATGATATTTCTTTAAGTTGTTCCTTAATATTTTAGAGAATTTCAGTGGTTTATTTTTGGTATGTTTACCAATAATTTTTATTTATGATAGAAAATACATATTTTAAATATATAATAAGTGAATACACTATGAATATCTCCAAGAAATATATTCATACTATGAAAAAAGCTTCAAGAAAATGTAGACTTTCAGTTTCCAATCCAGCATATAAAGAACTTAGATGTTGTCATCCCACATCCTAACAATAATAAAAATCTAAAATAGCTTAAAATCAACAGTTTACATCATATTTTTTCAGACAATTCATGTTATAGGGCAAATAATTGCTTCCCAAATTGGAGCAACCTAAGTGAAGAAACTGACAATCCTGACTTCCTAAAGCAAAAACCCACAGAGAGAAACTTTCATACCAACTAGAACTGGGACAGGAAAACCTGAAGTGTAGTATAATGGATTGCTTGGAGGCTCAGTGTTGACCTTTCAGATAAAATCTTCAGAATAACCTGTTCATCGGAGGGATACATGTTTTGTTAACTTTTACCTATAGGAGCCCTTTCAGGTTTTCACGGTAAAGATTAGAGGAAAATTTCTCCATGTTTCTTGCATAGGGAGGTGTCACAAGTCCCCTGTGGGCTGTGTGGACTATGTTGTGCATAGTACCCCAATGAGGGGATAAGTCTGGCACTGGGAACCTCCCATGACACTCCCCACAGGGATTGATCACCTAATGCAGGTGAACTTTCCCCTCAAGCCCACCTGGGATGGATGTGACCTGACAAGATGTCAATCAACCTGCTGACTGCCAGACATCTTGCAGCAAGACTCTGCCCTTGAAACCTTATCTCTGCCTTTGATGGTTCCATTTTTCCAGAGTAAGAAGCTCCTTTATCTGATCAGCTTGCCCTGTTCAGTCCCTACTTTGGAAACTACTTTCTGTGTCCTGTGTTTTTTTCATCTTTCTATTTTTCTTAGCTTTTATTTCTCAGCCACCCATCCCACCGAGGGGAACCCCATTTTCATCTCCTGCACAGGACGTGGGCGAGGGGGAGAGGAAACTAGGCAGATGAAATATACCCAAAGAATTTGATTCTTACCTGGGATGGCTCTCAAGAGAAACTATTTTATCAGATCCCGTCCCACTGGGGATTTATCAGAATCCAGCTAAACTGACAGAGGAAAATACCCATCTCTAGTCTTCTTTTGCTTTCCAGATGGGAAAAAAAATTAAAAAAAAAGAAAAGAAAGAAAGAGAAAAAGGGATAAAAATGGGGAGAGGGAATTTCATCAAAACAGAGGAAAGATCAGTAGCGTATACAGAGGGATTGGAGAGGAGGAAGAGGAAAGAAGAAAAAGGAACTTTCATTTGTGAGTGCGTGGATGTGTCACAGTGCGTGCCTGTATTGGTGCATTCATAGGAAATGAACTTAAAAAAATGAAGAAAGAAAGAAAAAGTAAACTGTAAATGGATTGAAGAGGAATCAGTGGAGTAGAAGGAAGAAGGAGGGGAGGGATATCCGTGCAGCCATCTTGTTATGCCTATGTTTTTTTTAAATTTTTTTAATAATTTTTATTTGTTTTAATCAGTTACACATGACAATAGACTGCATTCTGCATTTATGCACTTTGGTAAATCATACATAGGTGGGATATAATTTCTCATATTTCTGAGTGTACAGGTTGCAGAATCATATTGGTCATGCAGTCACATATATACATACAGTAATAATGTCTGTTTCATTCTACTATCTTTTCTATCTTCACAACCCCTCCCCTCCCCTCCCATCACTTCCCTCTACCTAATCTAAGGTAACACTATTCTTCCCTAGTGCCCCCCCCCCACACACCTTATTGTGAATTAGCTTCTGCTATTAGAAAAAAATAGGCCTTTGGTTTTGTGGGATTGGCTTATTTCACTTAGCATGATATTCTCCAACTCCAACCATTTACTGCCAAATGCCATAATTTTACTCTTCTTTAAAGCTCAGTAATATTCCATTGAGTATATATACCACATTTCCTTTATCCATTCATCTACTGAGGGACACCTGGGTGGTTCCATAGTCTAGATATTGTGAATTGAGCTGCTAAAAACATTTATGTGGCTGTGTCACTATAGAATGCTTATTTTAAGTCCTTTGGGTATAAACCAACTAATGGGGGACCTGGGTCAAATGGTGGTTCCATTCCCAATTTTCTGAGGAATCTCCATATTGCTTTCCATGTGGTTATACCAATTTTCTGTCCCACCAGCAATGTATGAGTGTACCTTTTTCACCACATCCTCGCCAACATTTATATTCTATATTCTTGATGATTGCCATTCTGACTGGAGTGAGCTGAAATCTTAGTGTGGTTTTGATTTGCATTTCTCTAATTGCTAGAGATGTTGAACACTTTTCCATATATTTGTTGATCGATTGTATTTTTTCATCTGTAAAGTGCCTGTTCAATTTCTTAGCCCATTTATTGATGGGGTTATTTGTTTTTTTGTTGTCAAGTTCTTGAGTTCTTTATATATCCTATAGATTAATGCTTTATCGAAGGTGCATGTGGTAAAGATTTTCTCCCAATCTGTAGACTCTCTCCTCACTTTACTAATAGTTTCCTTTGCTGAGAAAAAGATTTTTAAGTTGAATGTATCTCATTTACTAATTCTTTATTTTACTTCTTGAGCTTTAGGAATCTTGTTAACGAATTCAGATCCTTGGCCAACATAGTGAAGATTTGGGCCTATTTTTTCTTCTATTAGGTGCAGGGTCTCTGTTCTAGTGCCTAAGTCTTTGATCCACTTTGAGTTGATTTTTGTGCAGGGTGAGAGAAGTTTAATTTCATTTTGCTACATATGGATCTCCAGTTTTGCCAACATCATTTGTTGGATAGTCTATCTTTTCTCCAGTGAATGTTTTTGGCACCTTTGTCTCATATGGTTTAGCCATATTTTTGTGGGTTTGCCTCTGTGTCTTCTATTCTGTACCATTTGGTCTACAAGTCTATGTTGGTGCAAATACCATGCTGTTTTTATTAGTATAGTTTTGTAGTATAGTATAAGGTCTGGTATTGTGATGCTTCACTTTTCTTGCTAAGGATTGCTTTAGCTTTTCTGGGTCTCTTATTTTTCCAAGTAAATTTCATGATTGCTTTTTATATTTCTATGAAGAATGTCATTGGGATTTTAATAGGAATTGCATTGAATCTGTATAATGCTTTTAGTAATATGGCAATTTTGACATTTTTAATTCTGCCTATCTAGGAGCATGGGAGATTTTTCCATCATCTGAGGTTTTCTTCAGTTTCTTTCTTCAGTGTGCTGTAGTTTACATTGTAGAGTTCTTTAATGTCTTTTGCTAGATTGATTCCCAGTTTTTTTTTTTTTTTGGATATTGTGAATGGAGTAGTTTTTCTAATTTCTCCTTCAGTGGATTAATTGCTGACATATAGGAATGTGTTTGATATATGGGTGTTGATTTTATATCCTGCTACTTTGCTGAATTCATTTATTAGTTCTAGAAGTTTTGGGGTCAAATTTTTTTGGATCTTCTCAATAAAGACTCATGTCATCAGCAAATAGTGATAGTTTGAGTTCTTCTTTACTATTTGTATTTAATTTCATCCTTTTGTCTAATTGCTCTGGCTAGAGTTTCAAGGATTATATTGAAGAGAAGTGGTGAAAGAGGACATCCTTGACTTGTTCCAGTTTTTAGTGGAAATGCTTTCAATTTTTCTTCATTTAGAGTGATGCTGGTCTTGGGTTTAGCATATATAGCTTTTAAAATGTTGAGAAATGTTCCTACTATCCCTAGCTTTTCTAGTGTTTTGAACATGAAGGTGTGCTGTATTTTGTCAAATGCTTTTCTTGTATCTATTGAGATGATCATATGATTCTTGTTTTTAAGTCTATTAACATGATGCATTACGTTTATTGATTTCTGTATGTTGAACCAACCCTGCATCACTGCAATGAATCCTAATTGATCGTGATGCACTATCTTTTTAATATGTTTTTGTATGCAATTTACCAGCATTTTATTGAGAATTTTTGCATCTATGTTCATCAGGGATATTGGTCTGAAGTTTTCTTTCTTTGATGTGTCTTTGTCTGTTTTTGGTATCAGAGTGATATTAGCCTCATAGAATGAGTTTGGAAGGGTTACCTCCTTTTGAATTTCATGGAATAATTTGAGGAGTATTGGTGTTAATTCTTTGTTGAAAGTCTTATAGAACTTGGCTAAGAATCGATCTGGTGCTGGACTATTCTTTGTTGGTAGGCTTTTGATGACGTTTTCTATTTCATTACTTGAAACTGATGTATTTGAATCATCTATGACTTCTTCATTTAGTTTGGGTACATCATAATTCTCTGGAAATTTGTCAATGTCTTTGATATTTTCTGTTAGAGTATAAATTTTCAAAATAGTTGCTAATTTTCTTCTATATTTCAGACATGTCCATTGTGGTATTTCCTTCTTCATTTTGTATTTTGGTAATTTGATTTTTCTCTCTTTTTCTCTTCATTAGCATGGCCAAGGGTTTATTTAATTTTTCAAAGAACCAACTTTTTGTTTTGTCAATTTTTTCAATTATTTCTTTTGTTTCAATTTCATTATTTTCAGCTCTAATTTTGATTATTTCCTGTCTTCTCTGCATTTGGTGTTAATTTGTTCTTCTTTTATTAGGGCTTTGAAATGAAGTGTTAGGTCATTTATTCATTGACTTTTTGTTCTTTTAATGAACACACTTAATGCAATAAACTTTCTTCTTAGTACTGCCTTCATAGTGTCCCAGAGATTTTGATATGTTGTCTCAGTGTTGTTCTTATTTACCTCTAAGAATTTTTTAATTTCATCCTTGATTTCTTCTACTATCCATCCATCATTCAATTGTGTATTATTTAGTCTCCATTTGTTATAGTAGCCTCTATTTTTTATTTTATTATTGATTTCTAATTTCATTCTATTATGGTCTGATAGAATGCAGGGTATTATCTCTGCTTTTTTTTTTTTTGTATGTACTATGAGTTGCTTTGTGGCATAAGATATGGTCTATTTTAGAGAAGGAGCCATGTGCTGCTGAGAAGAAAGTATATTTGCTTGTTGATGGATGAAATATTCTATATATGTATTTTAAGTTACTGATTGTATTATTTAGTTCAATATTTTCCGTATTTAGTTTTTGTTTGGAAGATCTGCCCAGTAGTGAGAGAGTTGTGTTAAAGTCACCTAGTATTATTGTGTTATTGTATTGTTGTCTATTTGACTGTTGAATTTGAGAAGAGTTTGTTTAATGTACATAGATGCTCCATTGTTTGGGGCATAAATATTTATAATTGTTATGTCCTGCTTACATATTTCCATTAAGAAATATGAAATGTCCTTCTTTGTCTCTTCTAATTAACTTGGGTTTGAAGTATACTTTATCTGAGATGAGAATGTAAACTCCTGCTTGTTTATGCAGTCCATATGAGTAATAAGTTTTTCCCATACTTTCACCTTCAGCCAGTAGATGACTTTGCCCATGAGGTGAGTCTCTTGAAGATAGCATATTGTTGGGTCTTGCTTTTTAATCCAATCTACCAGTCTATATCTTTTAAAAAAATTAAAAATTTAGTTATTTTTAGGTTTACACAATATCTTTATTTTACATTTATGTGGTGCTGAGGATCAAACCCAGTGCCTCATACATACTAGGTGAGCATGCTACCACTGGGCCACCACCTCAGCCTAGTCTATGTCTTTTGATTGATGATTACCATTCAAGATTATTATTAATATGATTTGTATTCCCTGTCATTCTGATTTATTTCTGGTATTTGATTTGTCTTAGTTTCTCATTTGGTTGAATGTCACTTTAGTGTAAATCCTCCCTTTGCTGGTTTTCACTTCCTCCTCATGGCATATTTTGTTGAGAATGTAGGCTTTCTAGTTGTGAATTCTTTCAATTTTTGTTTATCTTGAAATGTTTTAATTTCATCTTCAAATCTGAAACTTAGTTTTGCTAAACATAAAATTCTTGGTTGGCATTCATTTTCTTTCAGAGACTGAAATATATTATTCCAGGACCTCTTAGCTTTGAGGGTCTGGGCTTATAAATCAGTTGAGATCAGAATTGTTTTCCCCTATATGTAATTTTATTTTATTCTATCACAGCCTTTAAGATTTTATCTTTATTCTGTATATTATTCATTGTCATTATAATGTGTCTTGGTGTGATTCTGCTGTAATTTTGTACTTTTGGGGTCCTATAAGCCTCTTGTATTTGATTTTCCATTCCATTCTTCAGGTTTGGGAAATTTTCTGCTATTAATTATATCATTGAAAAGATTTTGAATTTATTTGGTTTGTATATCTGTTCCTTCATCCACTTTGATAATTCTTAAATTTGGACTTTCATGTTATCCAATAATTCTTGAATGTTCTAGTCATGGTTTCTTATCACCTTTTCTGCATGTTCAACTCTACTATCAAGGTCTTCATTGTCTGAGGTTCTGTCTACCAAGTGGTCTAATCTATTGGTGATGCTTTCTATTGAATTTACAATTTGGTTTACTGATTTCTTCATTTCAAGGATTTCTGCTTGTTTTTGTTTTTCATGACCTCTAACTCTTTATTGAAGTGGTCTTTCACTTCCACTATTTTTGTTTTGTTTTATTCCTTATACTATCCTTGACTTCACATATCGGTGTAACTGTTTACAATCTAACCTCTTTCTTGGACATTTCTTCTCCTGTGTTATCAGTGGCTTCTGTTGTAGAAGCATCTTGGTTTGTTTGGGGTGCTTTATTCCCATGTTTTTTCATGTTGTTAGTGTGTTTTCCTATCTAAAAGTATGAATATAAGGCAGGATAAATTCTATCCTGTAGACCTATAATGTCCCTGAAGGTTTCCAGTGCTTCACATTTACTGGTAAGGCCAATATCAACAGAACCCAATGAACACAATATATAGTCTTAAAGCTAATAGCTCCCACTAAAGCTTCTACTGCTCTCTCTCATTAAACCAAAATGATGAGTACAATAACCATCTGTAGTATAAACAGAATATTTGTTAAAATGACTTACAATTTCAAATGGTGGGCGAGGGGACAGAGGTAGTGTAGTATACAATATTTGTAAGGGAGGAAGCTAGAAGTAAAAATTCACAGGAAGAGTGGAAGAGAAGCCAACAGAGATTGGATGTTGGTTAGAGAAAAGTTGGAAAGAAAATCCAAGAAAATAGAAAAGAGAGAGGAAGAAAACAAATAACAACAATAAAAAAATTAAAGACATAAGAATACAATCAAAATGCAAAACACCAGTAATATATCATAGTCCTCCAAACATTGATGCATAAAAAACATCCTGTTCCAAATATGGTAGAGAGATTAGTGAATCAAAAAATAAAATAAGTCTTGCTGGAAAGTCAACCTGTCTCTGTCAGTGTTCAACAGTTTCTTAGCCCTCTCTCTGACATCTTTTGGGATCACCAAACCCAGATCAGCCCTCGAAAACCCAATCTCTATCCCACCAATCTGGGCTTCAGATACCTCAAGATCGGCCACACTGCAGTCCCAAGATCTCAGTGCTCCTCCTACTTGCAGAGAGACCATGAGGGATACACTCATGCAAAGGAGCAACCCTGATATGCAGCAGTAAGACAATGGCCACCAGCACTCTCAGCAGGTAAATCCCAGGCTCCTCCAAACCCTCAGGCACCCCCACACTGGACTTGCAGGTCCCAGCTGGAGTCCCTAGACAGAGGCTCTTGTGGTGGTAAACCTGCTGACACCCAGGCCCCCAGCCCTGGCTGGTGTCCCAAAATGGGTGCAGCCACATGCAACCAAAACTGGAGTCTCCCTGGAAGCAGTCCTCAGGCTGTGGTAGCAGTGGTAGTGGTGGTGGTAGTTGGCAGCTGGCAGCGGGTCAGCAGTCGCTTCCGGTGCAGAGGCAGCTACAACTGCTATTCGGGCATAGTCTCCAGGCGATCTTAGGAGTTCAGCAGCAGTGTGGGCTTCAGTTACATCCAGGACAGTGGTTTCTTCTGTGGCAGTAGCACCTAGAAAGAAGACCTCCAGGGGATCTCAATTGTGGTAGCAGTGCAGGTGGCAGTTTATTGACTGTGAATTAAGATTTGTGTTGGGGTGGATGGCAGGATTGAGAATCATTTGCAAAGGTGACAACCCAGAGACACAGGTTCATGAAGCCCCAAGTCCCAATCAGCACTACAGCATACTTCATCTATCCACACACCTTACTATCAGAGCACTAAAGGATTGTTTCCCAAGGTTCCTTTTCTCCTGTATAGCATGGTTAATTTAAAAAAAAAATATAGAAGCCTAATAAAGGGTGACAAACACAATTTGAGGAAATCAGGAGACACCAGGATAAGGCTCAGATATATCAAGAGTATGGCAAATATTAGACTATAAATTTCAAATAATTATGATTAATAATTTAAGGGTTCTAATAAAAGGTGACATTAGAACATACACCTATACAACTAGCACAATTAGAGAGATAGATGTTCTAAGAAAGAGTAAAAATAAATGAATGCAATAAATTTTTTTAAAAAGCACAGTAAAAAAAAATGAATAATACCTGTGATAGATTGGATGTTGCTGAGGTAAATATCTGTTCTTGATGACATGACAGTAGAAACTTCTACAACTCTTAAGCATAGACTCAGAGTAGAGGATACTTGATGGTCAATGTTATCCACTGCCACAGCCTGATTGATATAAGGGCTGAGATGTAAATTGTTATTGTTTGGGTTATGGGGGCTTCTGGGCCCAGGCACAACTGAAGATTCACAACTCAATCCAACTCTTGACCACTTTAACTCAAACCCCAGCATCAAAGCAAAAACAACAAATTCAAATAAACAGAGACACTATAGTTCTCTTCAAGTACTTCTCTGACTGCAAAGACACATGCATATTAAAAATCAAAGAAATTGAGAAAATTATACTATGCTCACATTGATTAAAAGAAAGATGGAATAGTTATATTAATTACAAACAGTGGAGTTCAGAGCAAGGAATATCATCAGGTAAAAGAAGTGCATTACATAACTTTAAAGGGGACAGTTCTCCATGAACATAACAACACTTAATCAGGCTTTTCCTAAAAATAGAGTCAAAAGCATGAGGCAAAACAAGATAGAAAAACAAAAATAAATACATCCATTATTATAGTTGAAGACTTCAGTACCCTATATAGAGATAGAGCCATCTTTCAGAAAAGAAGTAAGGACATATTTAAACTTCATAGCACCATCAACAAACTGCAAGTAAATGATATCTGTAGATGACTTCATCATGCACAGCAGAATACACATTGTTCTTTATCCCACATAAAAAATTCACCAAGTTAAGCCCCTTACTGGGCCATAAAGCATGCCTTATTAATTTAAAAGAACAAAACATAATTTCTACTGTCAAGCCACATTGGAATTAAACTAGAAATCAGTAATGGTAAGAATGCTAGATAACTCTAAAGTAATTGGAGACTGAGCTTTAAACTTCTTTAAACTTCTGAATAGCACATAAATCAAAAGGCAAGTCTTCAAAGAAATTTTGAAGCATTTTAAACTAAATGAAAATGCAAATAAAACTGAACAAAGTATGTAGGATGCAAATACAGTGCTTAGAGGATAGTTTAAAACATTGAAGGCATATATTAGAAAAAAAGAAAGCTCTAAAGTCAATAATGTTTACTTGCATCTTAGAAATTGACAAAATGTAAGTTTAATTCAAAGTAAGCAAAATAAAAAAAATCAAAAATAACTGTAAAAATCAATGAAACTGAAAACAGGAACTCAATAGGGAAAAATCAACAAAATCAAAAGTTGTTTCTTTGACAAAATGAATAAACTTCTTCCCATGTTAACTAAGAAAAAAAGGGAGAACACATAAATTACAATATTAATGAAATGAGAGGCATCATTACAGATTCAATGAATAGAATAAAGAATGTGGTAATGAACTCTGTAGCCACAAATTTGATAACATAGACAAAATGGAACTATTGTTTGAGAGACACAATTTGCCAAAACTCACATAAAAAATAGCCTGAACAGGCCTATGTCTATTAAATATATTGAATCAATAAATAATAACTTTCCAGAGGAGAAAATACAAGGCCCAGAGGAATTTACCAGTGAATTATATCAAACCTTTAAGAAAAAATAATATATTAATTCTCTACAGTCTCTTTCAGAAGATAGAAGCCAAAGGAATGCTTGCTTTCTAATTCAATCTACAAGGCTATAATTTAATAACAAAACCAGACAAAGTAATAAGAGAAAAACTCCAAATCGATATCACTCCTGACCCAGAAACAAAATTTCTCAACAAAATATTAGTTGATCAGATCTAAGAATGTAAAGAAAACAGTGCATACCATTGCCTAATGGGATTTATTCTATGAACATGAAGCTGGTTCTAATGTTTGAAAATAAATTCATGTAATCCAATATATTAATATCCTGAAGTAGAAAAATAATTCCAACACCCCTTCATGACAAACACATTCCGCAACCTAGACCTACATGACAACTTCCTGAACCTAGTGAAGAACACCTGAAATAAAAAATCCTACAGCTAACATATTTTCCCTCACAGCTTTGCTGTGAAGATTAAGTAAAAGGCAAGGAGAACCCTTCTTTTTCTTTACTTTTCAATAGAAGCTCTAGGTAATCTAATGAAATAAAAAAGAAAAGAAAAAATATTTACAGACTGGCTAGGAGGGGAAATGTAAAGCTATTTCCAGATGGCATGGTTGTCCATGAAAAAAAACAAACAACAACAACAACAACAAAAAAAAAACACAAAGACTCAAAGCTGAAGGATTTACAACACAAAAGCAAGATCAAAAAAACTTTTGGACTAATGGAAGTTTTAGGAAGGATGCAGGATGCGCTATTATTATGCATATTCATTCATTCCATTCCTCTATACCAAGGATGAGTCAGTGAAACCTGAGATTAAAACACCATGTGAAAGAAATCAAGAAAGCTGAATAAATGAAGAAATATTCTGAGTCTATGATAGGCACAATAGGAAGAATCAATACTGTCAAAGATGTTCATTTCCATCTTGATATTCAGAGTCAATCAAAATCATAACAAGCAGATGAGTGGATATTTATAAACTGGCTCTCAGATTTATAGGCAGATGCAACAGTCAGAATACAGAATTCAAAATTGAAGAAAGAAAAAAAATGAGTACTCATATTAATCTAATACTTCACTACAAAGATACAATAATGAAGAAATGTTGATGTTAGTGGAAAAAAAGGTAGAAAAAGGTCATACTTCATGAGAGAAATACTTGAGCAGTAAGACTTTACTCAAATTGGAAGCTGCTTTGCAAAAGACACTCTCAAGAGAAATGTAAAGAAAAGTCACACACTGGGAGCAAAATATTTACAAATACACTATCAAGGGTCAAAACATGAAATGTACAAAGAACCATAAAACTCAATAAAAATAAAATGAATGACCCCATTAAAAATTTTGCAAAATATTTGAAAAAAAGTTTCAAAATACTTAACCAAAGATCCATGGATGGATATGCACATGAAAAGGTACTTCATATCATTTTGGAAGACAGAGTGGCAAATTTTTTATAAAGCTAAATATACACTTACCATATGATCTAGAAATTACAGTGCTTAATGTTTACCCAACTGAGTTGAAAAATAAATCCACACAAAAACCCACACACAAATGTTCTTGGAAACTTTATACACAATTTTCAAACATTAGAAGCAACCTGGATGTTGAGCTGAGAAATGTATAATAGACTGTGGCACATGACATACAATGGAATATTATTCAACATGAAAAGAAAATGAGCTATCAAGTTATAAAAAATGGAGAAAATTTAAATACACATTAAGAAATTAAAGAAGACAGTCTCAAACAAGTTACATACCATGTAATCCCACTCACCCCACAAAGGCAATGATATAGAGAAAATAAACCATTCTTTCAGTGATTTCCAGGAGTTAAGGGGAAAAGAGAGATAAATAGGCAAAGCACAGAGGAATTTTAGCATTTTGGAACTCTTCTCTCTGATACTATAATGATGGTTGCACATAACTGTGCATTTGTCAAAACTCAAAGGATACACAACACTTTGAATAAAGCTTAATGTAAAGTACCATCTGCATGATGATGTTGCACCACACTGTGGATGCTACTAGGGAGAGAACCCGTGCATGGGTGGGTACAGAGGGATGTGGGAACTCTGTACTTTCAGCTCAGTTTTATTATGAACCAAATGCTTCTCTAAAAGTTAAAATCCATTCAAAACATATTTTCTGTTCCATTTTCTTAAAATGTACATAAAAGTTCATATAATAAAATGGGTCACAGCTAAGCATATGAGGAAGGACTTGTGAGATTATAAAAGTAAAGTTACTTCCTTCAAGTGACTCTTCCTCCACTGAAATTTTATGGGAAGATAACCTCAGCTTTTCTCATGAAAATAAAAATATTGTCAGGGGATGAAAATTTTCTTTTGATATTGCTTATTTTCTCATTTGTTTTGCTTATACAGAAACAAAACTAGAATATACAAATATGTGTGTGTGTGTATACACATATACATATAGTTAATGTCTATTAAATATTTATAACAGTAAAATAATTTTATATTTTTGTATTCTTTAATTCATTAAAAGCTTAAAATAGTAACAATTTACATTCCATAGAATATTTAACAAAAATTTTAAATGGTAAATAATTATCAATTTAAAAGAAAAAATTTATAAAATCTGGAAAAACAAATGTGAAAATATGAATCATCACAATGTAATATTAATAATGTGTGTATTTATACCTGGGTTCAATTCTTATTAATCCCCCTCCAAAAGAAAGAAAGAATGAATGAAAAAAAGTTAGAAAAAGCAAAAAAGAACAAAACTGGCATTATAAAGATAGATGAATGGTAGATAGGCAGACATTTTCATATATTTAGTATGCATAAATATATATGCTTAAAATAAATTTCATAAATTTCAGAATACATTTATTAAACACATAATGAATAAATGGGAGAGAATTGGCTTAAAGAATATTACTCTCTAACAAATATATAATATATTTAATAAAGATAAAAATTTCAGTTAAAATTAGGAATTAGTAAGAATTTTCATTATAAAAATTTGTGTAAAAATTCTGTAAGTGTTGAATGAAATTCAATCAGAATGCAATGAAAAATAATAGAATAAAATCACCCCTGAATGTAAGAGGTATGGGTTATATTTTTGTACTATCAGGGAAAATAGTATGAACTAAGTGAAGACTCAGCAATAATGTGCACACTCAGGTAGTTTGCTTATCTAGGACTGGGGATCCTTTGGGGAAAATTGTTTATCTTGGAACAAGATAAAATGAATTCTAGTGAAGATTATAAAATCTCGATAATAATAACAATTAAAATATTATATGATAAAATGGAAAAAAGCTGCAGGACTTTTCTTAGAGTTTAAGAACAACATGTGAATAAAAGGCAGCATATATTATTTTTCTCAAAGGGATAATTCAATTTTAACATGACTTAAAATTCAATTCTCCAAAGTATAAATTTAGGGCATTCCAATAAAATGGATTTGGAAATCTTAATAAATTGACAAAGCAACATTTAGTTTATGTGGAAGAATATTCAAATAAGAATAACACTATAGTTTGCAAATAAAAAATAATAACATAACTATTATTTTTATTTTATATTAGAAAACACTATATGTATGTTATTGGCATAATGGTGATAATCAAAAGACTAAAGTGGTGGAATTATTTTACAAAACCATAGGTTGATATTTAATAAATGGATCAATATATTTATTAGGTTCCTGAGAGTTATGATAAATTTTTACTTGATACTGGGAAGTACTGGGAAATCATAGAAATTAACCCAAATGCATACAGCTAAGAGTGTGCTGCATAACTGCCTTCCTCCTCCTCCTCCTCCTCCTCCTTCTCCTCCTCCTCCTCCTCCTCCTCCTTCTCCTTCTCCTCCTCCTCCTCCTCCCTACCAGGTATTAATCCTAGGGATTTTTAATAAAAAAATTTCTACAGCACTTTCTCAGCACATTTTATTTTTTATTTTAAGAAAGCTCTCCATAAGTTGCCTAGGGCATTCCTAAGTGGCTGAGGCTGGCTTTGAACTTTCTATTCTCCTGCCTTAGCCTCCTGAATCTTTGGGATTACAGAAATATGCTACAGTACCCACCTCTCTTACCCTTCCTTTAGGATGGTTTGATTGCTTACCCCTCATCTCCAGCCACATCTGGAAAATGCATTCTCTGCAATGAGAGTTTCTACTCCCTCAGAATTTTACTCTGAAACATTCTTGTGACTAGTAATTTTACTGGCTACGTGCTGTTGCCACGCTCAGCAATACTAGAATTGGTGTTTGGTTTACAAAACTTTTCGTTTCTTTTCTATTGTTAAAAAAAAAAAATTCTGTGAGAAGGGTCTGATGGCTCTTTCCTGTATTAGATGGTATTTACTGGGAGAAATCTGAGCCCTTATATTGATGCTTTTTTTTTTTTTTTACAATGTCACCTGTTAGAGGGTAAGTCGTTTCCACAGAGAAGGAATTTTTGTTGAAACAGAGCAAATGCTGTTAATTTCCTAAAAAAGTACTCCATCCATCTCACTTTTTAAATATATATTTCTTTTTTAGTTGTAGTTGGACATAATATCTTTATTTTATTTATTGATTTTTATGTGTTTGAGGATCGAACCCATGTGCCAGAGGAGCGCTCTACCGCTGAGCCCCAGCCCCAGCCCCCAGTCTCTTTTTCAATAACGAACAGATTCTTATTTTGTTTGGAGTAGCAGTGGAAATAAGCTCACCTTTTTATAGCCCTTTGCAGATAGTGATGAGTCCATGACACATTTCTGGCAAGGGTGAAGGAAATAGAGGTCTGTCTCCTGGATGTTCTTTCTAGAAAGTCTTTTTTCCCCCCAATGAAATGAAAACTGTGGCAGAGGATAAAGCTAGAAACCCAGAACTTGATGATTTCTTAAGCAGTTGTACTATCCTAGAACTACCTACTCTGGGCCTTAATTTCATGAGAAAATAAATCCTACTTGTTTAAGGAAAGTTCAAATTGTACTCGGGTTTGATATATGTAACCACATGCAAACCTGACTAATGCAATAAATTTTTTTTTCCTTTGTGGTTCTTAGATATTCATTTTCAAATGTATCTTACATTTTTGCATCTTACGTCTCTCCCTTCTGAAACTTATAAATTTGAGTTCACACATAAGGCCCCAAAAGTTCCTGTTAATATTGACCAACTCTGGCATATGTAGTCATTAAAGTGGTCAGATTTTCCTAATGGGAAGGGACATACTGTGTTATCACTCTGATGTACACAGACCTGACATTATAAGGTCATGTCGGTCAGATTCCACAGCACTCAAGAGGGGGTCCCTTGATTGGGATCAGGTGTATGAAATTCTAATCTTACTATTTATTGACTGAATGATGTCAAAATGGTCTATGTGTAATAGTAATAAAAATTAGAACTGTTGTAATAAGTGGGCAAAATAGCATAAATAAATAAAACAAACAAAAAACTGAAATATATAGAATTCACCAGAATATAACCTTAGTTTTATTTTTGGAACAGGCAGAAATCATTTTCTTTGACTTAGCAACTTATGGATGCAATATATTCTTTAAGAACAGCTTCTTATGGATTGTCAGGTAAATTGTGAATTATTGTACTAAGAATATCAGTTTTTATACAGATTTCCGTTGAATGAGCTAGTTTCCATATTCATAGACCCTTCCTATGCTAATCAATGGTCATTAAGAGTATGCCTTCTAACAGTTTGAACAAACCAGAGTTTCACTCTTAGGAACTCAGTGGTGCCTGATGCTATTTTGGGCCAAGCACTGTTAACTTCTATTCTCTAGGCGGAAGGTGGCTGGAGAGATGAGGTTTCATGCTGCGTATGTTTGAATAAGCAGACATACCCATAGGCCAAGGTGTTTCCTGACTATATTTCCTTCCTGAAGTTTTAGTGAAATTTCTATCAGCTTCATACCTGGGAACTAATGTTAAAACCAAGTGTGGGCATGATCCTGCAATTTTCCATTCACTTGTGTGATTCTCTGCAGAAGTAAATTGCCTACTGGAAGCAGTTCCATGTGGTACAGAAGAAATGACTGATGGGCTCTGTTGCTTGGGAACAATGTGGCACAGGTCCCCATCTTCCTTCATTGTTATGTGCTTAATGGTCTACATGTCTATCCCTTATTTAGAAACTAATGACAAAGAGATGCTGTGGGAAGCATTTGCATAGCATTCATCCTCCAACCTTCCTCTGCTATAGGATGAAAATGAACATCACTGGTCAGAGTATGCTCAACAATAGAAAGTTGGTTATAGAGGGAAATACTCTATAAGGACCTGAAATGCTGGGATTTATCATTGTTCCCTCCCTTTCCCATTTCAATAACTTTAAAACTCAAAATATTGAAGTCATAAAAGTAGTGCAACAACAATTTTCACCACAAAGTATCTGGTTAGTGTCATATTAAACCAGTTAGTCTCACTGAGAGCACTTAGTCTATTTTGGACAATTAAAGTGTCTTAATTTTACATAATTATCCTCTTTTATCTATGGGCATTTACCTCTTCTCTCCTTAGGAAGCTCAGTACAAAAACCACACACTGTCGCCAGGCTCAGTGGCGCACACCTGTAATCCCAGTGGCTTGGGAGGCTTAAGCAGGAGGATCTCGAGTCCAAAGGCAGCTCAGCAAAAAAGAGGGGCTAAGCAACTCAGTGAGACTCTGTCTATAAATAAAAATATAGAATAGGGCTGGAGATGTAGCTCAGTGGTTGAATGTTTCTGAGTTTGATTCCCAGCAACTCCCCGCTCAAACACACACACACACACACACACACACACACACACACACACACACATACACACAGTCATATGTACTTATGTTTGGCTACTCTAACCAATGTCCCACCTTTGAGCATGGGATATAAAATGTTGGAAGCAAGTTATTAGTAAGTTCTTTTTTAAATGCAGACCACCCAAAGACAGTAGCCTGGTGTTGGAGCCGGAAGATTGGAAGGCTCTACCAAAGCCTGAACCCAGGTACCCTTTGCGTCATCTTCCTGCCAGGAACCACTAGCCCTCATGGATTTCTATCTGGCCTAGGACTCATAGGAATAAAAGATGAAAAAGAGAAAAGCACCACCCCAATCATGGGTTTGTGAGTCTGCTCACCACTTTTACGCGTGCCATTTCTTATCCTTCCTGGGCAATGGTGGAGAAGACGGTCAGGCTGCAGCTTCTCCAAAGACTGCTGGGCCTCTTCATTCAGTGGACAGCTTTGTGTGGGAAGTTGGTGTACTGGCTAACGGGTCTAATCCATTTACATGGCATGCACAAGTTTTCAATAAATGCCTAAAATTCAAGCCTTCCTCATCTTAAGACAAGGTGAGGGAGGAAACTGGAAAAAAAAAAATAAGTTTGACGTATTTTCACTATTTCTACTCCATTATGACTCACTCATATTTATTTACTCATATTTACTTCCATTTCAACTGGAGCTCATTTAATGAGCCTCACAGTAGCTAATCTACACAACATCTTTATGAAAAACTTTAAAATGTGTCAACCATTTCTAGTGGTGTGCAGAGTTCATGGCTTTTACCAGTGGTAGCAGAGATTTCTGAACACCAGAGACATAGTTCCCAAATTCCTCTGCTATATTCACCTGGGTAGAGTCCTAATTTTACAAATGTGTTGGTGGCTATAACTATAGATACAAAATGTGAGAACCCATGGAAATTTCAAGTTAAAAATAAATGAAGAGATAAAAATTTACAACTGGGCATTTTCTTTTTTCTTTTTTTTTAAACAGAGAGAGAGAGAGAGAGAGAGAGAGAGAGAGAATTCTTTAATATTTATTTTTCAGTTAGAGAGAGAGAGAGAGAGAGAGAGAGAATTCTTTAATATTTATTTTTTAGTTAGAGAGAGAGAGAGAGAGAGAGAGAGAGAGAGAATTCTTTAATATTTATTTTTCAGTTTTCGGCGGACACAACATCTTTGTTTATATGTGGTGCTGAGGATCGAACCCGGGCCACATGCATGCCAGGCGAGCGCGCTACCGCTTGAGCCACATCCCCAGTACAACTGGGCATTTTCAAAACTAGGAATTGTGTATATTTCTTGTGTATAATGTTGTTTTGAAATATTCACAATGTGGGATGGCTAAATTAAAACATTCATGACCTCACATCTTTATTTTTATAATGAGAACACTTAAAACTTTCTTCAAATCTATAATGAGACATTTTGTAAATAATTCAACCTATACATTTATTCTATCTGTTCCTTTTCATATGCACCATATTTACAATAAAAATCTAAATATCAAATACACACACACACATATATATATAAATTTTCTGGATCTGTTCACCTTTTTCCTTCTTTCCAACCTGCCTTCCCAGAGAAAGCATGCATATAGACATAATTATTAAGTAAAATCAATACCATCATAATTTAATTAAAATTTAGTTATAATATTTATGCACTCATAAATTTATATGGTTAGTGACTAGGAGAGATCATATTAATATTAAGGTAGATTGATAAGTAGAAAGAAACAAAAGAAAATTGAATCAGATATGATGAATTATATAGAATTCAGTATGATGTAGTACATGTCTTTTTTTTATAAAGTTTAAAAGTCATTTCACATATCCATCATTTTACTCAAAGGAAAAGTAACTGATATATTTGAAAAAATAGGCAATATTAATTAGAGGGAAAAATGAAAATAGATGCACATACAGAAATGATAATGGAAAATTTTATTGAAATGTGGTAAAGAAAAAATAGATAGACCTTAGGGAAACTTGAATATCAGGAACTCTTTCTTCCCGCACCCCATAACTCTCTTCCTCTCTCTCTCTCTCCATCGTTCTCACAGGGTAGGTGATCTCTAGATCATGACTTGTCCTGTCTTCATTTAGAGAGGAAAGGAAACTGGCAGTTGAAGAACATGATCTGCAGTTTCCTCTTGGGCTCTATTCTGTAGGTAATTTACCTTTTATAAAGCTTTGAATGAACAATGAACCCCTTCTGGACTCAACATGACATTGAATTTGTGCTGAGGACAACTAGTTCTATACTAGATCATTACTCACAGGTTCATTAAGAAAAAAACTGATAGCTGGGAGAGACTTCAGGACAGAAAGCATTACTAGATAATAAGCTTACAGTAGAATGAATATTTCTACCAAGCAAAATTAAGCAGTGCAAAAAAGACATACACTAAAATAAATTGAATGGCAAATGAATTAAATTGTATGACAACATAATTACAAAATTAGCATGTAAATAACAATTAAAAATTTAACATTCATAATTTGTATGAAGTTTTTATAAATGAATGATAAAGATATAAAACTAAATATCATAGAAAATATGCAAAGGCAAATGAACATATATTGAGTTTAACATATGTGATCTCGTCCATAATGAAATATGTTAATGAAAACAATTAGTGAATCATGGTAAGGTGGGGACTGTCTGTATTTATATATGTAGTGGTCTCTCTTGACCTGTGGGAAATACTTTTGAAGATGTTCAGCACATTTTTGCAACTGCTGTTTTTAGCATACTCTAGGTAGAAGCACTACAAAGGCAAAACAGCAGATCTGACTTTCAAGACAACTTCTAAGTAGCTACAGGATGGCAGTATATGAAGCACAGATGTGTTGGACAAGGGTAATTCATGGACAAGGTGGGAGAGAACAGGATAGCACAAGATTTTACCATGTTGCTCAGAACAACAAGCAATATGAATCTCATGAATTGTTTATTTCTGAGATTTTCCTTTTAATATCTTCAGATCACACTTGACCAGGGATAACTCAACTGTAGAAAGGAAACCATAGATTAGGGGTCCACGGCATAGGTAATGCCCAGTGTGCCCATGTTTTATGTCAGAATGGATCCTTCTTATGACTGTGACACATATAGCTGTCCATATTTGCTTAGTCTAAATCTTGCCAAGAGAACAGTTTCATGTCAATAATCAAAATTGGATAATAACTATATACATTGACACAAATCATGAATGAATGGTTACTTCCTGACAGGAAGGAAGAAATAAAATCCATCATTATATTTTAAAGGTATTGTGATATTCCTTTCTTTAGAATATTGAACTTTATAAACTCGTGCAAAAATACTATACTATATCTATGAATTTATATTTTCTAGCACAATTTTATTTGATTTTAAAAATAAATAGTCCCTCTAAGCAAACCATACATTTAATTATTGTTTCTGAAGTTACTTGTACTTTGTATTACTAATTTTAAAAAATAAAGTGTTTTAATAATATTGCTTTCAAGCATTGAAGATACGATTCAATTTAAAATACATGATGATTAAGAATACGTAGTAATATAAACAAAGGTAAATAATAATTTAAGTTTCCTAATGCATCCCTTTTGTTCATGTTAAATTGAATTGTCTGTAAAGAATAGATCAGATGCTTTAAACTTATTTTAAATTGTGACTTTAAATTTTGGGGGGTGCATTTCATTTTAAACATTATGTCCTTAGAAATGTATGGATCTATATTGCTATATTAAATGACTTATAATTGAATCAGTTATAGACATCATCAGAAATAATTATTTTTTCTTATATTTCTTAAAGATCTTCTCATTATGTAAAATAGGTCTATCAATTATTATGTATATCCTTTGGATAAGAGGTGATATATGATTATTTTTCCAGAATGATGAATCTGTTCTGATGTGATTTAACTACCCATCAGTGATTATATACTGTTGAGTAATTTTGTTCAATTGGCAAAATAATTTTGGAGGAGTTTAAGCAATACTGTTGCATATGTGAGAGAATTCCCAAAACATTCTTTTTTTTTTTTTCCTGTGGCATATCAAGTGAAAAGTTACTGATATTCTATCCATCTCATAAATCATTTAAGCTGACCCTTGGGAAAAATATAGCTATGAATTGTACTTCTTCTTAGAGTTTCACAATATGTAATAAAATTATTTTTATCATTTTGGATGTTTGAATTTATTTAACAATTTTCTCTTCACTTTTTCTTTTAGAGAATTGGAACCATTATCATCTATGATGTGGACAACTATCCTTTGAGTGTCTCAAATTATATACACTTTTGTCTTGCCTCTTCTTTCCTTTTTACCTATAGCCAATGCACCAGCAATACTGTCGACTGTGTCTCCACATAGCTGTGAAAGCTGGCTGTTTCTTATTTTCTTGACCTCTACAATTCTGCTCTAAGCTACCACAATTTCCCACTTGACTTCAGTATTGACCTCCCAGGGATCTCCCTGCTTTCTTCTCTGATGTTTTTTAGTGTACTTTCATCACAACAGCCAGAAAGGTCTTCTGGTCAAAAAATATCTAATAACACTTTTATGTCATTCAAAATCAAGGTTGATCTATAATTTCATAACATTCTGACCAGAGAAGATACTTTGTATGTTGTCTGTATTTTTTATATCTACTGAGATAGATCTTGTGTCCTATCACTTGTTTTATCTTGGAGAGTATCTGGTTTGTACTTGTATGCTATTGTCCTGGGGTAGAGTGTTTTGCACAGTCTTTTAGAGCTAGTTGGTTTATCATGTTCCTTAGTCCTCTGTTTCCTTACTCATACACTGAATGGCTGGTCTGTTATTGAGAGGGGAAATTGAAATCTCCAACTATTATTCCTCTTTCTCTCTTCTGCTAGCTTTGCTTCAAATATTTTTATGGTCTTTAATTAGATCCGCAAACCTTTAAAGTTACAATATCTTCTTGCCATGTATAATATCCTTCCTTGTCTCCTGCACTCTTGTCTATTTGAAATTAATATTTTCTGTTATAGTTTAGACAGTCTTGCTTGTTTTTCATCAAGAAATATTTTTTTCATGTTTTTCTTTTCAATCTGTGTATGCTTATCAACATATAAGAACAGCATATTATTGGATCATGTGTTTTCATTCACTCTGCAAATCCATCATTTGATTAGAAAATTTATACTTGTATTAATTATTAATTAATTGATCAAATGATTAATGAATTCAAGCATTTTTTGTTGTTTTATTTTATGCTAAAATCCTTATTAGATTTTTGTGCCTCTTTTTCTGTATTAATGTTTTCTTTTGTGCTTAGGTGATTTTTTGGTAGTGAAATGTTTGCATTTCTCATTTCCTTTTTTGTATGTTTTGTAACCATTTTTGTAGTTACTATGAGATTACATTTAACATCCTAAATTACATAACTTTAAAAATAAGGCAAAACCTCAGTTTTTATTAAAGGGAGATCACTGGAGTACAAGAAAGAGTTTGAAGGAGAAAGGAGAGGGATGGGAAAGGAGAGGAAGGGTGGGGTAAAATTGGCCAAATTATACTATGTATGTCTATAAATAAATAGTTAATTTTGTCTTTATGCATATCTACAAAGAATGGGTTTAGGGTCTGGGGTTATATCTCAGTGGTAGAGCACTTGCCTTGCACATGTGAGGTGAGGCACTGGGTTCAATCCTCAGCACCACATAAAAAATAAATAAATAAGATATTGTGTCTATCTTAGAAAAATCTTTAAAAAAAGGTTTTTTAAAAAAACCTGTAAATACATAGAAGGAATAACAATAGAGGAAGGGAATAGGGCAAAGGGGAAGAAGAGGTAAAGCAGAAATACTGGGGCCTGAAATGGAGCAAATTACATTTCATTCTTTTATGCTCATGCCAAAATGAGCTCTAATTTTATGTATAACTACAATAAACTAATAAAAAATCAGAAAGAGAGGGGGGGGGGGATTCAGTGAGAGGTCTTCAGGTTATGAGGGTGTGTTCCTGAAGGGGATATTGGTACCCTGATCCTTCTTCATTTTCTCCTTTTTGTGTCCTAGCTGTGGGGTGAATGGTTTAACTTTATTACATGTTCCTAGTATGATGTGTTTCTTCACCACAGGCCCCAAAGCAAGGGACCAGCCCACCCCAGACTAAAACCTTCACAACTATGAACAAAAATAAACTGTTCCTCCTTATAAGTTGACTAGATTAGCTTTTTTTGTTGTTGTTGTTGTTTGTTTGTTTGTTTACAGTAACAGAAAGCTGATCATCAGGGATTTTCCCTACTTTCTGTACCTTCAGAGATGCTTTCCTCCTCCTTGAGCCACAGTCAAAAGGATGCTCATGAACTGTGTCTGCACCCAGTGCCTGATTCTGGAGTTTGAACTTCCATGTATGTAGACCAAGGAATACTGAGTGATAAAAAATTACTCAACCTGCTGCTGGTTTGGTTACTTTAAAAAAAAAAAGTCACTTTGGTATACTTCTTTTTCAAGAAAAATGACACTGATATCAATATAATTTGCATCTTATTTTCAGTAGTCTTTTGCATTTAATAAAATCCTTATTAATTGATACATAGAAAATAAAAATGAACGAGCAATATTTAGGCTAAATGTTTTTCTATCCCCCATGATCTGAAGGAGAGAAGACTAAACCATTTTCTAGGAGTTGAATGTACTTGAGGAAAGCAGTGCAGTGAGCCATGCAGCTTGGTTTCTGTCTGCACATTGTTCAAGTTCTCCCTGTGATTGGTTAGCTTTTTCAGTAACAGTACTTTTCCTGTTGCTCTATTATTGTCGCACACAGCATGCACATCTTTAAAATATGACATTAGGATAAAAGTGCATAAACAAAACACATAAAATTAGAAAGAATATAGAAAAGTAAATAGTATATGGAAATAAAGTTACAGATAAAAATCACATATGAAATGAGTAGATGGAACAAATCTGATTTTCGTTTTTATTGCTTTTTCCCTACACTTTCAATACAAGCAGAGATAAGCCACATTCTTTCCCTTTTCTTCCATTTTCTCTTTTGAATTCTACTGGCTTTTCTCTTTCTTATGTTGGAAATATCACAGCATCAAATATAACACAGGACTCCTATCTGCCTTTTTCTTCAGTGTGCAGGTGACTTTAACATATGTCCATCACACTTGTCTTCATCTTGGAGACAGGAGAGTGTCCACATTGTTCAAGATGCCCTATATATTGTATTGTATACCTCCTTTAAAGGGACTAAGAAAACATATTTCCTTCAGTCACAGCTTCTGGGATTCCCCTCCTAAAGTCTCAGATCCTACCCCATAAAGCAAGTTTTGTAGAAAAAAAAAAGATAAATTCTGGGCTGGGGCTGTAGCTTAGTGATGAAGCACTTGCCTTGCAAGTGTGAGGCACTGGGTTCGATCCTCAACACCATATAAAACTAAATAAAGATATTGTGTCCATCTACAACTAAAAAAAAATAATAATTAAAAAAAGGATAAATTCTTCTTGCTCCCCTTTAAGTTTAATGCACAGAGAAAGGAAGCAAATCCAATATCAATAATAAAATAGCAATAAAACAGCATATATGTAATTTCAATGTCTCTAAATTTTCCTGTCCTGCATAAGCAAAAGTTAACTTTTTCTGCAGAAGTACTGCCTTTCAGAGCTTTATTTACAATCTGTTGGTCTCAGTTTTTTTTTTTTTTCCAAGCACCATCAAATTGTTCCCTTTACCTAACAATACTACTGTCCAGTTTGCTATATGGAGACTTATTTGTATTTGCATTTCATTAAGAAAAACAGAAATTCCACAATGTTAAAAAAGGAATTATAACATTTCTTTAATATGTGTAAAATAATATTGATTTTTTTATATAACCACTTTCACAATGACTATACATAAGTTTTTAAATCAAGGGAAAATAAACAAGAGAAAATTTGTCACAGCAGAACATGGAGATGTATAACAAATTGCAGAAAAGAATTAGAAGAGTCAAACTGAAATATGTTGTTAACACACAAAAACACAGAGCATGAATACTTGCAGAAAAGTTTACAGCTTTAGGAATGACAAAGACCTTAAGAAATACACGTTGCTCATTAGTAGAGGAACTGAGAAGAGTAATGAGTGAGGTTTGAAGAGTAGGTCATAAAAGAACATATCTGACACCAAGGCACAATGAAATGCAATTAAAATGTTCTCAAGACAATTTGTAAAAGGATGAAATGCATTGCACCAAGTTTTATGGTCTAATAAAACTAAAATGTACCTTCACTCTGTTGGAAAGGTTTATGAAAAGGAAGGAAAGATGAGGTAATATAAACAGGCAGTTTCTATGGCTTCTGAGGTACTATATGAAGAGACAGGCGAACTCTGCTTCATTTATAATAAAATAGAAATGTGCTTGGGCTAAAAATACTTGACTTGTTTTTTTTTTTGAGGTTTTTTTTTTTAATGTATAGAACCAAATAGTATATCTTCGCTGAATAGAAATCTAAAAAAAAAATATGTAAAGTTAACACTATCAAATTCTATATATTTAGCTACTTTGACATTTCCATCCACAATTATCCTAAGGCATTTATTCTCTTCTTGGAAAATAAATAAAAGATGGATTGATGGCTAGACATATAGATAATTCATTACTCTTTCTCAGGGGAAAAACTGTTTTTCAGTACAATAGGTGATAAAGAAAAGAGAATACAATCAGAACTAATATTTATATCTGTGAATGTAAACAGACTGAAAATAAATCGCAACTTTTATGTCATACTCTTTAGTTGAATTGACCTATCTCTTAAGTGCATTCACTCTTAGGAGAAATGACAATATAATACAGAAATAATATATATATCAGTTCCATATTTACAGATTGCAAAAAAACTTGACTTACTGGAGAGGTTGCCTTACCTCTTAATTTTCAACAGTATAAAGTCATGTGATCATATGAGTTTCAATATGATTAACAATAAAACTGGGCTCTTATATCTCCTGCTCTCCTGCTTTTGGGTTTCAGTGATAAAAATATGGTATTACTTAAAATATGATTTTTATCTCTCTTGATTATTCATCTATGTCCCTGAATACTATACAGCATATTTAATTTGGGGGAAATAAGACAGAGTATTTCAGTTGACATAAAGTATATTTTTGTGAAAGATGCATTCTAAACTTTTGCAATGACTCTGCCAACTTAGTTTCTGATTGCAAAACAAATAGAGAAATAAAACTTCCAGTTGAAGTAACTCTCAAATCGTCATGATTTTTCCCTCTGTAATATTATTAATTTAAAACTGAAGAAAGTTTTTATGGGTTGAATTGTAACTTCTAAAAAGAAATGCTGAAGTTTTAATTCCTTGTATATCAGAATGTGACTTTATTTGAAAGTAGTTCATTGAGGTCATTCTGGAGTTGAGTACATCACTGATTCAAAATAGTGTTCTCCTAGCAGAATACAACAGTCACTAATATGGCAGTATGTAAAAATGTGGATGTGTAACCAATATGATTCTGCAATCTGTATTTGGGGTAAAAATGGGAGTTCATAACCCACTTGATTCTAATGTATGAAATATGATATGTCAAGAGCTTTGTAATGTTGTGAACAACCAATTAAAAAAAAGAATCCAAGGGAAAAAAAGAAAAACAAAATAGTGTTCTCTCTCTCCTAACTCAGTGGTACTTTACCACCAAACTACATTCTTACTCCTTTTTATTTTTACTTTTTTTTTTCTTGATACATTGTCTCACAAAGTTGCTGAGGGTCTATCTAGACTTGCAATCCTCTTGTTTCAGCTTCGGGGATTGATGACCAGTGATCTTATAAGAGGACAGAGAGACAGACTAGGGACAATGCCATGTGATGACAAAGGCAAAGTCTGAGGCCTGTGTTTGCAAGTCAAAGAATACAAAGATTTCTAGCAACCCCAAGAAGCTATACATAAGCATGAAAAATGTTTCTTACAGTTTTCAGAGGAAGTATGTCCCTGATTATACCTTGATTTTGGACTTCCAGCTACATGAACTGGAGAAAACAAATTTCTGTGGTTCTTCATAACTGTTTTGTAGTACTTTGGACTGTGTGGTCCTTGACGAGAAAAGTAATCAACTATATTTAAGAAATACACATACATATGTACACAATTACTAATAAATGGAAAATAATTGCACAAAACAAAAATTTAATTATTCATGATACTCCAATTAATGAGGAAACTGAATTATCTGAATCACTATCCCATTAGAATAGAAAATATCCTGATTTTTTTCTGCCATATGTGTGAGTGTGTAGCTTTATCACAAATGAATGCAATGAAAAAAAAAAGTTGAGCTGTGTTTTCAATTCAAGCTTCTCTTTCATAAAAGAAATAAAAATAGGACAAAGTTAGGACACAATATTTAGATGTAATTTTAGATGAAGAGATATCATTTATGTATTTCCTTTCTCTGTTAACATTATAATGTCAAGACTTCTGAACTCTTAAAATGAATTTAAGCAGCAACATAATTCAAATACTGCTGAAGTTTTCCTTAGACAAATTATTTCTCTTATTTAAAAATAAAAACCTAATTGATTTCAGAAAATAAATAGGAGCATCCATTGGTTACAGTGATTTTTAATTGCTATAGCTGATAAATCTAGTCTCTACAGCTTAGTAAAATAGTACACATAAAATACTCATATCTGCTCTAGTTGTTTAATTCAGAAACCCAGGCTAAAAATGTTCTATTGTCTTCACCTCTGACCCCAGAGTCCCTCATGAATACCACAGGTTGCTGGGTTTATGGAAATCCTTGTGAAGCCCTCTTCCTCCCAAGAGCACATTTATCATCACTGTCAAGAGAATGTTCAGAGATCTACTTGTCCAGGTTAAACTTAGGAGTTAAGAAGCATGGAAACAGAATTCCTCAGCATATTCTGGACTTGAGATTATTTAAGTAGGGTCTATTTTCCTAAAAACTGGTTACCTATGAAATATAAAGACAAGAACCTTTACACACAACTACGTCACTTAACAATAGGGATACATTCTGGTAAATAGGTCTTTAGGTGATTTCGCTCGTGTGTGAACATTAGAGAGTGTACTTTCACAAGCCTAGTTGCTGTAGCGTGCTACACATCTAGGCTATATGGTGTGTAGAGACATTGCTTTTAGGCAAAAAACTTGCACAATAAATTATCATACTAAATACAGTAAGCAATTGTAATAGTTATGTTTGTGTATCTGAACCATATGTAAACACAGAAAAGGTATAGTAAAAATATGCTACAAAGATAAAAATGTACGTGGACATAGTGCACTTACCATGAATACATTTTCATGAAAAAGCTTTTTCTCTTGGTTCTAAGTGAGTGAGAAGTGAATGAATGTGAAGACCTAGTTTATTAGTACACACTAGTGTGGAAATTATGAAAATTGTACACTTAAGCTTCATTAACTTACTAAAAACTCTATAATATATTATAAACCATATATGTGTGTGTACATATATACACACAAATATATATAATGTAAATATATACACACATACATATATATGTATATATACTCTATGCATGTACATATATACATATACAATTTTTAGTAAGCTTAATGCAGCTTAGTTCATAATTAGTGCAGCACATTGGTATTTGTATATAAATCTCTCTCTCTTTCTCTCTCTCTCTCTCTATATATATATATATAGAGAGAGAGAGAGAGAGATATAGATATATAGATATAGATATAGATATAGATATAGATATAGATATTGGAAAGAGAAGAAGTCAATCTGAGTGCTGAATGTAGAACAGTGATTACTAGAGGCTGGGATGGGGAGGGAAATACATATAGGGTTTGGATTTGATGAGTACAGATGATAGGCATGTATTGCAATATCACACTCAATTCCATCAATACATGCAATTAATACAGATTGAGCAAATGCAAAATGTCATTCTACCTTCAATCATAAATCAACCTTATCTTATTGTACTTTTTATTTACTTTGTAAGCTTATAAAAACTTTTTCCTTCTTTTGTAATAACATGTAGTTTAAAATATAAACACATTGTATGTTGTACAAAAACATATTGTTTTCTTCATATACTTAGTGTATGATATTTTTTCTATTTGAATATTTTTTTCTATTGCTTAAAGCTTTTGTTAAAAATGAAGACACAGGGGTTGGGGTTGTGTCTCAGTGGTAGAGCAGTTGCCTGGCATGTGTGATGCACTGAGTTGGATCCTCATTATTGCATAAAATAAATAAATTAAACAAAGGTATATAAAAAAAAATGAAGACACAAACACCCATGGTGGCCTAGGCTTACACAGGGTCAGGATCATTAATAGCAATGTGTTCGAACACAACATCTGGTTCCACTGGAAGGCATCTAGGGACAATAACATCCATGTAGCTGTCCTTTCACATGACAGCAATGCTTTCTTCAGAATCCCTCACTCTTGAAGGTCCTACCTGAGGGTGTTTCACAGTTAAGTCCTCTTTTTCTTTTTCTAATAAATGGAAGAAATACACGCTAAAATAATGGTAAAAAAAATGTGGCAAATACATGACCCAGTAACATAGGAGTTCATTATCATTATCATGTATTAAGTACTATAAATAAATATATTTGCTCTACTTCTATAATACTGGCATTACAGTAGGTTTATTTACACCAGCGTGACTATGAAAATTGGAGAAACCTGTGGCATTACGATGATACAATATCTGTGACATTGACAGGTGATAGGACTTTTTCAGCCTCATTGTAATATTACAGGGCCACTGTTATAATCTTATGGGTCATTCACTGATTGAAACATCACCATGTGGAACACGACCATATTATAGAATGTGGATCAGAAATTGGAAGAGCTGCAATCAAAACTCCCCTTTTAAAAGGAAATACAGCTGGGCGCCTTGATAAGATTCCTTTCTCTAAGAGAGTGAGTTCTTGATTAGACTCTGATTTGCCCCCTAGAGACTCCTCTCCCTTCATTATCCCCTTGGCTCCATGTAAAAGTGTTTGGAAGTATTTCTTCTTTGGTGAGTGAGTTTTCTTCCATTCTTTAGTGCTTCAACCTGCTTCCTGCATGTGGAAGTGTCTGGTTCCAAGTGTTATTTTCCTGCTTGAACTGCCTAGGGTTATTTTAGTCTGAGCTTTGCAATTCCTTTGGCAGTACTGTTTCATAGAAGTGTTAGTGAGCTTCCCGTGTTTGCTACGACAAGTTCCATATGCTTATTTCTATATCCAAAGATCCTTCCTAGGTCCTCGTTACAAACTTACCATCATCATCTTGGCTTTCTAGCTCACAAATGTTTGGGCCACACTGAAACTCTTTTGACCTGCACTTGAAACACTTTGTTCAATGGCTGATTTTCAACAATTTGTGTTACTCAGAAGCAATTTAATTATATTGTCTGTTGTAGGGTCCAGCACTCCTTTCTAGGCACAAGGCCTTCACACAGTAAATTTCTATTGCTTCCATGTGATAACTCTTTGAAGTCCAGGTAATGTGTGCCTATGATTCACCATACCTTGCTAAAAATAGGCAACATACATTATATTCTGGTTTCTTCTAATTACTGCATTTTAGAGATTTAGGGTTAAATTAATTTGATGTCTTTTGAGCAATCTATCTTCTTAACATATTTTAATTTTCAGTACGGCCATTAAGAAATCATCACATATATGCATTTTGGTTAAGGCAACAAATAATTTCAATTCAACAATATCTAAGTTAATTAGAATAATATTTACCGTTAAAGCAAACACCCAATCTCACATTTAATTTTCTAAAATCAGTAATCAGTCTATGCTAACTGAAAGAGAAGCCAGAAAATGTAGTCTATCAGAAAGAGCAGAAGTATGAGAGAATAAAATTAGTGGTGAATCTTAGAAACATCTGCAACAAAATCAGTGTTGCTCTATGGCACTTAAACCTTCTAATTTGTTGTTTTCAAATTATCTAACTTATACTCCTTAATGCTTGGTCCCAAAAACAGCCAGAGTGATACCTCAAAAGAGTATGCTGTCCACTTACATACATATTTCAATAAAAGCCAAGATGTGTCAAGACTTAGTGAGGCCTCATCTCCAGGTTCCTCTCTGTGCAACCACCAATCTCCTCACTCACCTGTCCCTACCAAAACTGAAAAATCTGCTTATCCTCCAACATGGCAAACATATTCTGGAAGATAACTTTTGCAATTCCTATTATCCCAGTCTGGAATGCTCTTTTCTGATATATTCTAATAACTCATAGCTTAGACCCTTCCTAATTGGTGACCACTGCTCAATAATATCACAGATCAGCAAAGCCCTTCATGACCAACCCATGCAATGAATTTCCTTCTTGTCTCTAGTGCTGCCTTTTGGAGGCTTCTATAGCATACACACCTTCCCCAGCACCTGGACCTGGGGCACCTGATCCTGGGCACCCTGCCTGGGGTCAGCAGAACACTGTGGGTAGCAGCTTCTGCTGATAATTGCTGCAGGTGATTTTAAAGCCAAGTGCCAACATGGAAAGCTCTGTTTGAAGGGCTCTCCCTGATACTCCAGAGAGGAGGTTCTCAGCAAGTTCTGCCAGCTGACATATCGGCACTGGTCCCACACAGGGTTTGGATGACAAGCCCAAAGCACCTCTTCCTCAAGTACTTGATCTCAGCACCAAATGAACAGCTTCTCTTACAACTTGTTACTGTGTTATGGTTTTCTTTACTTCTTACTTGAAATTTGGAAATAACTTGCTTTTTATTGGAAGTTGTCATGGTTACTTAATAAAATTTAGCTAATTTAAAATAAATAATAAAAAATACATATTTTCAATGAATCAATAAATAATAAATTAAATTGATAAATTTAAATTTAATTAATGAATTTTTGTCTAATATTAACAAATAAATTTCTTGCTTTCATTTGTACTTTGAAGAATGGTTTTTACTAGTCTAAAGCAAGAAAAAAAAGACTAAACTAAATTTTATAAAGAAATTTAATAGAGTAAATTTGGACTTCATCCTTAGTCAAACCCCATGTTATAAGTTCATGATATTAACTTGATTGTACCTATTTCTCATTTAACATTTTTAGTAAGTTTGAAATAAATATAAAAACTTTGGTTAGTGACTGAAAATTATTTCAAAACATGCAAGAAGACATCAATTTGTTACTAAGAGCAACATAGTGTAAGACCATAAGAGATTTGTGAATTTAAGAAAGGCACAGTAATGTATGAACTTCTACCTCATCTTACATTATTTATACCATCTGCTAAAGGTTTTGTTTTGTGATTATATTAATGAATGTGCTAGTGTTGCTTTTCCTTGTGTAATTAGGATTGTCATTTCACATTTGTCATGATGGCCCATGTCCCTGTATGTGTGCCAGTGCCTTGTATAATTACAGGTATATTTTAATAGTTATGTTGCTTGCAAAACTATTTCTTCTTATCTATATTAAATAACTATTTATGTCCAATTGCACTGAAAATAAATTTAAAATTACTGCTTTATCAATATAAAAGAAATTTTTAAATGATTAGCTGCAAATATTATAGAAATTTTTTGTGACCTGGTAAATAGTGTAGAAACTCTATGCGGTAAAATGTTGAGATATATGCTTCATAAGGTGTTGCTCATGTTGACAGCTTTATGAGTTAATATTCCATAGGCTTCCTGATATCTGACAGGTTATGTTTATACATACCCATACCAGAAAATAATTTCTCCTTTTGAAGACTATGTGCATCATGGACCCATTTCTTAGAAAGGGTTTCAATGCAAAAGCTGTTGAAACTACTAAAAAAAAATATTTTCCTGTCATATATTTTCAAGATCAACTTCCAAATTTGTTTTGTTCTGTGGAGTCAAATGAGGAAGCATTCTATATGGAGAGGGTGTGCACATGAGGATGCACATAGTAAGTGAATATAAATACATGCAATCAGAGTACTTTTTTTCTAATAGATATGAACATGGATTCAATTTTAAATTATCTTCTGCTACTTTATAACTGTGATTTATGTCTCTCTTCCTTTTTGTTACTTTGCTCGATCTATTGCTACATTCCTGTGAAAAAGTCCAACATATTTTGGGTGTGAGGATAAGACCAAGAGAAATCAATCTTTTTGACTAGATAAAGCAGTTCAAGTGACTCCTAGGACCCAGAGAGTATGCAGGAGATTCTGGTTAGAGGAAGGCTTTGTCTCCTGATGCTACAGCTCTGTGTGTGAATAAACAGGAATCTCAGACTTACTCGTGACCTTGCCATTGACAGAGCAAACTCGAAGAAGCATTGCAGACACTTTAAAACTAATTACTCTGTAAATTTGATTTAATCCACTATATCCCACAAAATGATCTGTCCCATGGACAAGCATTATATAGCCTAACGACCAAGAATATTTCTTACATTTTCAAAGGGCTGTAAAACAAGAAGACAAGAAAACCAACCAATAAAGATGCTTGTATGCTCAAGACAAGTTTACGTTCTAATAAACCCATGGTAAGTAGAAAATATTACAAGTAAAAAGTCATTTAATGCACCTACCAAACATAATGGCTAGCAACACAGCACTCTGATTATTTATCCCTGTGGTCACAGCACTGCAGAGTATCCTGAGAAAACATAAAGCCACCCCCTCCAGCTGGGGACAGAATCACAACCTAAAGTTTAATTATGGTTTCTCCTAAATGTTTATTAATTTTATACCACTGTAAGAATCCCAAAACTTAAACTTTTCTAAGCTAGAGAGGATCTGTGAACATAGAATATAAAACACACACCAAACATGATCTACAAAACATAAAATATATATATTATAGAAAAATTCTTTACAGAAAAAAAATGCTGATCCATGATACCATTTATCTAAATTCAAAACTAACTCTTAAATTGTGTACACATAGGATGGCGTAAGGAAGGTAGCAAAGGGTATAAAACTGAACTGTCATTGGAATCACAACTTACTGAAGGTTAGACAAAATTTGTGGACTTAACCTAGGAGGATAACTTCTAGCAAGAATAAATGAGCTGAAAAAAATGTCAATATTCTGTAAATGATTTTAAAAGAATCTAGAATCTCAGAAATACTGTTATAAAACACCCAGTTATAATTCAAGTTATCTGATGTCATAAAAGTTGAAAAAATTTAGAACCCGTAAACCTCAACTTGACAATAATTTTTACAGAGGCATTATAACCATGATCCATAAAGTAAGGGTGAAAATCATTATAGTGAGAGGAAACTCAGAATTCTTAGACATGTAGAAACTATTTTTAAAAACTATATAGAATTGATAGAACTGAAATATTTAATATCTAATTAAAGGTCACAAGTAGGACTTAATACCCAAGTGGAGAAGAGAGATGAAAATGGCAAAGTACTGGATATGTCAATAAAGCTTACCCAACTTAAAGAACCGAGATAAAGAATGAGGCCTCAGTCATTTGGAGATAAATCAAAAAAGTTCAATATTTATTATCTGGGGACTGTGGGAATAAAGAAGATGACTTTGGTGCAGGAATGAAAATAAAAGAAATGATGAAATTTCCCCAATTTAGTATAAAAATATAAATATTTAGGTTAAAGAAGTGCACCAAACTTTGAAAAAGTATAAATGTAAAGAAAAGCACATCAAGGCACATTATGATTCAGAAGCCTAAAATCAAAGATAGAGACATGTAAACTTGAAAACTGAGAGTAAACATGAACACTTGCATATTTGGGATGATCAATTCAAATTGCTTCACATTTCTGATCAGAAAACACCGGAAACCAGAAGACATTGGAACAACCTATTAAGATTGTTGTTGGGGGCAGGGGCGGGGAGAGGTAAATGTGGATACACTTTCATTCAGAGATCTAAAACCTGGGATAATACCTTGGAGGAATGAAACCTGAATGAAGATAACCTCAGATGATGCACTATTAAAATATTGTATGAGACATACTACAGAAATTTATCAGGAAAATGATAATACTAGCAATCTGTGATTTGTAAGAAGGAAGGAAGACAAAATGATACATATCAGGGTGAATATAAGACTATTTTTCTAACGTATAGTATTTGAAATAATTATGAGAGTAGAAAGCAACATTTATGAAACTGGTAGTGATTTAAATCTATGTAAATATGTTTATGACAACCATAACATAAAATAAGAATGAGAAAAAAATCTGTTATCTTAAAAATCATTTAAAATGACCTGGTACAATACCAACTTTAATTAGGATTTTAAATTTAGTTATGAATCTGGCAATTGCGAGAGATACCAACTAAAAACTAAAAATGCAGACAACGTTTTGTATATAATCTATACACAATTCCACAAGCAAAACCTCAGCAAGTTATTTCATATATATTTAAAAACTGTTTGTAAAAATTGTATGAAAAAGTAGAGGGAATGAAATACCAAAAACAATTTGGTACGGGAAAAGCACACTAGCAAGATTCATATCACATGATTTGAAGACCTCCACTAATGACCAGGTTACAGAGAAACACATCAAAATACAACCTGGAAATAGAAACAAATATGGCTAGTTCATTTTTGACAAAAGAGAAAAGAAAAAAATCCTTCCCTTCAGCAAATAATTTGAAATGTGTGTATAAGAATAAATACACACATATGTATATTTATATACTTATAAGATATAAAATGATGTATGACTTGTATTTTATATAATACTTAGTTTAAAATGAACCATAGGCGTGACATGCAGAATGTAAAGCTGAGAACGTTTTAATGAAAAAAAAAACTTACTTGTTTTTAGGTAAAGTTTTCTTGCATAACATACCCAAAGCACAATCCTGAAAAATACATTGATAAAATAGACTTTATCAGAGTTAACAACAACAACAACAACAACAACAAAAAACAGAAACAAAAAACTTTTGCTCTGCAAAAGGTAATGCTAGAGAAATGAAAAGACAAGTACCCACATCCAAACATATAAAGATCAGTTAAAACTCACCAATTGGAAACTAGCCAAATCTCTAGATATTGGATGAAACTTTGAATAAGTACTACTCCTCAGAAAATATATAGAAGGAAAAAAAGCACATGAAAATATGGTTAACATTTTTGGTGATCAGTAAAAAACTAATCAAAAAACACAATGAGATGTCAATATAAATCTATTAGAGTGGCTAGAATAATATATTTTTAACATGGTGAAAATAATCACTGGCCAGGATATAGAAAAATCAAAACTCAAGTTTCTTATGGGAACACAGATGCTACACACCTTGGTGAAATCTTCAGCAGTAAATTTCAGAGTTAATATGCCTTTATCATCTTACTCTCGGATAGTTCACCCAAAACAGTAAAAGCCTAGATTCATATAAAACCTGCATTACTTACTTACAGCAACTCTATTCCTATCCATCAAAAACTGGACACAGTCTTATGACTGGGTAAACCATGCTTACTACATCTAAACATGAAAACATGCCTGACAATAAGAAGAAAGGGCTGATGTACTCAACAGCATGGACCCAGCCCAAATGCAGTATCTCATGTGAGAAAAGTCAGCCTCCTCCTTGTCTTGTATTTATATGACTTTTTGGAAAAAAAAAAAAAAAAAACACAAAACACAAGGACCTGGACACATACAGTTGTTGCAAGAGGTCAAGGCTCCCTTGGGGGTTGACATAGTCTGCAACCACCAAAGAGTGTGTGTGGAGGGAAGAATTGTCATGAATAAAAAGTGAAGGGGGACAGTAATGAATGATGGGGTCAGATCAAAGATGGCAGACTGGTTTGAAAGGAGAGGAAATAAATGCTAATACCTCCAGAGCACACCCTCTTCTCCAACCTGTTGTCAAGGATACCTGCCTCCAGGGAATTGTTGCTCCCTGCGGGGGGGGGGGGGGGGGGGGGGGGGGGGGGGGGGGAGTTGTAGAAGTTGTTAGTTAATGCCCCCTGGGCCCTCCATGTCTGTGCCCCTGGGCCTTCATTTCAGCCCTTGGATCACCCCACCTTTTGGTCACTAGTCATGTAGGAAGGATGTGGGGAGGAGAAAGCAGGAGAACAAGGACAATCTAGAATGTATAAGAGGGGCAGGACACCCCCACTTCCTTGGACACCCAGCTCTGGGGCCCCTTCTCTTCTGAGAAGTCTATCTCTGTTCTAGCCTTTAAATAAAACTTGTTTTCTATGCTTGCTGGTCATTTCTCAGTGTTCAGTCTTCACATCTGGGAATTGGATTAGGTCCTGATTCTCATCATGGGTATCAAAAGGACATGAAGCACAAAGTAAGTATCATTGGTTCTGTTACTTTGAGGAGAGCGTGACCACTGTGGTGTACAGGGACAGTTTCAGGAACATATGTGTGCTTGCCTTACGGCTGTTTACCAGTGACGAGTCCTGGCTTCCCCAAATGCTGAAGTATAACACCAGAGAAGCACGTGGAGACAAGTGTAGAGTGGAAAGTAGCTTTATTAAAGGACAGTAGAAAAGACTTCTCCCAGAGGAAGAAGGGGACCCGAAAGGTGGAATCCAAAAGCGGGAATCTGTGGAAGGGGGTGGTCTTCCCTTTTTTATAGATAAGATCTTCTTTCGGTTTTCCCACATTCATGTCCTTTGTTTCTCTTTATCTTGTAGTGATAGAATGCAGGTGGGAAGGCCCAAAAGGTGGGAGATAGGTAGGCTGAAGGAGTAATCTGGGCTGGAAGGGCCTGGGGCATTTTTTGATTAGCACTTCCCTGTTAGTTAAGAGCTGCAAATCCCCGCGGCCAATTTGGAAAGCAGTATGGAGACTCCTTGGAAAGCTGGGAATGGAACCACCATTTAACCCAGCTATTCCCCTTCTCGGACTATACCCAAAAGAGCTAAAAAGAGCATACTACAGGGACACAGCTACATCAATGTTCATAGCAGCACAATTCACAATAGCAAGGATGTGGAACCAACCTAGATGCCCTTCAATAGATGAATGGATAAAAAAATATGGCATTTATACACAATGGAGTATAACTCAGCACTAAAAAATGACAAAATCATGGCATTTGCAGGGAAATGGATGGCATTAGAGCAGATTATGCTTAGTGAAACTAGCCAATCCCTAAAAAACAAATGCCAAATGTCTTCTTTGATATAAGGAAAACAACTAAGAACAGAGCAGGGAGGAAGAGCATGAGAAGAAGATTAACATTAAACAGGGACAAGAGGTGGGAGGGAAAGGGAGAGAGAAGGGAAATTGCATGGAAATGGAAGGAGACCCTCATTGTTGTACAAAATTACATACAAGAGGAAGTGAGGGGAAATGTTAGGGTCTGTAAACAAGTCAGGATGGTGCCTGGCATTTTGCCAGAGGGAGTGGTTTGTGAAGTAACGCCAGCGAGCCATTGAGCCATTAAGTGTGGAGATTCCTTATTGGTTGACTGCTGTATCTAGTTTATGTAAATTAAGATAAGCTGTGTGGAATGTATAAATACCTCTGTTGTCCTACAATAAACGGCTCCCACTCCTGCTGTATCAACATACACAAGTTGCTCGTCACCCCCCACCCCCTCCACCCCCCCACCCCGTTATTTTGCTGCAGCCCGACTACTGCAGGAAAAGGGGAAAAAAAAACAAGGGGGAGAAATGAATTACAGTACATGGGGTAGACAGAGAAGATGGGAGGGGAGGGGAGGAGAGGGGGGATAGTAGAGGATAGGAAAGGCAACAGAATACAACAGACACTAGTATGGCAACATGTAAAATAATGGATGTGTAACGATGTGATTCTGCAATCTGTATATGGGGTAAAAATGGGAGTTCATAACCCACTTGAATCAAATGTATGAAATATGATATGTCAAGAGCTTTGTAATGTTTTGAACAACCAATAATAAAAATTTTAAAAAAAAGAATTCCATAGAGTCTCCTTCCATCTTCCTTGCAATTCCCATTCTCCCTCTCATTCCCTCCCACCTCTCCTCCCTGTTTAGTGGTAATCTTCTTATGATGCTCTTCCTCCCTACTCTGTTTTGAGTCACCCCCCCTTATATCAGAGAAGACATTTGGCATTTGTTTTTTAGGGATTGGCTAACTTCACTTAGCATAATCTGCTCTAATGCCATCCATTTCCCTGCAAATGCCATGATTTTGTTATTTTTTTAGTGCTGAGTGAAATATTCCATTGTGTATAAATGCCACATTTTTTTAATCCATTCATCTATTGAAGGGCATCTAGGTTGGTTCCGCAGTCTAGCTATTGTGAATTGTGCT
Organism: Spermophilus citellus; assembly: GCF_964194105.1. Taxonomy (NCBI): domain Eukaryota; kingdom Metazoa; phylum Chordata; class Mammalia; order Rodentia; family Sciuridae; genus Spermophilus; species Spermophilus citellus. The sequence continues at coordinate 253,264,933 of NC_138182.1, forward strand.
GCTATGAACTTTGATGTAGCTGTGTCCCTGCAGTATGCTCTTTTTAGTTCTTTTGGGTATAGTCCGAGAAGGGGAATAGCTAGGTTAAATGGTGGTTCCATTCCCAGCTTTCCAAGGAATCTCCATACTGCTTTCCAAATTGGCTGAACCAATTTGCAGTCCCACCAGCACAGAAGATGGAAGTAGACCCTCACTGTTATACAAAATTACATATATGATGGTGTAAGGGGTCAGAGAAAAAAAAAGAGAGATAAATGTGATTTATCACATTAGATAAATAGTAGATTGGGTAGGGAGAAGTGATGAGAGGGGAGGGGAGAGGTGGGGATAGGAAGGGCAGCAGAATACAAGAGACACTAGTATTGCAGTATGTATAAATGTGGCTTTATAACAATGTTATTCTGCAATCTGTACACATGGAAAAATAAGAATTCATACCCCATTTGAATCAAATGTATGATATGTCAAGATCATTGTATTGTCTTGAGCAACTAATAAAAAAAGAATTGTAATGCATTCCACTGTTGTCATGTATTTATAAAAATATAAAATCAATTAAAAAAAGAAACAGAAAAAAAAAGTTCCATAGGATGGGTTCTGGGCCTTGGGGGCATTAACATTTCAATTTCCCCAAGTGCTGCTCTGGTTTCTTGGACTCCATTCTCTATAATGGCCTCCATTTTCTTTATCTTACTCTATTTTAGACCCGATGATTTACCTAACTACACTAACTACCTGTCTTTAAATCTGGCTTCACTTGCCAATGCAAAACATGTGGGTGGCACCTGAGGAGTCAGCAGAATAGAGACCCACCATCTCACAGATGCACAGCTGAACCTACTTAGAGCTATTTTAAGCAGTTTTACTGAAAAGTGTGTCATTTCCACCAAAATATAACAGATTGAAGATTCCAATAAAGATTCAGCTTTCAAAGTCATATTTTCCTGGAGTCCTTTTACTTTTAGTATGTTGTTCACAAAATTTATTTTATAGAGATATGATGCCCCAAAGTGAAAGACTCTAAACCATCCAGTCTTTCATGGTATCAATTTCTTATAAATTCTAATCCTATTCGAAGTAGATGAGGGATACAAATACTTTTTTTCAAAAGGAAGAGAATCTATAGTTAGTTGAAATCTCACATGAAAAACAATGCCCTCTCTGATGATCAAACGCTAATATTTTGAGTGTTGTGATTGGTGGAGTGGTGTATCCACACTTCATTTATTTGTTTGTTTTTCTCCGAATACATCTTGAGGTGGTATTGGAATATGAAAACGAATCAGCTAGTTTTATCCAGCAGGGGGCAGCAGAAAGCTTCGACAAATGAAGGGAAGGAAAATCCTTCAAGGAGGCGGGAAGTCTTCTAAGAGGGTCAGGTAAGAAAAACGCCAAGCAAGACCAGGCCACTGACATTGGAAGGGAGAGAAGGCACTGTAGCAAGAATTATTTGACATATGCAAGCACAAGCTAATAGCCACAGAAAGGTGGTTCCCTAGGACAAAGGACTTGAAGGATTTATTCACTCAGACTTCCATCAAATGATATATTCCACACCTTTCTTCTTTTCTTCAGTTTCCTCATTTGCTAAGTGACTCTATTGCTAATAACAGCTTCCTAAGACAGACGAAGACTGCCTAATGCTATTTGTAAAATATCATTGCAGGGCTTTTTAAAAAAACCTCTAATATCTCTTCAAATATAAAAGCACCACTACTTAAAAGCAGCATTTTAGGAAAACAATTGCCACCATCATAACACAGCCAACTACTTTAATAAATGTGCACACACTGCTTGTAAATAGTACTCTAATTCCATATATCTTAAATGTGAAAGGAGCGTTTTTCTTAGAATAAAGAAGTGTACTTAGACTTTCCAAAGTGCTAGAAATACACTCAGGAGGTAGAATGAAGGAGTTCATTTGCTGCATAAGCTTGTGAAGGTGGTGAGTGTATAACCAGGGGAGGGGACTAGACGCCCTCTGGAAAGTATCACCTGAGACCTGAAAGATGCATTACCATCCAGCGAGTGTTCAAGAGGTTGGGAAGGTCCAACTGAGAGATGAAGAGTTCACAGGCAAAGAACCTGTATACACAAGAATTTTGATACAGTCAAATATATGGAAGACTCAAAATTCAGATTGCAATTCAGTATGGCTGCATGAAGACAGGAATGAGGAGGGAGTTTTGCAGTGAGACTGGGAGATAGAAAGCCTGGGCCCTGTGAGTCTTGATCAATATTTGAGGGTTTATCATAATGATATTTGTAAACTATTAGATGAACTAACAAATGGGAGAGTTAACAAAATAAAGTTAACAAGTATGTTATCAAACAAAGAGTAAAGTCTTGGACAATATCACAGTTGAGTGCAGATTGTGGCTCTGCTACTTAAAACTTTATATCTGTGGTCAAGTAATTAATTGTATTTCTTCAAATCTAACACTTGGCACAGAGAAGTCACAAGTGACACCTAGGTGTGCATGTTCACAGAGTCAGAAAAGCTATGTCCTAGCAAGTTGTGCTGTTGGTGCAGTGAGTTGAATCACTTCGAGTGCAGATCAATGTCGCGTCAAGGGTGACATGCCAAAGACCAGACCTGGGATTTGTGTCAGCATCTATCTTAAGGAATTCAATGAAAAAGAACATAATGTGGCTACAACAGTGGTCATTTTTTGCTCCACAAAGACTTCAACAATTATGGTCAGGAAAAGAAAGGCACTATGAGATGACTTTGTTATCAAACCTGAAATGTGCTTGGGAAACATAAATGTGTATATTATAGAGCAGAAGAATTTAGATAAAATTTATCTCTGGAACTTAGATTTTTATATTAAGACTCTGTATCAGTACTAATATTCTTATTTCAAAATCAAGGTAATGGGAAGCTCTGACTGAGATACCCCAAGTTTGGGAAAATGTTGATTCCTAAAAATATTTGATGACAAAATCCCCTCTTTCTAGAAATTGCATGCACATGCATGTACATAAACACAAAACATGGTTAAATATTTTTACCAACATGCCACAGGGCAGCCATGGGCTGTGTGTGTGAACTGTGAGCATTTTGAGCGCATGAGCATACTGGGTTGACTGTGCTGCCCTGTCTGGGCTGTGCACGTGTGTGTCCTTTTTGCTTGCCTTGCCTTTTGATCCCACACAGCACCCGAGATGGGTGTGGCCTTCCAAGATGTCAGCCAATCTACTGACCACAGACATCAGGAAGCTAGGCTCAACCCTCTGAAACCTGACCCCCCCTCATTGGGTGTCTTCCCCTCAATAAAAAGGGGCTTCAGAATGTCACCCTCCTCTTTTATCTGCCTCCCTTGTGGGAGCTGGAGCAGAGGTGCCTTCGCTGAAGAATCCCAAGAAAAATCTATTTTCTCTGTCTCTGTATGGTTATTTCATGCCAACCCAAATTCACTTGGAGTGTCCCTGAATTACTTAGTCGCATGTCGAGGTACCAACGTATTTGCATTACTTCAAATATTTATGATCTGTCTAAATATATTACTCTATTTTATTGACCTAATTATATTACTTTATAGTAATGAAATATAATAATGTAAAGATACCCAAATTATCATATTAGTTGTATTAAAATATAAAGATTTTAAAACTGAGGTAAGTGACAGAACACTATTTTACTACACTTAATACAATAAACTTCAAAATGCAAAGTTTAAAAACAAACTATTATAAGCAAAAGTAGTATGTAAGCATGTGGGAGGAGTAGTAGTAATTATGGAAGTTGGAGTAGCTGTCATGGTGGTAGGAGTGGCAGAAACAGCAGCAGCAACAGTTACATCTTCATCAAGGATTAGACTGGAGCTTCTGTATAGAGAGAGAGAGGCTGGAATGACAACTGCACATGGCCAATATTACCCACTCCAGACTAAAAATCAAAATGCTTACTTCCATCCAATATATCCACTGTTTTTACAGACATATTTTCTTGATTTTAATATTTGAATGGGTACAAACATCAGTGACCACACTCAGGAATATGTCCAAACTTTATAGGAGAAATGTTCAGTTTCCTCTATACTTTTCACCTTTGGAAATGTTTTATTGATTTGTTAGAACCATGGTGTGGAGTAACAGTTGCTAGTGAATAGAACATGGCACCCTCAAAGCAAAAACCGGTGACCTCTTGAGTTTTCAGCTGAGCTAAATTCAGGGTTATCCATCAAATGGATTCTACCCCGCCCCAAAGGAGTTAAACCCCAAAAGAAGAGACAGGGGCTGGCAGAATTTCCATGTCCTCTTGGGACACACATGCATTTATGTATGTGTGTATGTGTCTGGGGGCGGGAGGGATACAATGAAAATCACAGACTAATGCTTTTTTTTTTTTTAATCAGGGACTGCACCTACAAAGGAAACCTTAACCAATGCTTAAAATAGTAAGCTTTAGGAATACATTATGTAACCTCACAGTTAAGGAAAGAAGTAATGAATAAGAATCAGATGCGCAATTAAACAAACAAAAAGTAAATATATTCAAATATGTATTTATCACAAATTGTTAAAAACTTTTTGGAACTAAAACAATATCAACATTTAGTTATAAAACAATTTATCTCATAACAATACCAAATTTCACAAGACCTAAAATTGGCAAAGCTCTATTCAAAGCACATATTTGTATTATTAAAGTAGACACTAAAAGGAATAATTTAAAAATTGAAACAAGAAATAAGATTTGATGACAATAAACAATATTACAAATTAATTGGGGTCAAAAATGTGAAGATCAAAATTAATACATTAGAAAACAAGCTAAACTACTAAATTATCTCTAGGAGTTATAAATAAAATCAAAGACCAGCTTTTTGAAAAGACAAATAATAAGAATTTTGTAATGAAGAATTGATAATAATTAATACATATTGAGGAAATCAAGAAATATGTTAAAGTAGTGGAGTTATTTCAAAAGTGATTACTCTGAGGAAATATTGAGAGTTTTTAAGTTTATTAATGTACTGTAGAAGTTGGAAATTAGATGGATATCCTCAAAGCCCTTGTATTTGTCTCAGACATTGAGTTCCACAGATAAGAACAACAAATATATCTGGTCTTTTGAAATATTACAATCTGATTATTTCATGTAGCCTAATTTTTAAAAATTTAAATATTAATTTTTTGTACAATGAATAATGTATTGTGAATCGACAGAAGTGACATAAAATATATGTGACTTCAAATTTTAATTTGTGCGACATGTGTAGTAAATTTATTGCTAATGATAGTTATGTTTTCTGAGAAATACAAAGATAATAATCAATTCCAAATGCTTTCTGGACATTGATAAACTCTAATCTTAAATTTTTATATAGTATATTTTCTTTATTGTCTGGATTGTGCCTAATTATATACAAATTTATAGTAATTTCATTCATTTGGTTAAATATAAATAGCAAATTACTTTTGTAGATTGAATTTTAAAAGATTTATATTGAATTGTCTCCATCCATGTATATATGCTAATTGTTTTGAATCTCAATTCTCTTAGAGAATCAAGAATTTTCTTAGATATGCAATGCTTTTGATTAATTTAAAAAATAATTTTCAGTAACCAAATGTGTCACTCCTAGATTTGCCCATTTTTATGTATTTATTTAGCCTTGAATTATCTTCTGTTATACTTTTTTGAGCCAAATCTCAATGTTCTTTGCAGGAGAATTCCATAGTCTTTGCCTGACTCTAGTGCATTTTATTAGTTTAAACCTTTGTTAGAATTAGCTACCAATATATAACATTTACAATCTATCATCATAAACACATTCAAATGTGAAATGTGTCTTGAAAAGTTCAAATAAATGTAAAGTGGGACAGGCACATGTGAAATGAAGAACCTGGGTTGAAGGAGAGGCTACATTATGTTTCTGACCTTTGTTCCCCACAAGCTACTTGCCTTAGGAATCACTGTTCTAGCGTAACTCCACACTGAGTACAAGCACAAAATTGGGAAGCTATACTCCATGTATGTATGATATATCAAAGTATATTCTACTGTCATGTATAACTAAAAAGAACAAATAAAGAAAGAAAAAAGAATCATTGGTCCATGCATTCATTTAGGTAATCCATCTGACTTCCTCAACAAAACAAAACAAAACAAACAACAAACAAACAAAAAACAGTGAGTTTGAGACAATAAAGATGTAAATTTCTAAAGTTGTTTCCTCTTTGAAACTTTGTGCTTTTTTATGTTTCAGGGTACATATCCAAGGGAGATGTTACAAAATACTACTTCTTTGTATATCCAATACTCTGATTAAAAAATGCCATGTACTGTGTATCACCAAGGCAGCAAATAAGGTAGTTTTTTCTAAGTTGTTTTGTGCCACTAAAACAGACCACATAGATTGTATACTTTATAATGAACAGAACTTTATTAGCTCAGTTCTGAAGTCCAAGATTGAAGGGCTACATGTGGTGCAATCCTTCTTTTTACATCAGAACAAAATGACAGAAGGCATTAGTGGACAGAAGGTCAAAGATCAAGAGAGGGCAGGAGAAGGTGACTCCACTCCCAGAATAACTATACCCTCTCCTATGATAATGGAAGTCAGTGCACTCATAAGGGCAGAGTATTCATGACCTAAAAATATCTTAAAAATTCCAATTCCCAACACTGTCATGATGGCAAATAAATTTCAACACAAATTTTGGAGAGGCTGAATATTATAACTATAACAGTTGTCAACAGGTTCTTTGGAAAAATGTGAGGGAAGAAATTGCTTGTATCATATTTTAGGAAGGTCTTAAAATGGAGAGAAAAAACAGTCCTGTTTGATATATGATATTAGAAATTAAATATTGTTATATTATTTCCCAAATTAAATGTGGCCTACTATCATTAGTGAAATATGGTGACCTGGATGACCTAGTGTACTTTCCATCTTTTTCTATTTAGTTTTATTTCTAATTTTATAGAAACACATATTAAACATGTCAGCATAGAGATTGCAAACATCAATTTAGGAAACAGTGCATACGGTATAACATGTGAATATTAAAAGGATCTTTAGTGCTTTGCATGGTTAATGAGTAAATATGGAATAAGAAATTAAAACTTGGTTGAAGTTGAATTTGGCTCAAGGAAGTTAGAGGAAAGGGACATGGCAGGTGTCTAAGTTTGGACATCTGTAACAAATTACGTTAGACTGGCTGGCTGAAAAAACAAGCATTTATTTCTCACAATTCTTGGAGCTGTGAAGTCCAAGATCACGGTTCTGGCAGATATGGTGACTGTGAGGGCTTGCTTTGTGGCTTGCAGATGTTCATCTTCTCACTGGTGCTCACCAGGCAGAAGTAGGGGAAAGCAGGCAAGCTCCAGTATGTCTCTTCTCTTACAAAAACTCAGCCCAGTTAGTGGGGTCCCATCTAATAACCTGCCAACGTTCTCACCTTCAAATAACATCACTTTGAAATGAAATTTCAACGTATGAATTCGGGGGGAACACAAGCATTTAGTCTGTAACAGGAAAGATAAAAGTGCACACTTAGGTGCTAGATTTGACATTAAATACTATTGTAATCTAATGTGACTTAATATTAATATGTATAAATTTTGAATCATAGATTCATGTTTTTATGATATTTTTTCCTGTAGCTTTTCTGTACTTAAGATGGCTTCAATCCTACACAACTGCAACTTTATTTTAGGTGCTATCACCACATACATACACACACACATATACATACAATGTAACAATGTAAGATATGAATATGAATTTTATTAACTGTACTAATCACACCTATATTCATATTTCTATATTAAAACATCATGTTGTACATTTTTATAATCAGGAGACTAAATTAATAAAGTTGTTTTCATGAAAGAGAAGAGGTTCATATTGCACTTATAAAAGATTTCTTGAAGATAATCCCCTTATTTTACAATGAATGAATAATTAAGTAAACTTAAAGTCATGTTTTATAATATGAATGTATATTAAAAATAATTCTAAAGTGAAGAATTAACTTAAATCTAAAACCATTTAATTTATGGTATCTGAATATCTCTGGCAAAAATATATTTTTTAAAAAATATATTTTTTTTAGTTGTAGATGAACATACTACTTTTATTTATTTATCTTTATGTGGTACTGAGGATTGAATTCAGGGCCTCACAAATGCTAGGTGAGTTCTCTACCACGGAGCCACAAACCCAGCCTCTAAAAATATATTTTAAAATTGATTATCAACATAAATTTATTTTATCGATGATAACTTTTCTAGTTTTATTTCATTTTTAATTCAGTAGGTGAAAGAACATATAGATATAGATTGAGAAAATCAGGCAATTTGGGGGATTTGTATCAAGACAATGTTACGTAAATATTAGCAAGTGCTTTAGTTTAGAACTTATGTGTCCACAAATGGCCCATGTGGTAAAGACTTGCTCCCCAGATGGTCTTATAGAGAGGTGATGGAATGTATAAGAGGTGGGACCTGGTTGGAGGTCTTAGGTCCCTGGGGACAGTCCCTCATAGAAGACAATAGGACTCCAGTCCCTTTCTCTTCTTTTCTTTTGTCCTTTCTCATGAAGTGGGTGGTTATGCCACCTTGATGTACTACCTCACTATAGGTCAAAAGGCAACAGGGCTAATTGGTCATGGACTGAAACCTCTAAAACTGTGAGCTAAAATAAATCTTTTCTCTTATAAATCAAGTACCTCAGATTTTTTTTTTTACAATAATGGAAAGCTAACTAACATGGAAACCAAAGTGCCTGAATAACAAGTCATGTGTTGATTGGCTTGCCTGATTGGTCCACACTACCCTCTGATGTCCTGCAGAAAAGCTTGCATTGAAATGACAGAGGTATCCTGAAAATAAGTAGGATTTTACCTTCAGGTTATCTACACAAGACATTAGAAACATGGGAGGCCATTTATGGCAGGTGAACTGATCAATTCTCTTTCTTTTCTCAGGATATCACTATAACAGGGCAAGTGGATGTCAGGTGGGTTCTTTATCTCACAAATTTGAGGAATAATATCCATGGACCCAAGCATAAGAGCAAAGTAACAGGATTTATTAGAGTGATAGAAAGTAGAGCTCCCAAAGAGGAAGGGGTCCCAAGAGAGGGCTTTCAATGGGTGTCTGTTGTTCAGGGGTTTTTATGGGTCTGATGTGTCCTCATAGGTGACTGATGGGATATAAGATTAATCAACGGGCCAATCAACTCTATTTGTCTTCTTCAGCAAACCTAGAGAGAAGTGGTTTGTAAGCCTTTATTAGCACAAGGGTAGAGTGAGGGTCTGTTGGTGCAAGAGGACCTCATGTTTAGGGGCTGTTAACTGTTTTTGTAGCTTGGACAAGCTAACATCAGAAGCGTGATTTCCCAGTCCTCTCCTCATTTCCTTCTCTGAGACCCTTTTCCTGGCCACCTATGGGTGATTTTTCTTCCTTATTCATCATCTTTCTTACTTGATAAATTCATTGCAGTTATTAAATCTATGAGGATTTGTAAACATATTTAGAATACATTTTTTTTTATTTTTATACTTTTTCTGTTTTCATCATTTTAGAGTAATTGATACGGGGTTTCAGTTTCAGGTTATTTTTATATGATATAACAATATGCTTAGTATGAACTGTGATTACATTTGTTATTGCTGATTTAAAAATTTCGGGTTTAAATAGCATCCATACCTCTCCGCTCCTCTAAAATGCCCCGTATTTCATGCACCCTTCTTTGTTTTGCTCATCATCAGTTTTCCTTCTGCATTATTATAGCTAACGCTCTGACTTCTTCTGGTAAGCACTATTTATTACAGTATGTGGCACACTTTGTTCTGTGTGCATGTGTCTTGTTCCTGCCTCAGGAAAGTGCTGTTGATTTCCTCAGAAAACCAAAATCAAACAAACCAACCAAAAAACCAATCTCCCTCTCATCGTCTCATCTTTCCTCTCATCTGACTCTGCTCATGCCCCAAGGCAGGAGTGCCATAATACCTGTTTCACTGTACCTATATTTGACTCATTATCCTCAACATCCTAGATGGTGAGATTCATCAGAACCACAAAACTGGGAGTATTCTCACCCCTGCTTCCTAATTCAAGGAAGAGAAATGTGATGTTTCCAGATTCATACAGAACTACTAGGGAAAATATATATCTATGCTTTTATTTCATGACTCTTAGTTGTGGTGCCAGACAATAACTTCATAATAATAACATTACCCTAAATCATAAATGAAGCTTAGTAAATTTCTAGAAAAATGGAAAGAGATAAAATTATTAATCAACATATGTTCTCTCAATTTATGTGAATGTAGGAAGACTTTCTCATGGACTTATGGTGTGTTAGTCAGTTTTCCATCCATGTGACAAATTACCTGAGAAAATCAAATTAAGGACAAAAGGCACATTTTGGTCCATGGTCTTAATTCTTGGCTGCCTCCTTTGTGATTGCCATGGACCTATGGTGAGGCAAAACATCACCACCACCACTGAAGGATGTGCTGAAGCAAAGCTGCTCTCCTCATTGCAATCAGGAAACAGAGAAAGGGGTTAGGGTGCCAGGGACATAACAAACTCTTCTTGTGCAACCAGTGATCTCCTTACTCCAACTGTGCCCTTTCCCCTAAAGTTTTCACCAATTCCCAATAACACCATCAGATGACAAACATATCAAAGGATTTGTCCATTGATGAGGGTAGAATCCTTATGATCCATTCACTTTCCAAAACCCCTATATCTAAACATTGCTGCATAAAGAACTAAGCCTTCAACAGATGAGCCTTTGGTTGCTATCCAGATTCAATCCATAAGATTTCAATTTAGAAGGTTTTTGGATGAGCACACTACCACATAGGATACAATAATTGTCGTGAAACTACATGAAAGATCTTTGGCAAATATAAGCTACAAAACTAATAATAAAGTATGCAGCCACACCCTGGTGATGTCTAGAAACTATTAATCTATCTAACTATTAATCTAATGTCTTCAAACACGTAGAGCTAATTTTGTCATTGAATTTTCAATTCCAGAAAGGATTTATTTCTCCAAAATATGTATTCCTGGATTGTTATAATACCTTGTACCTTCCAATTCTTCCTGTTCATCAGGTTTGGTATACAAAGATCTATGTGAAGTAAAAAATGGTTTGGGTTTGTTTGTTTGTTGTGGTGTGGGACTGAACCCAGGACATCACTCATGGTAAGTGAGTGCTCTAAGACTGAGCTATATCTCCATCCTGTGGATAGAAAAAAAAATTAAAAGAAAGAAAGAAAAGAAAAACGAGGAAAAGAAAGGAAAAAAAAAGAATGGAAGACCCAAACTAAGCCTATTAACACAGAAAACAGTAATAATAATTAAGAAAATGGAGAAGTGTGAGAAAATTCAAAATCAAAATGAAAGAAAGGGGGAGTGTAATTGTGGTCCCGTGGAGCTAATCTGGAACTAAGAGCCTGAAGTTCTTTCTGAAAGAACACACTGATGTGGGAAAGTATATTCTCTACTAATGATAATTTTATGTATGATCACCAATCTTAGTAAAAGGAAATGGATAATAATTTTAACATATGATAACCAGTACCATAAACGTACTATAGGTTGAATTTTAGACATTAAACCTACAAGGAAAGTTTCATTTTACAAACGACTCATTCACAACCTCCCAGAAACATATAATTGTTCTATGAAATTTTCCCCTATTGTTTTTGCTTATCAAGTATTTTTTTCAGGATTTAAAAATTGTTGCATTCTAAAGAATAGGAACAAAATGGCATTTGCTGTTTTTTCACATTGTTTGGAGTAAAGTGAATGAACAAAAGCAATAGATTGTCAGACGCACTCTACTCCACAGCCCTTTGCAAGTTCAATATAGGCAGACATGTTACTAATAATTGCTTGTTAAATAAATGTCACTCTCTTTGCTGTGACATTTTATTCACTCTGTAATTAGGTAATACATGTAGTAACAGAGAGGGGCAATTATTTCCTTATTAATTTGAATTAGTTTCATGCTCAGAAAAATATCTAAAATCTTGTGTTAATACACCCTTTCTCTTAGGCCACATAGCACAATTAATCATTCTTTTGGAAATAAAAGTGATATATATATAGCCTACACAAGAGTGCTTTTTCATGTTTCCTTCCTTATAAACATATTAATTTTACTTCTAAATATATAACTAAATCATTTTGTCCATTTCTTGAAGTATTTAGTATTCCCTGCTTTCAAGAAATGGTCTTTGGACTAATTTTTAGAAAATTAGTAGGGTACATCTTAAATTCGTATTGCAATCAGTACACATATATGACATTTTATATTTATAAAATATATTCAATTCTTATGGCCCTTGTGGTAAAACAATAATAAAAAGTGTGAACTCATTTAGCACAAGCAGGTAGGGCAAATTGATATTTGAATCAAACAGCTGTAGCCTATGGAATTCTTTCAAAACATTCTTCTTGCCTTTTAAATTATGGGAGAATTGTTAAAATTGCCCATATTCATCCAAAACAGTAGAATGAAATGTTGTCTTCAAGATATCCTCTTTCAAATGCCAGTTGAGAAGTGATACTTGACACGATGTCTTGTAGGTACTACTGAAACCAAGAGTGGGGGAAGGGATATCAAACATATTACAAGAATCCTCCCCTGAGAACTGACAGTTAACAAAAAACAATTTCAGAGGGGTTTTCCCTAACCATAAAGTTGATAAAAGTGAAACGGTGCATTGTTGATGGGAAAGTGATAGACAGTTGAAAAAAAGTGGATAGAACATAGGTGAAGTCTGATAAAGCTACTTTGTACCTTGAGAAATCATCCTCACCAACAATAGGAGGAGACCAGAGAAGGGCACTGGCTTAGCAGCAGTGCAGAATGACATTCCGCCTACTCCTGTTGTCTGAGAGCTGGGTTACAGGAAGAAGGGGTATACAAGTCAGTCCATAAAGTATCCTGTCTGTGTGCATCAAGTGCGACTAAAGAAGGCCATCTGCACCAAGTTCTCAGAGACTCTCCAAGAAAACCTGCATCCATATCCTCGCTCACTTCAGACCTCAGAAAACTCTTTATTTGCAAATATAAAGATATTATAATAAACTTGTGATTTTTGAGAACACATTATTCATTTAGTGAAAGGAACATCTAAAGGTTCAGGGGAAAGAGATGAAAGAGGAAATATATGGAAGTAGCAATGATTGACCTGCCCAAATGGAAGAAGACAGATCAGAGGTTATCTGAGGAAGGGAAGGATTACAATCAGAGGGCTCAGGGAAACTTTTGAGGATGATAGCTATATTCAATATCTTGATCCTGTTGATTGATCCACACGTACAAACGTGTCAAAACTGGTGACACTGTCCCCATGAATTATGTACAGTTTGTTGTTTGTTGAGTATATCTCAATAAGTCTGAGAAAAAGTATAGAAATGAATAGAAGAGCTCCACCTTGCAAAGTCCACACAAGGAGCGCTGTCCTCTAGGGAGATGGTGATTTCTATCAGCACAAGGATATGAGGAGGAAGTCCAGTGGAGCGAATGTAGAGCCCATGCTGAAGGGCATGATGGGAACAGCTTGGAAATGGGATATTAGAGCCTTCCATGAAGATGGATAAAGATATATCCAAAGCTTATATTTGCAGTGACTGACAAAAGCAGAAGTTCGTCACTTCGTCTTGCCAAAATTTCCACTTGATTCATTGTGTGGTTTTGCATTTAGTCTTGGTCTTTATGAATAGTAATCCATCTTTTTAAGGGAGACACATGAAAATAAAAAGAGCTTCCATGTTCTGTTGAGATCACAAATAACCAAATCTTAGTTCTCATGGATTTGGTTAAATAGACTAGATTGCTGTAGGACAGTGTGGAAGTAAACAGAAAAGCCCAAAATGACTATTTGTGAATTCAAGTCTAATTTTCCATTTGCACCTGCTTTAACTTGGAAGTGTTTTATTTATCCCTGTGCCATTTTATGAATATGTTAGGCATCTTGCTTCATTTGGGTTCTTCCTGGGGCCTCCTTTAAAAGTTCATTAATCTTCTCATGAACTGACCACCTCTCATAAGTCCTACCTGTTAACACCATCACCACCTTGGGGACTGAAATATATAATATATATATATATATATTGGGGCCACACACACACAGACCAGAGGAATCTTACCTCTCCTCACAAATAAACTTACCTACGTAAGGATGGAATGTTGGAAGGTGTTATAAAATTCCTGGAATAGAATTGGCACTCCACATATATTTACTGCTTTTCTTTCTAGCCTTTGTTTGGAATAAAAATGTCACAAATGTAAGCCAATATGCAAAGGATACATGTTAAGATCATTGTTTATTTATATACAATGAAAAGTATTTATGAAGTAATATTGGAACATGGTAACACTCATGTTGTAAGGGTCCAGCGAAGCGTCGGAGGGAGAGACCACACAAGAGACTGGCTTCATGCAATTGGCATAGGGGATTTATTAATTCAGCATGCTCAGGTTCCAGGCTCACTCAGGAAGACAGAGCAGCCCAGAGCCCAGAGCAGAGGTCAAGCAGAGCTTAAGTACACTTTTTGGAGAGCGCAGGGGGCTTTGCATACATCAGAACAAATCATCATGAGGCGCGGGAAAATTGAACAACAACTCTGAGACATGATTAGTCCATTCATTGGCGGGAACAGTCTAGGCAGGGGTGATTGGTCAGTCCTAAGCGGGGTACACATTTAAACTGATTGGTTTTGGGGCCTGGATGCTTACGTGCCGAGCTACTTAGAGCCCTTAGCTATTAAACAACCAGGGGACCAGGAGAAATATTTACTGGGCAGTTCAGGTATTGTCCTAACAGCTACATGGATTACAGGTTCCGGGGGTAGCAGAGGAATTTTAACAATACCTGGTCTATTACTTTTTAGCCCAGGCCTTGCAATTTAGAAACTTTACAATGCCCAGTCTTTTACACTTTAACTCAAGCTTTGCAGCTTAGAATCAGCTTAGAAATTTTACCTTTACAATGTGGGTTGAATATGATCACAAAAAAATCATGGAGATGTAAATTTTCTTTAATGGAAAAATGTATTTTAATTGTGAATTGCAGTTAATGGGCCTCTCAATATAAAAGAATGATTTTTATAACATAGTTCCTTAATATGTATTTTTGATATGAGAGTAAATTCTCCAAAGCATGAGAACACTGGTATTTGAGGTTGATTAATTCGCAGTTAAAATTTTAAAATAAGTTAGAATTCTGTAATTGAAAATTACACAACTTTAACTGGAAAAGACAAAGTGGTGTTCATCAGGAAGGAGTCTGATAAGTTCAAGTCCAGAGGACCAGGGGATTCATTTCATGTAATGGATATTTTATAGACAGTTTTATTTTCTTTCAATGACTTTATGAGAGATATTTCATTTTTCATTTCCCTTCATATCAGTTAGACAGAAAGTCTTTAAATGAATGTGTAATGATTCTTGATTAATATTTTAAAGCTCTAAATATTTTAGTGATCCTGACAGCACTATAAAACAACTTCTAATTACACTAGCATGTAAAGGAAGGGGAAAAGGTGATACAGGAATGAACATAATATTTAATTCATCATATGCCTATAAATTAAAGTTACAATAATAACTTACTTAGATAGCAGCACATGATATGCTAAAAACAATGACTGGCAATTTATTACAATAGAATAACTGTGTGAAAAATGTCATCCTGTATTTCTACTAGTTAGATGATTGGACTTATTGATATAGTAACAAATACTGATATCACAGGATCACACGAGGTTTAATCAATAAAACTCTATTTGTAATCAAGTGAAATATCTATAAAATGTATAATTAGCAATAAAATACTTATTTTGATTTAGACATATTTACATTGTTCAGTATTTACTAGCAATTGCTAAGTATTTTAATTGTTAAGAATTAACTACCCAAGAGAACTGAATGTTCATGGAGCAGTTCTCCTCATGAGAATAAGGAGTGTTGTTTCATTTATTCATCTTCGATGTTTTTCAGCTAATTTAAAATTTTTCTTTGTATATCTTGTGAAGATTTTGTTGTGGTTCTTAGGTGTGATATTTGTTGTTGTTATCGTACCTTGTGTTTTATATCATAGTTTGTAATTATATGTTGTGAAAATATTGAAAAGCCTTCAGTTTTGTATATTAATGCTACACGCAGCCACTAAACTGAACTGTCTCATATTTTTAGTGTATTAGTTGTTTAGCATAGATATCCTGTTATAAGCAAATAATGTGACTGAATCCTCCTTTCCAATGTGTATGCCTTTCAATTAATGACGTTACCCAGTGGCAATAATCTCTATGTTCCAATAAAGAACAATATTGGGAAAAAAAAGAATTAATTAACTTACCAATAATTCTCATAATTATAAAATACTAATGGAGACTGGACCCAATAGATAAAATGTAGGATATAGGAACCTACTAAATAATGTTTATTTAATGAATCAGTGTAGCAGAGTGATTAATGCCGTGGGCATTTAAGCAAACTTAAAGTGTTCAAATTCTCTTTCTATGAATTCTGACTTTAAAACAAGAAGAAAGGTCTTGAAACTACTTGTCCCTTGGTTTCTTTCCTATAATATGGTGATACAAGTTCTTAGCTGATACAAGTGTTCACAGGATCAAATTACTAATTATGTTAAAGAAAAGATTAAGTGAATATGAAGTTGAGATAAACATGTACTATTTTTGTTACAATAGGGCTATCACCTCTGAGATTTAAGTCAAAAGAGATGTGAAAAATAATACAGGGTTTATAAAATAATAAATGACTTCTAAATTCTTTCTGTACCTGAAACAACTTGGGAGGTGAAACTAAATGGAGTTATTCTCTTTCCCCTCTTGCACAAAATTCAGGAAAGTTTTAGTTTACAGAAAGTGAAGTAGTACATATCAATCATTAAATAATTATTTCTTTCATTTATCACGGGGAATGTTGAAGATTACTCAGAAAATTTTCATTAACTAGTAGAAATATTATCATTAGTAGAATTCATAAGTTATTCTACAATGCTGTGTCAACTACACTATAAATAAAGCATGAACAAACATTCACTTTAGTTTAGCATAATAAGTACATTATATAAATATTTTTCTCAGAGAATAAATGTACTAATGTGTTAAGATGAAAATTATGTAAAGTTAAAATATCTGATACAAGTTTCCTAATTATTAGTTTGATATATTTCTAGTATATGACTGTATTGAAATAAATTTTAAGTTATTACAAGTATTTATTCATAAAAATGAGGAATATTTTCTAAAAGTGTATTTCTTATTATTACTTCTAACATTTGTTCCTGCTGTATTTTTTTAGAGACTCAAAAATTAAAGAAGCATTTAAAAAAGTAAGGAGTAAAAAGAAGATTCTTCCCAACTGTTCAAACAAAACTAAAGGTTTTTCATTATAGATATAATTTTCAGAACTTAGTTTAACACTACCAAGTTCATGGTATGCAGAATAAAACACAGTGCACACAACATACATAATTTTGAAATTTTTACCATCCAAGTTAATATGAGTAAAAAATAGGCCTATCACATGAATTTGATGACTTAATATACCAAATATAATGTATCCAGTTTAGAACTTCAACATATGCTTTACATGAAAATTGGGGATTCAATGTTTTCCATTTGTTTATTGAAACTATGTGCATTTGCATTTTGTTATAACTCAGTTCATCATGGTTATATTTCCTGTGATCTGTAGCTACATCCGACTACCATACTGGAGAGTGCAGTACTAAAATTACAAAAAATACTCTATGCTTAATAACTCAAAGTCTATTATTTCTTTCTTCCTAAAATATAAAACCCCTCTTTCAGTTAAGCCATCATCCTTAGAATCCCTTTCAAATTTTTTGTCAAAATAAATCATATCCCTTCTTGTTTTTCAGGTCACTCACAGTGCTTTGTTTCTATCCCATAGTTTAGAACCCTTATGTCAGAAATTAAAGAGATTTGAGTGGATCATTTAATTTGCCCCTCTTATTTTTTTAAGGAGACATCTAAGGACCAATTGGAGTAACTGAAGTATTTTAACTCATTGTGAGGTAAATAGCTGACACAGTAAAATATAAACAGTGTGAGTACCACCCAGGGCTCTTACTAATGCATAATCAGAGTGCTATTCATTACTAACATTCCACTGTCTGTTTTTCCTGATTGCCTCTACAACAATCAGTTCATCTCTTTAATGCAACTTGGAGCTGACTTGCACCAGGTATTCTAACAACTATTACAGTGCTCATACATGGCTTCCACTCAAAAACAGTGTCTAGATCACCCCAAGATTCACTGTATCTGAAAAAAAAAAAAAACATGTACAGTCAATATGTGAATGATCAAATCCATGGCATTGATTACACAGATGATATTTTTACTGAATTTTGGTAAACAAATATTTATTGAACTACTGTAATTACTAAAGTATTATGTTTGATTATTCAGATGAATTTATAGATGGATACAATAGTTTAAGCCCTCCAGAAATAGTAATTTACTGAAAAAGAATTAGTTGTAATATAATGGGGGGAAAAATGTAAAAGTTTATAACTTCAGTTAATAATTTTGAGAAAAACAAGATTATAGTTTACTAGTTTAATGCAGATGATATAAAATAGGCTATAAAGAAAAATAAAAATACAGAATGGCAAGTCAAATTTGAATTTCAGATAAAAAATAAATAATTCTTGAGTTTAAGTAGGTCCCATGCAATATCTTGGAAATGTTCATAAAGATTACTTTTTTCCCTAACATTTAAATTCAGTGACATTTTATCTGGCAGCCCTTTGTGAAAGACACTTGGCTGTTTGAACTGACTTCAATTTCTGATTATTTTATGCCTGCCCCAAATCATGCAGGTGAGTGTATATATTTGTCAGAATCATGCAAGATATTTTTTATTCTTAATGTGATGGTTTTTTATACCTTTATTTTGTTTATTTATTTTTATGTGGTGCTGAGGATTGAATCCAGGGCCTCGCATATGCTAGGCAAACGCTCTAAAGCTGAGCAACAACAGCAGCCCCCTTAATGTGATGTTTTAACAGAATTATCCACATAGTGAATATAGTAGTATGATTTCAAAATGATTTTACACAAGTTATTTTGAAGGAGTTATAGAGATAATTTTGGAAAGTAATGGCAAGTCATTTAACATTTGAATGTAGAAAAAGTATTTTTAATAGCTTTCTAATTATTACAAAGTAAAATCACAGAAACTTATGACTGATTTTATACTTTAAATAAAATAACATGATTTTTGTTGCTTATTTTGTTGATTATTCTCTTCCTCAAGTTGATTAGCTTTTCTGTATTCTTTTAATATAATTCTTATTTACGTAATAATGAAGCAATGACATTCAGCAAAATTCTGTATCTTATTTTCTAAATTTTACATGAATTTTGTAATAATTTTATTATAATATATTGATGTGGCTGTGTCCCTGTAGTATGCTGTTTTTAAGTCCTTTGGGTATAGACTGAAGAGAAGGACAGCTCAGTCAAATGGTGGTTCCATTCCCAATTTTCCAAGAAATCTCCATACTGCTTTCTATATTGGCTGCACCAATTTGCAGTCCCACCAGCAGTGTATGAGTGTACCTTTTTCCCCACATTCTCACCAACACTTATTGTTGTTTGTATGCATAATAGCTGCCATTCTGGCTGTAGTAAGATGAACTCTTTGAGTGGTTTTTATTTGCATTTCTCTAATTGCTAGTGATAATGAGCATATCAGCTATGATAATGAACATATTTTCATATATAAGTTGATTGATTGTATATCATCTTCTGAGAAGTGTCTGTTCAGGTCCTTGGCCCATTTATTGATTGGGTTATTTTATTTTATTTTATTTTATTTTGGTGCTTAACTGTTCTATATACCCTAGAGATTAGTGCTCTATCTGATGTGTGAGGGGTAAAGATTTGCTCCCAAGATGTAGGCTCTCTAGTCATCTTATAGATTGTTTATTTTTCTGAAAAGAAGCTTTTTAGTTTGTATCCATCCCATTTATTGATTCTTAATTTTTAATTCTTGTGCCACAGGAGTCTTATTATGAAAGTTGGCTATCCAAAGTACATGTATGAAGACACAAATTGGTGTGAATATACTATGTATACAATCAGAGATATGAAAAATTGTGCTCTATATATGTAATAAGAATTGTCATGAATTCTGCTGCCATATATAAATAAAAAATTTACATAAGAATAATATATTGAATATTTGTTAAATTCTAGCACATTTAACATGTATTTCAAAATCAACCATGAATAAATACAATAAACAACAAGTAAATTTCAAAATCAACTTTGAATTTCATCTTTACACAAAAAATCAAGTTAAATCCATCTAAAAATATAGCAAATTTGTCATGCATATCTGATAATTTTTAAATAATACTGCAAGAATATATAAATCTATTATTATTTGAAAAAACTACCAAGAAAAATAATGTATCTAAAAACATTTATTTAAAGTAATTGTTTCACCTTTTGGTGAAAATTGTAATTCAAAAGTCAGGAACCCTCAAATTTTCTTAGATGTACCTTTCTAATATGAGTTGATTCTGTTGGCTAGGAAACTGATAAGATTCTAATGAGTGATATAGTTTTGGAAATTTTTTAAAAGGCCATTTGTGAGAATTAAGATACCATATGTGAACATTGAATGGTGAAAATGTGGCTCTATATTCCTGTGCATAGCGAATAAGGAATTTGTAAGCAAATTACATCATTTATTGTTTAGAGTTCTGGTTTCCACACTGTTTTAGATTGATCTTTATTTTTGTAAAATGTTAGCTTGATGTTACTTTAATGCATAAAATAATACAACGAACCCAATTATCTAAAGCAGGATTCAAGATATGTTTTATTTATCTAGTGCCAACACACTCCTACCTCTTGAGATTACCTTTCTATTACCTTATTTATCGACAATGAACTCTTCATATTATACCAAATGAGCTTATAAAGATGCCTGCATAGTTTTTCTTTATTCTTCCTTCATATTTGTAGCTGATTCTTTATTAAACATTCATAAGATTACACCAAGGTCACCTTTGTGCCACTCAGCCACTTCACCAACTCAGCTCTTCATTTAGCAAATTTTAAGAGATGTGTGATACAATATATGCTGGATAGGCAGATGCCACCATGGAAACGTTGTTTTCTCAGATGTTACATGCTAGTAGACACGGATAAGTAAATTAAACATGTTAAACTTAAGGAAATTTGAAGAAAAACAAGAGAGATTTTAGGGATAAGATAGGAGGTATTTTAGTTAAAATAATTAGCAGTGTTATTTCTGATGTGATGACTTTTATGCAATGAGTTAAATGCAAAGAAGGAACAGATATGTGAATTTCTCAGGGAAGGCATCAGGAAGCAGTCAGGGCAAAGACCCAGGGTATACTTTACACTTTGAAGGAGGAAAATGGAAGTCAATGTGAATGGGGTGAGAAATGGGAGAGAAGTAGGAAAGAAAGGAAGAGATTACTTGGAGCTTCTGGGATTGCACTTTCTCAAACATGACATAGAAGCCTTCTCCAGCTTCTGGTGACTCTCCAGCCTTATGGATGACACACTGTGCAATGGAGTGACCTCTCTTGGCCCTGGAAAATCCTGCCCTTCTGCAGGCCTGCACTGCCTCTTACTGTTGTCTCAGCTCTTAACTGCCATGTCCTAAACCTTCACCACTAGAGCCCTGTCATTGTGAGTCTTGAAGAGAAACAAAAGTGATTCAGATTGTTCCCCCACAACATTTATCAGTACTATTTTTAAACAAGATACTAAAGAAAAAATGCTTAGTTTCATGTGGGATGTCATATAAAATGCTACAGAAGTTTAAAAGAGGAGATGTCCCCTTTGACTGATTTGAAAAGTGTAAATGCAGAGAGAATCATCAGTTTGGCAAGTGGATTCAGGAAGACCTGGGCATAGAAAAGGACCTTAAATCTATTAAGATTTACATGGAAAGATACTTTATTGGAATGGTCAAATACCAAAAATAGACTGTGCACTCCTGGAAGTCATTTTATATTATATTCTGTTTTATAACTTATTTTATATTCTGTTGCACTAACTATGAATATTGGCATAAAGTTAGGGTGACTGAATGTTGTAGTATTTTCCAGCTGTATTTCCCTCCAACTATTTATTTATACTATTTTCAAAACTTCTGGCTTCCCTCCCTGCAAATGACTCACTCAAATGATTAATAATCAGTAATGTGAAACACAACTCATAATATGTCAGTCACTTCTCCCTCAAGACTACAATCTTTTGAAGGTTCCCTTTACTCTCCAGTAATGCCCATGTTCTTCTTCTAGCTTTCAAACCATACAGGATTCATCCCCAAAGTACCAGCCTGACTCTAAATTGCCTTCCTTTTCACTTCACTGACCATTCTTCCACTAAACTGCCTTTGTTTCCCTGAACTTATCATATTTTTTTTTAGAAATGTGGGGCCTTTTCACCATTTCTTCTCCTTTGCCCAAGGATGCTCTTGCTCTTAGTGTTTTTAACTCAGATCCTTTTTTGCTTATGGATTTCTGTGTTAATGTTACCACTTGAAAGATTTCTTATTTACAGCAATCTAAACCTAGTCAACTTTAGCATACACTACATTTTCTACATAGCAATTTTGACTATTTGATTTTCTATTGCAGTTATTCTTACCCACTCTGTGTAACAGAAACTGCAAGAGAGCAAGCAATGTTGCTATTGGTCCTCATGGTTTCCTTTCTGCTAGAAAAGCACCTGCCATATAATAATCCTTCAAAACTATTTACAGGGTAAATAAATCTGCAATGGATACATAAATAATGCATACTTTCACATGGTCTTTAAAAGGCAAGACACAGATGAATATTGCCATAAATTTAAGAATTTAGAAAATCCTTATATGGTGAAAAAATTTGTAAAAAAAAAGACTAGAATCATAAAAAAACAGGGAGGGGAAAATTCATGCATGAAAAACAGATGTATTTTTACTTCATTCTATTGTGTTGAATGTGTCCTTTTTGTCCCTATTTTTTTTTTTATTGCTGCTTTGAGACAGGCTGATAAACTCTGAAAGCTGAGAAGTAAAAGAAAGTTACCTGGACTTTCAGCCAGAGCCATGATTGTCACACTTTCCTTTAGCTGATTAGGATGGATCATTTGAGTAGGAAAGTACCTGCAGATGCCCCAACAATTTAAGGTCTGAGTCAACAGGGGATTAAGGAAAGTGAAGGAAACTATTTTTCTTTGTAGTAACTTAATTTTTGAAAGTTCCTTTTTATGTGTTAAAATCCATCACACATTCTAATTATTGAGTAATATTTTCCAGCTGTGCAAATTTTAACTACTAGTATCTATCATAAGTGAAATTTTGGTCCTCTGAGGGTACTAAAACCAGTAGGAGAGAAAGTAGTGAAATTATTATGTTGTAAGCCAGGAACTATTCTACTGCTGAAGCATATATATATTCCAGCATCTGCTTTGCAAGGTGGTATATCTAAATGCATATGTAAGTGATTTGTGAAATTTAAAATGGTCATGGAATTTTACAGGTGACTGAATGTTGAACTTTCATTTATAGGTAGACTTGCTTAGAAAAAGTCAGATCTCCCACTAACTGAAATATGATCAAAAGAAGAAAATGTGACCTGGGAATGATTTATTAACTAGGATGTAGATCAAGGCATGGAGAAGGGAACTGAATGAATCACTTAAAGATTGTCCACAGGGAAACTGAGGATTTTGTAAAGTCACAGTGCCTGAAGGATGTAGGAGGCCTAAATGTAGTTTGGGTGATAATTCCCATATGTATTTATAAATTTGATAGGTTAGAATCTGAAATATTAATTATGTATAATTTTTGTTCATTGTATGCAGACATTCTAATAAGTATAAAACTGAAATGTACATATGTATGGCTGTGTATGGTAAATAGGTAGTGTGGCTAAAAACATAGATTTTGAAAAGCATAAAGACTACAGAGAATGGAACTAGACCAAGCCCATTAGTTAGATTAGTGTCAGAGGAAGAGAAATGTTGTGGTTGATGATATGGGGCTCGATAAAGTGTTTGGGCTTGATAAGAATGAGAAAAACATGAAACAGACCAATCATTTTGACCCACTTATTAGATGATCATTGCAAACCTTCATTTTAGTAAACTATTTTCAGTGCAGAGTAATATATGTTTTCTGCAGGTTAGGATGGTAATAGATATTAAAACTTCAATAATATATGTACCTCTTGATTATGAAGTAACTTTTTTTTGTAATATGCTCATTATTTTAGTCTACTGCTGAAATTAAGGCAAAACAGAAGATTTAAGGATGTGTCATGTTGGTACTATGGACAAATATCATTTTGTGATCACTAAGCATTATGAAATTAATAGAAATTGAATTTTTACAGTTATAGAAGGTTATTCATTGTTAAGTAATAATGCCAGTGAAAATTAGTAGAAAAAAAAGATATTGTAAAATGTCCGTTTTGGACTTTGTTAGTGGAAAAAAAAACAGTTGAATGAGTTACCTTGAATGAGTAGTTCCAATATATTAATACTGTGTTTTAACCCTAAAAAACTGAAGAGTCATTTGTTCATGTACCCTAATTTTTTTAATTACTTAAACTACATCATCAATGCAAATTGTGATTTCTAATTTCAATCTCTTCAAAGTATTAGTAGGTATGTATTAAAGGCACCTAAAAGTCAACCAAGAATATGATCCTGTATACTTTTATTACTTTTTCTCACATTTTAACATTGTCTTACAAATAATTTAGCAGCAATTTTATTGAATAAATTTATAAATTATTAAATCAGCAAAATACTTTTCATGCATATAGATCATGTATTTACTACTACTTAATTAAGATATATAGTGTTAATAAATTCATCACATATAGGAAAGTTTTGAGAGCAAACAAAACTAATTATTGGTAATCATACAAAGCTGTTTGTGTGAGAAAAAGTGAGAGGTGTACCAAAGGGGAGACTGTACTACCTGAATGCATTAATATGTTGTACAAAAGCCATAGAGAACATCAGTTTTGGATAAACTGAAGTACATAAGAAGTGCTTACCCTAAAATAGTTGTTTAATCAAAATTAACAGTAGTTTCTTCTGGCTGTGAAGATAAGAGACAGATCATATAATTGAGGAACAAACTTTAGGTACTGTTTGCCATTATCATATGCTTAGGGAATAAATATCATGGAATGTAGAAAGTCAACAATTATAGATGGCACTTGTTAGGAGTAAAAGTTATTGTTCTTGTTTTCTTATCATAATAACAAGCATTTACAAAGGAAAGCAATATTTATCCTTCTTTCCAAATTGTTTCAAATGGAATAATCACAAACTTCATTTATGAAATTTTCTATAGAATTTTATTTATAAAAATATAAATCAAGGGAAGAATAGGAGGATGAAACTGAAGGAACTATGCATAAATCTCTATTCAACCATGGGAGGTTATTTAACCTCCTTGAACCTGAATGAAAAATGGATAACAAAAACTATTACACAGAATGATTATTAAGATTAAGCATGGCATTATATATAATAGACCGTTCCAGTACTATGAGTTGCAAGACACTGGAAATGAGTAAGGCATTATTGATTTTTGAGAGTTCAACTGTAAAACAAATTCATGATAGCACTGAGAAGTAATGTCAAGCCACCCTGTTGAGATTAAATGTCTGACAGGTCAGCAAAATTTCATTGTAAAATTATTTAATATCTTGAAAAGCCAACAGTTTAACACAGCTAATGTATCATGTAATATTTCTCACATTTAAGTAATGGATTAACCATTTTTTAAAAAAAACTAAAAGTAACCACAATGAGAAATAACTCTCAAGTACATTATTAAACATATTTAAACATGGATTTCATAGAAACCCATTATGAATGTAGTTTATGGGTTTAAAAGCCAAGAAAGCACACGAAACATTAAAAAAGACAAAAACATTATTTTCAAAGGATTCATGTAAAGCTATATTTGGTTCATCCAAGTTTTATAGATTCCTCTCTCTTATTCCTCCCTTACAAGACAACAGTAATTCCTAATTAAAAGTAATTCAAGAAGATAGCCAAAAGAGATGGAAAGAGTGTGGCAAATTGGTTTGGGACCCAAAGGCTGAAGGACATTATAGTGGCAAGGCTTCTTAAAATATCTTTCCTATTTTATGTAGGTAAGTATGCCCAGTGCAAGAAGGCAACTGAGCCCTGGCGTTCCTTGTCATGTTACCTGGCAATGAAATGTGGCCCAAGTGGGCTCATTCTTCTGTTGGGTTGAACAGAGGTCTTCACAACAATACCTGTGAAATGGGCCAGCATCAGCAAGGAGCATTGGTTTGGAAATTTTCTTACAAAGCACAGCGCTGAGAAATGCTCTTTCCTCCTCACAGAAAATCCCCCACACACCTTTCAGTGACTCAATAATGCTGTGCAGCAGGACAAGGATGAGTCCACCCCAACAAGAGTCCATATTAGAAGGAGCACTTCAAGAAAATGTGAAAGTTTTTGGTAAACCATTTTTATTATGTTGGCTCTCATATCCTTGTATGTTTATTTCAATATCTATTGATCTCAATGTCAGCAGTAGTTATTTGTCTTTTCTGATTCAATTTCTGGTTTTTCTCATTTTTGGTGTGATGGGTGACATAAAAATTATTGTTCTGGTTTGGTTATGAGATGGGCTACATTTTTTTGCTGGGTAACATGACAGGTAGGGATGGATCATGCCTTCAAAGTAATTGCTATGGAAGCACTACTTTTTCTGGAAGGCTGAAGATTTTTATTCCATTTAAAGGTAATGGTTGCTCTGACTTAGAGATGCTCTTGAGAAGGCCCCAGGAGAAAGAAAAGTTAACCAGACCACAATAAAAGCATAATAACTTTGAAAATCAGATTAAATCATATTGCATCAATCTTCCACAAAACTGGGTCAATGTATTAGAATAACTTGGAGCAAGAAAAGTTTATTTTGGCTCATGGTTTCAGAAGATCTGTCCATGGTTGGCCACCTCATTTACAGTGACCAAAGGGCACTGTTGCCGCAGTCTTGGCTGGGCACAGAATCACGAGCAACCACACACCTTGTAGATTCAAACAGCAATTCTTTATTCCCAAACTCACACTGGCCTCTACACACACGTTCTGGGGAAATCCAAGTTCTGCCGCACAATTCACGTCCCAAATACTTTCTCTATTCCACGAGAACACAATGGGAACTCAGGCAGCAGGATACGCCCTATTCCCAGCATCAATAACCTTAAACCTGGAACTTCCCTAAACCCAGATTGTCCTAAACCGGGAACGCCTTAAACCCAAATTATCCTAAACCGGGATACTTCCTAAAACCTGCAGGATACACCCTAAACCTGGATCCACCCTCGTCCTAGAGCAGGGTCACCTTTCTCAAACACACATGCAATGTCACAGCGAATTTCCAAGACAAGTCCATTTAACATGGGGTACGCCGGCAAGGAAATTTCGATGTGTCATTCCTACTTGGCAACGGCCCTCAGCACACTGTGGAGTAGAGCTGCTCAGCTCATGGCAACTTGGAAACAGAGAAAGGCAAAAGGCTGAAGGGATGATGCACCCTTCCAGGGCACACCTCCAGGGACCCTCCTCTAGTGGAGCTACATCTCCCACACTCCACCAGTTACCACCCAGTTAATCTATTCAAAGCAGGATGGACTGATTAGATTACAGTTCTTACAATCCATTCATTTTGCCTCTCAACATTTCTATATGAACAGAAGAGCTTTTGGAAGGCATCTCATAACCAAACCAGAAGAATAATTTTTAAATCACCCATCACATCAAAAATGAGAAAAATCAGAAATTGAATTAGAAAAGACAAACAACTATTGCTAACATCAAGATCAATAGACATTGAAATTAACATACAAGGATATGAGAGCCAACATAATAAAAATGGTTTACCAAAAACATTTTTCTTGAAACAAGTGAATAAATCAGACACTCTTGGGAATAAATGTAGTTTATTTTTTTAAAAGGGAAATTACAGAAGCAAAAAAAAATGCAATAAAAAATAAATAAATAAAGAGGGGAAAAATAGAAGAAGAGAGAAGAACAGAACCTCAGAGCCCTCAGAGATCTCTGGGATGGTAAACAGATATTCAGTATTTGCATTTCTGAGAATCAAAAGTAGAGGGAAAAAGGAGTAGGTCAGAACAACCATTTGAAGAATAATCATTAAAAATGTTTCTGATTTGGTAAAATATATAAACCCAGAGTTTTAAAAAGTTGAGCAAAAAAACCATCAAAATCCACACCAACAGACATCACAACTAAAACTTTCTAAAACAAAAGACAAAGGAAAATCTTGAAGGTAACCATAATGAAGCATCAATGATCCACAGGATAAAAATATACCAAAAAGCAAAGCTTAGCCATTTGGATGAAAAAAAAAAATTGTCACCCCCTGCGACAAGGGTACATGGGAGACCAACCTGCCATCTCGGAGGCACCAGCTGTGGGAACTGCCCTCCGACAGAGGTAGTGAAGTGCACTAGACCAGCTGGTGTCTCCAGGGCTGATCGAGAGGGTTAAGTGTCTCTACCTGGCCCACCATCCAACCTGGCCCACAACCACACCTAGTCGGGAGATGAGTCAACCGTGAAGGTGCAACAATCTCAACTTTATTGTGTCAGGGACAAGGTTATATAGTGATAGGAGGGGGTAAGAAGAGACAGTAGCAAGAACCAATAAGGGGCAGTTATGTCACTATCACTAACGGGCCTAGGCAGATTTCAGATAAAACCATTAGGCGGAACTAAGGTCAAAAGCCCGACGGGCTAAAAGTCTGTGAATGCCGATCCAGCCAGGTCACGTATATGGAAATGCTCTAGAAGAACCCAAGAGGCCACCTCAGCCAACACCCAATAATGGTGGTTCCAAGGGAGGTAAAAGGTCCCAACAAAAATGGCCCTTTCTTGTTTTGCAATAAACTAATTTTCAGTGATTTGCATGGAATAAAAGTGAATAATAATTTCATATTAAAATAGAGTAGAACTATTATTATCAAACAACAAACTATAAAACTAATAAAATTAAAGTTTCTCAATATTTTAAATGAAAGAATGACATTTTTATTACATTTACATTTTTTTGTGGCATGATTGTAATCAAATAGGCTGTATAACTGGATTATTCCAAAACTGGATTATTCATTTATTGGATCACCAATCCAAATGCTTACATAAGAGACTAAATTAATGAAGAGAATCTATGGATTGATAATTGGAGAGTGTTTGCCATATAAATGGAATAGTCAACACTCAGTTTAAGCATGATTCCCAAGAAACTTAACAGTTTACATTTTTCAAGAGAATCTACAATTTACATAAAAAAATAATGTATCTATATGTAGATGTTATTGCTCTTGATTTAGTTTTGTAAGGGTTAAATGAGTGGGCTGGGGATATCTTTAACCTTTGTGCTATGGAGTAACCATGTCATCTCTGCTTTCTTTTGGGCTTGAAGTTAATTGTTCAGCCTTCACGGGAATCATGCTGGCCATAAGGAGTAAATCAATCTATCAGTGTTTCTCATCATTTCCAAACAATCAAATAAAATACTTGAGATAAATATAAAGGAAAATGCAAATATTTGAATTTTTATGGTTATGAATGAAAATTGTCTATGTATCATTTCCTTTTTGTATATCTGTTTAGTTAGCTAGATTAACATGATAATTAAGATGCAAATTTTAATATATTCATAGAAATTTTAAATACTCTTAGAATGTATACTTGTATGGCTCTTGGATAAAATGTACTTTGAAATATTTAGGCACATAAACAGAATGTAGCAATCAGAAAATTTGTCAGGAATACTTAGTAAAATATTCACAAAAAGTTAAAGTATTCTTTATTTTTGAAGTTAAGAAAATTATTCATGTGCATTGACTCAATTGGTCTCTTTTTAGTGTTATGTTTAACATTTTGTTTACATAACGCTCTCGATTTTTAATTCCACAACTCACTTCCTCATTGGCATATGGATTCTCATTTACATTTTCCTTGAAAATAAGAAGCATCACAAATTACCATCCTGATGTATGTTCTTCTTCAGAAACTACCAGTAATCGCAAATTGTATGGCATTATTTATTTTAAAAATACTGTGTCAGCCTCAACTCCAGTGATTAAAGCTGTTCTGCCGCAGTCTGGCTGGGCACAATTCAGGAGCCACTTGTCAAAAGAAATGAACTTTATTTTTAGAACTAAAAACACCAAACAAAACAGCTCCTCAGGAAAAAACCCTCAGAGCCCAACTGCCACCACCGGCTTCCCACAAGCCTCTCACCCACACACCAGCCTCCCCACCTCCCACAATCCTCCTGCTCTTGAGGCCAATTGGCTGGGCTGCATGGGCGGAGCCAAAGAAGTCCCCCAATGAGCAGCTCCGTGGAGGAGCCAATCAGCTAGATGTTGCTGGGGCCACTGTGAGCCAATCATCAGCTGGCAGTCTGAAGGGCAGGGAAACAGCCCAATGAACATCACCGCAGAGGAGCAGCTAGATGTTGCTGGGGCCGCTGTGAGCCAATCATCAGCTGGCAGTCTGAAGGGCAGGGAAACAGCCCAATGAACATCACCGCAGAGGAGCCAATCAGCTAGATGTTGCTGGGGCTGCTGTGAGCCAATCATCAGCTGGCAGTCTGAAGGGCAGGGAAACAGCCCAATGAACATCACCGCAGAGGAGCCAATCAGCTAGATGTTGCTGGGGCCACTGTGAACCAATCATCAGCTCGCAGCTGGAAGTTTGCTGGCAGCTGGAAGTTTGCTGGGGCCCCTTTGGCTGTGGCTCTCAACATCTCCCCCTCTCTGTTTAAACAACAAGCATGTGGCTTGGGGACCGTGCCTGCCTTAGGTTGTCCAATACTACATATGGTCCTTACCCGTCTTCGGATGAGCTGACCTCAGGGCGTCAACCTCCTGTCTTAGGTTGGTACCATTGTAATTGGATCTTACCCGTAATTGACTACCAGTTCAGTATACAGCCACACCTGTGGAGAGGTCTTTGTCATGACAAGCAGAAGGGAGGAAGATACACCAAGCCAATTGATGGCTCTTGTTGGAAAAATTGTACCACCGATGACATCATCAGCAAAAATACCCCAACACTACCACAAGTCGCTGCACCAACAGATAGTTCACAATGCATACAAGTGATTTCACAATGCATACAAGTGACACATAGATTAGGCAAGTTCTGCAAGCAGTTCAGTGATGGCTATTGCAGAAACTGTAGATTAGTTTTATCTTTGTCTTCACCGGCACTGGGATGAAGATAGGAATTCTGGCAATAATGGCTAAAGAAAAAATTATGTAACATTCCAGAAGGCACTAAAAGAAAACAATTTTCTTAACAATTTACATTATCTTGAAGAGAATTATTAAATATAATGAAAAGGAAAGGTGAAAGTAAACAAACAGATCTGTTACCCTTCTTTTTTGTTTACATATTAAAACAATTCTTAATAGTTATTTACCCAATATAAATTAAACCATTTAAATCACGTGAATAAAAAAAAAATATTTGGATCCATTTTTTCATGAGCGCTCATCATATATGATATATGGACATACGTACATTCAAACATATAACACAAAACACAAGTGTGCACACATAATATAATACATACAACACATAACATAATAGTAAAGGCCTTATAACTTTTTACAGGTGAAATCTCCATTGCAATGTTTAAAAACTCTATAGTCAAATAAAAATAGAACTGATCAGCAAAACATTAACTTAGGTCTGTATGAGCTCAAAAAACAAAATAGAACT
Organism: Spermophilus citellus; assembly: GCF_964194105.1. Lineage (NCBI taxonomy): Eukaryota > Metazoa > Chordata > Mammalia > Rodentia > Sciuridae > Spermophilus > Spermophilus citellus. Next base: position 253,296,769 of record NC_138182.1, read on the forward strand.
TCATGATGTGGGAAAGGGCAATAATAAAATAGATATTGAAAAAAGCATCCTGGTTCTGTCGCAGATGTAAGGATAGCCAAATTGGAGTTTTGGATATTAGCTGTTATGGATTTGAGCCAAATCATCTTCTTTTTGGTCTGTAGAAATTGCTTTAGTTAATCTCTCTGGAATCCAAAAGGCTGCTGTTCTCCCTGTGGAAATACACAAACAGCCCCCCGACTCCAGACAATCACTGGGTCAGGACTTTAGTTAATCTCTCCGGAATCCAAATTGGCTGCTGTTCTTCCTGTGGAAACACACAAACAGACCCCCGACTCCAGACAATTACTGGGTCAGGACCTTTCCATTGTCCTGTTAGAATATCTTTCCAAAGTACCTTGGGCTTGTGTACATTTTTTGGACACATATGCCTTTCTGCAGCACTAAGTCCTGATGAATCCAAATTTAAAAAGTTTAGAGTAAAAAGGGTTATTTTAAGTTTATCTTTGGGGAATATATACCCCTTCCCAATTCCGTCTTTTTGCTTTAATAAGTACATTTTAATAGTTTGATGAGCTCTTTCAACTATGCCTTGTCCCTGTGGATTGTATGGGATTCCTGTTATATGAGTAATGCCAAATGGTGAGCAAAATTGTTTAAAAGAGGTAGAAGTATAACCAGGGGCATTATCTGTTTTTAACTGTTTTGGAACACCCACAGTGGCAAAATTTTGTAAGCAATGAGTTATAACATCTTTAGATTTTCTCTGGCATGAAGGGAGCCCATCAAAAATCCAGAAGAAGTATCAACTGTAACATGCAAATATTTTAATTTTCCAAATTCTGGCAAGTGTGTGACGTCCATCTGCCAAATATGGTTAGGTATCAATCCTCTAGGATTGACTCCAAGATTAACTTGTGGTAAAAAGGTCACACAATTTTGACATTGTTTTATTATTTGTCTAGCTTGTTCCTTAGTTATTTTAAAATGCTTTTGTAAAGTATTAGCATTGACATGGAACCTTTTATGAAAATTTATAGCTTCTTCTAGTGTAGAGAAAATATGTATGTCATGTGTAGTTTTATCTGCTAAATCATTGCCCAAACTAAGGGCTCCAGGCAATCCTGGATGTGCCCTGATATGTCCTATAAAGAATGGATCTTTTCTGTCCCAGATTAAACTTTGTATAGTGGAAAACAAAGAGAAAACAGTAGAGGAAGGGGAAATCCTACCAGCATCTTCAAGGGATACTATAGCATTAACTATATACTGACTATCAGAAAATAAATTAAATACAGAATCTTTAAACATCACAAAAGCTTGTAATACTGCATTAAACTCTACCTTTTGAGCTGATTGTTTGGGTACTAAAAATGTAAAAGTTTGATCAGGTGTAACTATTGCTGCTGTACCATTATTTGACCCATCAGTGAATATATTTGGAGCATTCATGATAGGTGTTTTTCTTGCCATTTTTGGAAAAATTACAGGATGCAATGACCAAAAAGACAATAAAGGATTAGATGGTAAGTGGTTATCAAATGAAACATTAGATTTGCACATGATTATTGCCCAAGTATTTAACTCATTAGCTAATTCATCAATTTGATTCATAGTATATGGAGTAATAATTTTATTGGGAGAAATTCCAAACACTCCCTTTGCTGCTTTTATTCCTTTGAGTATTAATTGTCCTACAGCCTCAGGATACCTAGTAAGAATAGTGTTAGGAGAATTAGATAAATGTATCCATAATAATGGACCTTCTTGCCAAAATACTCCTGTAGGAATATTTTTTGTTGGTTGTACAATAAATAATAAAGGCAAACTTATATCAATTCTATCCAAATGCATATTTTCCATATATGTCTCAATGATTTTTAATGCCTTTCTTGCTTCAGGCGTTAACATTCAGGGTGAATTTGGATCTGATGGACCTTTTAGGATATCAAATAAAGGTCCTAACTCTCCTGTTGGTATACCTAGATAAGGCCTTATCCAATTGATGTCTCCTAATAACTTTTGAAAGTCATTAAGTGATTTGAGTTGATCTACTCGTATTTGAATTTTTGGTGGACAGACCATGGTTGAGGATAATAGAACTCGTAAATAATTAATTGGAAAATTTAATTGTACTTTGTCTATTGCTATCTCTAGATTATGATTTTTTAATAAGTTTGTAAGTGTGGCATAACATTCTAGCAAGGTGTTTTTAGCTTTGTGTGCTAATAATACATCATCCATATAGTGAAATATTTGTAGTTCAGGATTTTGATTTCTAAGCGGCTGGATTACTTTGTTAACATAAATTTGACACATAGTTGGGCTGTTAGCCATCCCTTGAGGGAGTACTTTCCATTCATATCTCTGATCAGGACCTTCATGATTCAGTGCAGGGATAGTAAATGCAAAACGTGGACTATCCTCAGGATGAATTGGAATTGAAAAAAAAAACAATCTTTAATATCTATAACTAAAACATAACAAGTTTTTGGCAAAGCAGACAATTGAGGAATCCCTGATTGAGCAGGTCCCATAATAACCATCTCATTATTAATGGCTCTTAAATCTTGCAATAATCTCCATTTACCAGATTTCTTTTTGATGACAAAAATGGGAGTATTATGGGGAGATACAGAAGGTTGTATATGTCCTTCCGCTAATTGTTGTTTGACCAGATCATGGGCTGCTTGTATCTTTTCTTTAGTCAAGGGCCACTGAGGAACCCATACTGGTCTTTCTGATTTCCATGTAATTTTTATTGTCTCAGTGGCCCTTTGTGAAAATCCAACCCATGTCTGTCTGTTCCTTGATCTATTTGTATTGGTGCTGCTATACCTTGTTCTTGTTTTTCTAATCTTTTTCCTTTCCTAAAACCTTGTCTAGCCATAATAGTGGGTGCATTTTGATTGATGTTATTTGTTAATGTCAAACCTAATTGATCTAAGACATCTCGTCCCCATAAATTTACGGGAAGATGATCCAATACATATGGCTGTATAGTTCCTTCACATCCTTCAGGATCCTTCCAATCTAATACCATTGCACTTCTATGGGGATTAGTCGCCACTCCTAGGCCTCAAAGCGTTTGAGTGGCTTGTTGTAATGGCCAATGTTTTGGCCATTCTTGACGAGAGATGATTCTAAGGTCTGCACCTGTATCCAGTAGCCCATTAAATTCATGTCCTTGAATATTTAGTTTTAGCATAGGGCGAGAATCTAAATTTAAAGAAAGCATAGCCCAATCTACACCTGTGGAGCCTAATCCCTTGGAACCTCTTTCTACAGCATGACTGGAAAATTTATCATGTAGGCTTGGTATTATTAGTAACTGTGCTATTCTATCTCCTGGTGAAATTATTGATATACCCTTTGGAGAACTGGCTATAATTTTTATTTCACCTTCATAATCGGGATCAATTACCTCAGGACTTATCAAAAGTCCTTTTAGAGTAGAAGAGCTGCGTCCCAATAATAAGCCTAGTGTTCCTTTGGGAAGAGGTCCTTTTACCCCTGTGGGAATGATTTGAACTCCCATCTCTGGAGTTAGTACAGATCTGGCGGAGGCGCAGATGTCCAACCCTGCGCTCCCTCTGGTTTGTCTGATGAGGGATCTGATGGACAATGTGTCCTGGGCACTACCCTGATGGGGTTGCTGGGTTCCTCCAGTGCTCCGTATATTTGTGGTTTGGGGCCCCGGAGCATTGGGGCCCCCTGTCCATTTTTTGGCAACGGAGCCTGATGCCTTTGTCCACAATATTGTGGATAAACACCTTGTCCTTGTTCGTTTTTTGATAATGGAGTACCCTCTATGGTGGTTTGAGAATGGCATTCATTAACCCAATGTAATGGAGTACCCTGTATGGTGGTTTGAGAATGGCATTCATTAGCCCAATGTCTCCCTCTACGGCATCGTGGGCAAATACCCGGTATTCTACTCCTTTGATACCTAGTTTTGTTAAACCCTCCTCCTATGGGGCAATTCCTTTTAAAATGTCCTGTTTGTTGGCAATTGTAGCATGTTCTTGGCCTGGTATATAAAGCCTGTTTTACTGCAGCTGCCACAATTTGCCCTTGGTCATTAATGTCTCTGTTATCTAAAGCCTGTTTTACTGCAGCTGCCATGACTTGCTCTTGTCCATTAATGTCTCTACATAATTTAATATATGTGTTTAAATCCTCCTGTTTCCGTGGTCTAATGATATCTCTGCACCAACGATTCACTTGGTCATAAGCCAGTTGTTTTATTAGTGTCATTGCTTGTTCTGTATTCCCCAAAATTCTAGTAGCTGTTTGAATAAGCCTATCTACAAATTCAGCGTAAGGTTCATTAGCTCCTTGTATTACCTTAGATAATTGACCTTGTAAACCTTCATGTCCTTGTAAAGTCTTCCATGCCCTAATCGTCTCTGTAGCAATTTGTGAGTATACGCCAGGATCATATGCAATTTGTTGCTGCTGATCCTCATAAGGTCCCTTTCCTAACAACATATCTAGATTTCTCTGAGGATAACCAGCTGCTGCATTTCACCTAGCCATCTCCTTGCAAAATTCCTCATTGGCAACCTTCCATAACAGGTATTGACCTCCATTTAGCACAGCTTTACACATTTTAGCCCAATCTGCTGGTGTCATGTTCAAGTTGTTAATGGATTCGACCAAGCTTACAGTGAAGGGTGCTTGAGGACCATAGGTTGTTACAGCCTCTTTTAGCTCCTTCACTGTTTTGAAATTTAAACCCTGGTTAATTCGCTGCCCTCCTACCTCAAATACAGGGCATGTTAATACTTGAGATCCTGTCTCAGGATCCCAACTATCAACTGCAGGGGTTGGGAGCCTCCTAGCATATGGAGGTGGTGCTGTTGATTGGACACTTATGCCCTCTGGTGATAGAATGCTGTTAGTAGCAGTCTCCTGTAGAGGTGGTGCTGTTGGTTGGACACTTACGCTCTCTGATAGAAAGGTGTTATTAGCAGTCTCCTGTTGTAACTTTTCCCCTGATGGCTTTTTCTGCTCTAAACTTCCTTCCTCTGTCTCACTAGCTCGAAAGACCTTCTCTTTTTCTTGAATCTTTTCCTCTTTCTGACTAATTTGAGAGACCTTCTCTTTTACTTGAATCAATATGTCTTCTCCTTCCTCTACCTTTGTCTGAATTGAAGGCTTTGGACTAAGCAAACCAGATATAAACGTCCACAATGGCAATGTGCCAACTGGCAGAGTCCCTGGGTTGTTCTTTTCTATTCTTTTTAAATCTTCACCATGATGGTCCCACTGTGATATATTTAACAACTCCTCCTTAAAAAGCCATGTGCTACATTTTTGTATTGTATCAACGTATGCCCTGACTGCTCTTGATTTTACTGGGATGCCTCCTTCCTCTAACAATTTACTTAACAGTCTTTCGGTTTGTTTTTTACTAATTGCTGATCCCGTATTTCTACTATAATACAACCCAACAAGATAACACCAAACAAAACCGAGACAGAATGAAATAAAATTGGAACAAAAATTCATTATATCAGCCTTTCTATCCTCCTGAATTGTGCATCCGTCCTTTCTCCCTATCTGTTCCTCAGACGCAAATAGTTTGTCCTCAGATGTGAGTGGTTTTTCTTCCTTCTCACTCATCTCCAGGGACAGGCAACTTAAAACAAAAATTAAGCAAAACAAAAGAGGAAACTTAGAATGGCTACCCATCCTCTCGCCCTGCCCTCAGGGTCGAGCAGTTTACTTACCCTCATTCGCTCCCCGTACGGGCCACCAAATGCAGCAGTCTGGCTGGGCACAATTCAGGAGCCACTTGTCAAAAGAAATGAACTTTATTTTTAGAACTAAAAACACCAAACAAAACAGCTCCTCAGGAAAAAACCCTCAGAGCCCAACTGCCACCACCTGCTTCCCACAAGCCTCTCACCCACACACCAGCCTGCCCACCTCCCACAATCCTCCTGCTCTTGAGGCCAATTGGCTGGGTTGCATGGGTGGAGCCAAAGAAGTCCCCCAATGAGCAGCTCCGTGGAGGAGCCAATCAGCTAGATGTTGCTAGGACCGCTGTGAGCCAATCATCAGCTGGCAGTCTGAAGGGCAGGGAAACAGCCCAATGAACATCACTGCAGAGGAGCAGCTAGATGTTGCTGGGGCCGCTGTGAGCCAATCATCAGCTGGCAGTCTGAAGGGCAGGGAAACAGCCCAATGAACATCACCGCAGAGGAGCCAATCAGCTAGATGTTGCTGGGGCCACTGTGAACCAATCATCAGCCGGCAGCTGGAAGTTTGCTGGCAGCTGGAAGTTTGCTGGGGCCCCTTTGGCTGTGGCTCTCAACACTTTTCTTTTGTATCTTTTTAGTTCTCAAAGACATTCTCATAAGTGTGTGTGTGTGTGTGTGTATAACGTATATCCACTTCAGGTATATTCACTTGAAATTTTTGTGCAAAATTGACTCAGTCATAATAATATCATTGAAATATTCATGAAAAATGCCTATATATGTATATGTACATATATATAATTACTTAAACTGTCAATAAGCCTTTGTTAAAATGGAAGACCAAAATCATACATTTTAAGATAAAAAGAAATATAATTAAGAAATTTCAAGACTCGGGTTGTAGCTCAGTTGTAGAGCCCTTGTCCAGTATGGGTGTGGCACTGGTTTTGATTCTCAGCACTGCATATAAATAAATAAAAGTAAAAGTTCATGCACAATTTTTGAAAAATTAAAAAAAGAAAACTATAAAATATATTCAAAAATAGTTTTAAATTTTGTACCACAAATTATGAGCTCATATACATAGTACATTTTTTTAAATGCCACTATTTCATAAAAATAGGTATGATGAGATAGCATCATCCCAAAATTGTTTGAAAGATTGAATTTAATAAAGAAATGAAAGAAAAAGATGGTAAATTATTCTATACATACTCAAATTTACATTTAAAATTTTGTTTACATAGTTTAAGAATAATAAGACTTTGATTTTTGAGTAAGCTTGCTACATATTTTGTTTTTATTATTAATTTTAATTCTCATTTGGTATTTTCAGTATCCTACTTCAATCATTTTAATTTTGTGTTTAAGTGCATATGTGATAATATCTACAGTATGAGAGTAGTGGTTATTTCTATTTTCTTGTGCTAATTTTTGCGTGTTTATTTTTAATTTTAATAAAAATTTGTTTGTACTTGTTATGCTTTTATAATACTGAGAAGACATTTATTTTTTCTCATTAAAAGCTGGTAAGAAAAAAAAAATTAGTGAATAATTGGCAGAGTCTGAAGTGTGGTAAAATATTGAAACTGTCCAAATCTATAAAATGTGTTCCACATCAAAAAAATATGAAATGTATGATAAATGTTTCATAGTAAATGTCAATATAAGTTGATCTTGGTATAAACCCTAAATGTATTAAACAGCAAATGTTTTGGTGACTATGAAAAAGTGCTACAAATGCAAAATTTATGAATGATTTTTTGAGTAATAGGATATTATTATATATTAATGAAAGAGTGGAATTTTAATAAAATAAAAATAGGAATTTTGTATTGTGGTCATAGATGTATTGAAACAGAATTTTATACAGTAATTATCAAAAATATTTGAGTCTAAAATATAAAGTTTCCTTTTGAGTGTCTGCATGGTAATTTAGGAACACCTTTCATTTGTGTTTGCATATAAAATAAACACTATCGTCCTTATATTTTCTTTTCTGAAGTAGCATCTTGTATTGCTTTGTAGTGCACCAATTACAGATACTGCTAAAATTATTCTCAGAACAGATATCCCTATGAGAATTATACTGTGTGGTTAGGAGGAAATCTCTTTCTACCAGTATCCCAAGGCCAGTTACTTTAATCTTTAAGCCGTCTTATAGCACCTGTTTTTGAGGCAGATGAAACAAATATCTCAAAGCCTTATGACTTGAAAGAACATTAAAACATAAGAAAACGGAAACCATATTATCAGATAAGCAGTGATAAGGGAAAACTCTAAAATAAAAATTCAGATGTACTCAGTACATAGATGTTCAAGCATATCAAATATATATTTTTGAAATTTGAAAATCTTAAGAAAAATTATTATTTTGGTAATTATATTTACAACATATGTATAGCATTATAATTTTCAGTTAAAATATATACAATTTCAACATATTGAACAATTTCAAAATTTTCAATTCCTTAAAAATGTAGACACCATTCCCAAATTAATATAGAAACAATAGATAAATTGAGCATATATTCATTAATTTTGTTAACAACGATTTAGAGTGGCATTGCCTAATTCCACATTCCAAGTGTTAAAGGAATAGAAACATCAGTTCAATATAATGGGTGTATTTGAAATTATGTGTCTTGATTTTCTATACCAGGACAACTGTGAAGATATAGATTTTACAGTTACCTGTGATCCCTAATTTAAATGTTATAAGATCCTCAGTCATTTTTATTTTATTTACATATCAATGTGCACAATCTGAGTTATTATAAAGGTCAGAAAGTACAAAATCTAAATACAGTATAAACTAACCTATTTGAATTAAATGATGTCAAAATACTGTTAAAATACAGTATGTCTACTCTCTTTTCCTTCACAAATCTTTTCCAAAAAAAAAAAAAAAATGAGCATAACTTGAGCCATGACAACAGATAGTCTCCTAAACAGGGATGTAAAAGTATCACTATACATTTTAATGATCTGAATATACTTGAGGCATAGTTTATTTGGGAACAGCACCCTTTAAAATGAAATTATTATGCAGTGTATTGCTGCACATAGGAAACAACTGGAATTTTAATCACCACTCTCAGTAAATGGTTAAATGAACTGAGGATTCAAGAAAAAGAAAGAAAGATTGGTGCTTAATTCTGACTTTATGATTTTTGAGTACTTGAAATTTTGCTATCTAGGAGTGACTTCATGACACACTTCTTTCAGTTTTGGTTCCTCAAGTGATCCAGCCAGGCCTTAGAGCTGTTCTGCAGTACATTATTCTTCCTGTCTAATCCTCTTTTCCTCTCCTAGCATTGTCTTTTGTACTTTTCCCTGACTACTCCATGCTCCCTGTTTCCCTTATACAAGCAAATTGCCCCAGAAACCTCTTGCACACCTAACTACATTTTAGCCTCTGTTTATCAGAGGAATAAAATTCACACAAAGAATCATTCAAAATAGATATTATTTTGTGGAAGAATGAATGTCTAAAATACTTTGGTTTTAGCTTCAAATCTTTTGGTGGATCTTAAATCTACTCCCCTGAATTTTAATATTCTGCGGAGAAACATCACCATCTATCACCAAACTAATTTAATATCTTCCTTTCTAGTTCAAGTCCCTGCTCTAACATTGGCCTCACCAACACCCTAGTGTATGTTTAATGTAGTCAGGAAGTTTTTTTATTACTAAACTTATAATACATCCTCAATTACTCATAGTAAAAGTCCTGATCACAAAAGGGGACTATGAAATCCCCATGTTCTATTCTTTTCACCTGGAAGCCAGTATCTCCTAACTCTGATCATACCACACTGCCCCTTGCCCCACAGTTATTAGGAGCATTCAACCACTGAGCCACATCCCCAGCCCTATTTTGTATTTTAGAGTCAGGGTCTCACTGAGTTGCTTAGCACTTTGCTGAGTAGCTGAGGCTGGCTTTGAACTCATGACCCTCCTGTACCATAGGCAGGGCTCAGTTTCATTTGCTTTGTTTTTGGAACATAACATTTTTGTCCAATTAGATTCTGCCTTAGGTAATTTAATACTTCTGATTCCTCTAATTGGAACCTCCTTCTCCCAGATATCCACCTAAGGAATGCCTTTAAAATCTTCTTCCTCCTCCTCCTCTTCTTTTTTATTTCACCTCCTCCTCTTCTTTTTCTTCACCCCTCCTCCTTATCTTCTTCTTCTGTTCTTTTTCTTTAGTTCTTTGGTCAAAAATCACCTTAAGAAGTTTAAGTTGCACAAAATTTAAAACTATTTTGTTTTGTGATATACTAGAAATACTGGAATAGTTTTGGTATATACTAATTGCTGAATAAATATCTATCGAATTGTCTTAGTTTATAATTTCAAATGTTATTTATATTCCTACTGTTCTAAAACAATTCATTTGTTTGTTTAGAGGATCATTTTATTTACTCAAGCAGTTAGAGTGTCTGTTTGTCTCAAAGTAAGGCATCAAATCCTATTATTTCTAAATAGATAACCCAATAAACTTAATTTTGAGAAGACTATTAAAATAAGGAATGAAACAATTCATAAACCAATTACAGTACTAAAAGCATTCTTCCCACTACTAAATATATAATCATTATTCCACTTTTCTTTCAAGTTGATTGACTCTCCTGGGGTTAGCAGGGAAAATTTACATAGTTGCCTTTCATGTTAATCTCTTGAGGTAAATTCTAGGTAGCTATCAGAAAATGAAAAAATCACGTGATTAATTGTTTTTGATGTTAAATAATTAGCAGAAACCAATCATTTGCATTTTAATAACACTGTAACCATCTGGTAAATGAATGCATTAATCTTGATTAGCTTGGTTCCAGACACTTGCAGGCGGGTTTACTGATGTGTTCACTGATACAGATATTTTTAAATTCATGTATAGCTTTGATTGCCACAGCAAAAAGTAAATGATGTGTCAATGGAGCATGGAAAGTAACAACAAAATATTGCTGAAAAAACAAAAAAAAATATAGCATAAATTATGTAATTTAGCTAGAAAATGGAGTGAGTTTATCACTTATATTTCATAAACTTTAACATAAAACATTGTATAAGGTTGTGAGCCAAATGCTAATGACAAATTAATGCTTTGATTTTCTTTCAGTAATAAAATATACAATTGTAGCCAAAATTTGGCCCTCAAGACCTGTGAGAGGAAATATAACACTATTCAATTAATAGATAACTGCTCTACTGGATCATTAAAAGGAAGATTGAAGGGGGCCGTTTTATTGAGTCACATCTTGCAAATTTGTTCCCCTTTAAAAAGCTTTCTCTGAGACTTTTTGTTTTGACTAACAGTGTCACTTTCTTTCTTCAGTTGTCTTAATAAGAACTACCACAGATCTAAGAACTCTACTTATCTGCTGTACACACACAGTTTATAATCCTGTAAAGTCTCTTTTAACATTTTTAAATCTTTCTCTGTTTCCCAATAGTATCAAAATAACCCCACAGGTAACATAGTTAACAGTGAAAATATTTAATAATCCTAATATTCTCATTTGTAGTGAAAATGTTGAAGACCTTTGGTTTGTATTAAATATTGATTTAATAAACATAATTTGGGTAAAGATCAGACTTGAATTAAAACCATCTATTTGAAAATAATTTTACTTTTTATGCAGAAAATCTTAAGAACTGTACAAAATAAATACTAGAGCATTGAGAACTGAAGTTATCCTTGTCATTGGCTACAAGATTAATGTATGATTGGACATACATCTATCCTTATGTGGTCTAAGTAATTTATAGAAAAGTGCTAAATACAATAAAATGTGCAGAGAAAGTATTTTTTAACAAATTAGGCTCAGATGGCACAGATATTTATATTAAAACAAAAGGGATTTGAAACCATTTCCTTACATCATACATAATTTTTTTCAATGATATAGAAACATGAATACTAAAGCTATTATCTTTGGGATTTGGGAGTAGGAGAATTATTAAACAAACCAGAACCAATAACCTCAAATTAAAACTTAATAACCTAACTTGCTCAACATTGAAAACTTTTACTTACCAAACAACTTTACTTAAAGTTTGTCAAATATATTAATGGAGAAGAATGTTTTAAACTGCATACATAGGCAGTCCTCATTTTGAATAATGTGATATACAAAAGTTCTGTTATTGTGGTTTACTTAACACCAGTATCCCAAAATCATACTTAGTATTTTAGTTGCTATCGAATATAAACTGTGGGGAACTCCGTAATGTACAAACTACACCCTAGCTCTTCAGTGTTCAAATCACTTTGTAAATTATAGATGCATATCATGACCAATCAGAATGCTTCTTTCAAAATCTGACAGTGACTGGTCACTTCATCAGCCACGTAGCCCACAGACAGCAAAAAGTGCAGTTGTGTTTCCACCTTGTCATCCAATGATAAACCACATGACATTTATAAAAAGTGAATAACTGATAGAGAAAATCACCAGCAAAGACGAAAGTGCAGCAAAGACATGGAAAGTACTATCTCTGGAAAGGAAATTGTCCCGGACCATGAAAGGAGTTAAAGAGGAAATCTTTGATCACAGGAGCACTGACGTTGATTGGTTTGAGAAACTTCAAACATTCAGCAAGAGGAACTTGGTAAAGCCAAAGTTTTTGGTAGAGCTTAGGAAAGGGTGTGTAAGGAAGAGAATTGAAGTCATCAATATACAAAGAACATGGATGAAGACTTGAATTGAATGTCAAAGTACCTTATATACAGAGATATGAAAAATTGTGATATATATGTCTTCAGAATTGTAATGCAAAAAATACATGTATAATGGCATAAATTGATGTGAACATACTTTATATACAGAGATACGAAAAATTGTGCTCTATATGTATAATAAGAATTGTAAGGCATTCCACTGTTGTTGTGTATTTAAAAAAATAATAAAATCAATTAAAAAAAGACATCTAAGAAGAAGTCAGTCAGTCAAAAAGTTCATAGTAAATGAACATGTAGAGACATTTCACAGTGTTTACAACAGCACATATATTCAAATCCTTGAAATTAATCTTTATTCAGGAGTGTGACAGTTGTTTTTAGATACAGAAAAGATAGGAGTCACTTAACGAAGCTTTATAATGAAAAAGCAAATATCTTTGGAACAATTTTTGATGCAGTTTTTATACAGAATTGTAACATTCTAATACCCAGAGTTTGGGATATTTTAAGTTTTACAGTACTAACTAAATGTGAATTTCATAAAAATTTCACTTTCTGTATGTTTATAAGCAACAGAAAAAAATGATTTTAATATTTTGAAAAATCTCTTTAAAGTTTGTAAAACAATAGTCCCTGTACTCTATTGGTTATTAAGATCACTTTGCATAGTTCCTACTGAGCAGTCATCTTCCCAGTGTGGAATTTCTGTGCAAAGTGAGGACCGACTGTATTTAAAAAGTTACACTTGAGTATTGCAGGCTACCAAGAATAGGAGTGAGTGACTTCTTGCATTCTTTGTCTAGAAAAATCTCAAAGAGCTATCAAGTTCAGATTATGTTTTTCTGAGCTGAAGTTAATATTTTTTTTCAAAAACAAGAGAAAGTACATTATATCAAAGAATGAATGACCTATGTAGAAAAGTGGAGGACAGAAGAAGTAAAGAATGCCAGTGATGTCCAGCTGGTTTTCCTAGATGTACCCCCAAATTTTTAAGTGCTTTAAAGATGTCACATCCTCTGTGATTCCTGTCCTGACCTTTGACACTCCAAAAAGTATGAAAAGTATTTTGGTTGTGCCTGTGCCTCACCCATCTCCACATAAATGTCAAGATCTTGAAATAACTCAAATTAAAAGGTACAGAGTGTAGTGGCTGGAATTTGATTCTAAGCAGTGCACTCTTCAAATCGTGTTTACATTTGTTTTTACAACTAATGGACACATTTTAATTATCAATGATCTAATATTTTATACTGTAAATTAGTAACTTAATTTTACTTTTTTTTTCATTTTTATGTTATGTATAAGCAACAATACAAGAATTTTTCATGTTCTCTCAAATCCTTGTAAAAGTCACATAACAATTTAATTTTTCCCTATGGGCTATTAAGATTGCTTGGCACAGCTCCTGCTTAATCCCATTTTATGTGTGTGATGTGCTGATCCTCATACACGTAATCTGACATGGAGCTAGATCTGCAGCTGATTACCAATCATCCCTATTATGTGGTGTAAAGATATTTTGATATATCACTTTAAAAAAAACTAAAGAAAAAAGGTAAACCAGTTGCATCAAAATTCTAAGAATGAAAACAATAATGTTAATATCAAACAATACCTAAAAGTTTAAGGAAAAGAGGTATATATAGAGTTGGGGCATTTTATCTAAGTTTACCTCATTAGTATATTATGAATCTTGAAAATATTTCTCCATTTTTGCTAATTGCTTTATTTTAAAAATTTATATGTTAAAATATGCATAATCTTTTGAGTATTAGAGCTTTGAGAAATATTCTTTTAGAGATAGGATTTAGTTATTCATTCCTATTTATGTTTTGACTTCTAATGGAAAAACTATGCCTATATTTTTTAGGCATTATTTTTAGGATCTTCGTGAAGTAATTTAAGTATTTACTGTAGTCAATAGTTATGTGGTGTTTACTGTAGCTCAAAGTAACAGACAAGGTTAGTTTTGTTATGATTGTGTTTTTATCCAGTATGAGTCTTTTTTTCTGGTCAGAACAAACTGTACATAATGCAAAATTTGTAGTTTTATCATTTTTAAGCATGCAGTTTAGGGGCACTGGTTACATTTACATGCCTGCACAAATATCACCGACATTCATTTCCATAACTTTTTCATCACCTCAAACAAAATATTTACCAATTAAACAGAATTTTCCATTTCTTTATCCCCAAACAGGTCCTGGTAACTTATGATCTACTTTTTGTCTATGATTTGCCTGTTCTAGGTATTCCATCATCTAAATGGAATCACACATATTTGAACTTTTAGGTCTTTCTTATTTCATTTTGTTTGGTGTTTCAAAGTTTCATCCACAGAGCTTCCCTCTTATTATGCCTTGATAAAGATAATTTGCTTTTAATTAAGGAATTTTATCATATTAACAAGGAACCAAATAGTCTTGTTTTATTGATAATAAATATTGTAAATTTACTTTTATAATTCTGTTTTTCCTAATGTAGTGTTAGTGAACATAATTATCTTTGTTCATGTTTTCTACTGCCTGTATTATATTAAGGATATTTTACTCAGTTTACATTTCATATTTACATTTATACATTTATTCTTCTTTCTCACTGGCACATATCATCACTGATATGCTATTATTATTATTGGTATATTTCTTCTATGAGTCTTACTAATCAAGATAAGTTTAGAAGACCACCCAGGAAATAATTACTCATGATTCTATTAAAATTTTACATTTGCATAGTATTTTTAGTTTATTTCTCAATAAATTGTATGTCATGTTTGTTTTCCTTCTGACATTTCTCTTTCACTCAGATTTCCATATCTTTACAGATGCAACTTCTGCATTGGTCTCTTAGAAACCTCATCAGCCTACAGGATGGAGCTGGGCCTCTCCCAAGACATCAGCAGTTCTTTTTCTCCACCTCCAGGCATGAGTTTCATGTCATTAACATTTACATTTCACAATGGGAACATTGATTTGTTCCAAAGAATACATTCAATAAATTCTTAAGTAATAGATCAAAGAAGATTCTTGCAGACAAAATCCAGGGAAATCCTCAAGTTGCACAGTGGATCTTGCACTTCACTTTTATTAACTGCCTGATAACTTTATTAAGTTTCTATCAACAAGCATAAATAAACTTAATCTGAACAAATTTTAAGTGGGAAAGTATTACCCTAAATTATCCAACAGCTTCATTTTACTTGATTCCCAAAAGTTGCCCAAGTCCTTCCTCTGATTTTACAGAAAATATTAATTCTTATATTTAACAGACTGCATTTCCTACTTCCCAGATCATTTGCTAGAACGATGGCATTGCAAAAAGTATTTATTTCTTTCATTTTTGTTTCAAATTCAGGGAAATATTCATACTAATTTCTACATTTTACTGAAAATTTTATATACTATCAGCATTTCATTTACTAGACTTTTCTCCATTGAAATGCAGAGATTATTCCTATTTTTTAGATATCAACTATTTGTTGGTTTGCAAAATTATATTTCTCAGCATGAAATCTCTGTTGCTTCTCAGGCTTTTTATATCTTATCTTTTATACTTTTATTCATATCCCCCATTAAAAACACTCTTGAATTATTTCTCTTCTTTTCAGACTATTTTGATTATTTTTTTTTGTCTTTCCCAAAAGACATTTTCTCCTTGAATGGTGAAGGCTTGTATATTTGACAATATATTTTTGTCTTTCATATTTAAACACTAATTTTGAAGATGAACTGTCTAGGCTCGAAATTTTCTTCATCATTTTGAAAATATAACTCATTTGTCTTCTTGTGTTTTGTGAATCACTCAAGCTGAGTGCCAGCAGTCACTTTCAAAGCTGCTTTTGAAGTATCTGATGTTAACATGATTTATGTCCCTTTTTAAGCTACCTGTGTTCTAGTATCTTTTTGTGGTTTCATTTTTAGAGTGTGCCTCTGAAAACATAGCTCTACATTTTTCTCATCTCCCCCATGTGGATTCTTTGAACCCTTTAAATCTGAGGACTTTTATCTATCATTAGTTGTGAAATTACTCTGTCATTTCCTTTCCAAATACTTCTATCTTTCTCCTTTTCTCTTTCTGTCTCTCGGCTATTTGTTATGGTATTGGTTTATTTCCTTGGTTTTGACATTTTTCTTCTCTATAAAACTTAGTATTCCATGTTTTAGAATTTTCCTGACTTTACTAATTTCTTCTGCCAGAAGTGTTTGTGGACACAATTTTGCAGCTTACTGTTTTTCTTTAGTCATTTCTATTCTGTTAGCTATCCTTTTCTGTAATATGTTAAATACATAAATATTTATAAAAAAATTGCAAAGTATTACATATCATATATACATAACCATAGGTATGCTCACATACATGTTGTATATATATGATATACTATTATATCAATTTTCAATTTATAACATATATATACACATCCACATTATAAATCTTTTTCTATCTATCTACCTACCTACCTACCTACCTAGCTACCTATCTATCTTTTTATTTCTATTTTTCTAGTTATCAATACCCTTGTTTTATTTTTCAGGACTGCTTATGCTACCCATTTTGTTGATTTTTTTCTTTTTCTTTTTTTTTTCTCCCTTATTTCAGGTATTTTTGTCACAAATATTGCTCAGTTTGGTAACTGTCCATTATATTGATAGGTGTACTTCAACACATTTGAAGAAGTTCTAAGTTCTTTTGCAGAAATCTATTTCATCTGGAAGTGTCCTTGAACTTTTCAGTTAGTATGTACTGAAACTGAAGTGAATCACAAGAGTTAGCTTCTTTTCATTTTGTTTAATGTAAGATGCTAGATGGAGAGGATGTAGCTTAGAAAAAAAAAATCCTCATCTACACTGACTGGGTGCCACAGTCTGGCTGGGCACAAATCATGAGCCATTGAAGCAGGAACAAACTTTATTTCTGAACTCCACCGGCAGGCTCCACACACGCTCCCAGGAACTCTCCGGAACGCCACCCACACAGCTCCTCCAGGAACCACCAACGGGAAATCCCTCCTCCGGCACTTCCCCAACCAATGCGAACTCTTCAGGAATCCCTGCGAGAGCTCAACCAGAACTCAACGGGAACTCCGCGAGAACAAAATTCATCATCTTAATGGCTCGCTGGCGTCACCTCTCAACCACTACTTCTGGCAAAAATGCCATGCGTCAACCCAACTGGGCTGTGGCCCTCAACAACTAGGCATGAAATAATTATTTGGTAGCCATTGACCATATTCACCATTGTTTGTGCCTGCAATTGCTTTTAAAGCCCCCCCCCCCACACACGCACACACAATTTTTAGGAGTCCAGTTTCTTCTATTACATTTAATAATTCTGCACAGTAGATGCTTATTAAATTTTCCTGTAAATGTATTTAAAAGTCAATTATTAATTAATTAATTAATTTATTTTTTTAAATTATTTTATTGTTGGTTGTTCAAAACATTACATAGTTCTTAATATACCATATTTCACAGATTGATTCAAGTGGGTTATGAACTCCCATTTTTACCCCGTATACAGATTGCTGTGTCACATCAGTTACATTTCCATTGATTTACAAATTGCCTTTCTAGTGACTGATGTATTCTGCTGTCTATCCCATTCTCCACTGTCCCCCCTCCCCTCCCCTCCCCTCCCCTCCCCTTCTCTCTCTCCATCCCCTCTACTATAAATCGTTTCTTCCACTTATATAATTTTTCTCCTACTCCTCCTTTCCTCTTATATGTAGTTGTGTATAACCCTGAGGCTCACCTTCCAATTCCATGCAATTTCCCTTAACTCTCACTTTCCCTCCCGCCTATCATCCCTGTTTAATGTTAATCTTCTTCTCCAGCTCTTCGTCTCTACCCTGTCCTTGGTTACTCCCCTTATATCAAAGAAGACATTTGACATTTGTTTTTTAAGGATTGGCTAGCTTCACTTAGCATAATCTGCTCTAATGCCATCCATTTCCCTCCAAATTCTATGATTTTGTCATTTCTTATTGCAGAGTAATACTCCATTGTGTATAAATGCCACATTTCTTGTAGAAATAGATAAAACAATCAGGAAATTCATATGGAATAATAAAAGACCCAGAATAGCAAAAACAATGCTAAGCAGGAAGTGTGAATCAGGCGGTATAGCGATACCAGACTTCAAACTATACTACAGAGCAATAGTAACAAAAACAGCATGGTACTGGTACCAAAACAGGCGAGTGGACCAATGGTACAGAATAGAAGACACAGTAACCAATCCGCAAAACTACAACTATCTTATATTTGATAAAGGGGCTAAAAGCATGCAATGGAGGAAGGATAGCATCTTCAACAAATGGTGCTGGGAAAACTGGAAATCCATTTGCATCAAAATGAAACTGAATCCCTTTCTCTCGCCATGCACAAAAGTTAACTCAAAATGGATCAAGGAGCTCGATATTAAATCAGAGACACGGTGTCTGATAGAAGAAAAAGTCGGCTATGATCTACATACTGTGGGGTCAGGCTCCAAATTCCTCAATAGGACACCCTTAGCGCAAGAGTTAACAACCAGAATCAACAAATGGGACTTACTCAAACTAAAAAGTTTTATCTCAACAAAAGAAACAATAAGAGAGATAAACAGGGAGCCTACATCCTGGGAACAAATCTTTACCCCACACACTTCAGATAGAGCCCTAATATCCAGAGTATACAAAGAACTCAAAAAATTAGACAATAAGATAACAAATAACTCAATCAACAAATGGGCCAAGGACCTGAACAGACACTTCTCAGAGGAGGACATACAATCAATCAACAAGTACATGAAAAAATGCTCAACATCGCTAGCAGTCAGAGAAATGCAAATCAAAACCACCCTAAGATACCATCTCACTCCAGTAAGATTGGCAGCCATTAAGAAGTCCAACAACAACAAGTGCTGGCGAGGATGCGGGGAAATGGGTACACTTGTTCATTGTTGGTGGGACTGCAAAATGGTGCAGCCAATTTGGAAAGCAGTATGGAGGTTTCTTGGAAAGCTGGGAATGGAACCACCATTTGACACAGCTATTCCCCTTCTCGGTCTATTCCCTAAAGACCTAACAAGAGCATGCTACAGGGACACTGCTATATCGATGTTCATAGCAGCACAATTCACGATAGCAAGATTGTGGAACCAACCTAGAAGCCCTTCAATAGATGAATGGATTAAAAATGTGGCATTTATACTCAATTATTAATTTAAAACTCTCAGGATTGGCCATCGACATCCAAATAAAAATTCACTATTACGTTTTAGGATTTATTCATTACACTGTTGCCCTTATCTATTCTTATTTTATAAGTCTTTGTTATTCTTGAAGGTATTTTTTCTTTTTTTCTATGTTGTATAATATCAACCATGGAAATAATATTATTAAAAAGGGAAACCTAATATGATTCTCCCTTTATCATGGGTGATCTAGATTCTTGCTTAAAGACTTACATTATTCAAATGTTACCTACTGATATTTTTTCATATGTATGTGTGAATGTATTTGCATAAATATGTCTAATTTCTTTGATATTCTTATAAAAGTAATAATGTTTTCTTTCCAATATTTTCACAATTTTAGAAGACAGTTTGTTAATGTATATTAATATACATCTATTTATATATAAACATATATATATCAAATCACATATATGAATATATATATGTATATTGTATGTTGTATAAATAAGCCTGTTTGAAATTATTGAAAAAGGCCAAAATAATATGAAACATATTATATCTACACCTATTTGATATTGTGCTGAAGCTTTTCTGCCTTATGATACTTAGCAGAGAATGAGAGACTTCAAAAATTTTTGAAAACTGATGAAAAGAAGAAGATGTAAGGTTTTCATGCTTATTAACAATGTTAATCTTATTTATATATCAAATATTACCTCTATATATTTGTCAAAATATTAACTCACCAAATGACTAAAAAGAATAATGCCATTTTAAAGCTACTGTCTGCACTTCTGTTGATATGGAGATAGAAAATCTTTTTTAAAAACAAATTTTAATAAAATAACAGGATCTACTACATGATAAATAATGAAAGACCCTGGGAATAAGGGAGAAGATTCAGCATTTGTTATAGTTTGAATTTGAGGTATTCCCAAAAGCTCATGGGTGAGAAAATGTAAGAATGTTCAGAGGTGAAATGATTAAACTGTGAGAGTTATAAGGTATTCAGAGGATTAATCCACTGATATGGATTAACTGTGAGGTAAATGTAGACTGGAGTAAGTAGGTCAGTGAAGTGTGCCTTGGGTTTTGTAGTTTGTTCCTGGTTAGCAGAGTTTCTCTCTCTCTCTCTCTCTCTCGCTCTCTCGCTCTCTCGCTCTCTCTCTCTCTCCTTCCCATTTCACATCCTGAGCTGCTTCCCTAAACCACATCCTTCTGCCATTGTGTTCTGCCTCACCTTAGGCCCAGAGCAATGTAGTCAAGCAACCATGGACTGAACTTCTAGAACCATGAGCCCAAATAAACTTTTCTTCTTCTAGGGTGTCCTTGTTGGGTATTCTGGTCACAATGATGAAAAGATAATTAAACTAGCATGTATCTGTACATTCTTTGAGACAGAAAGCACTCTAAATGTTCCTATTTTACTGAACATATGACCAAACAAAACTTTAGGAAAATTTATGTATTCCATCATTTTCTCCTTCATATTTTTGTTAATAAAATTTTTCCCAGCTCATGAATGTGCCCAAAGGCATATAAATAACTAAGTTCTCATTATTTTGGGGGACACAATATCACTCTCCATGATAGGAATTAGGTATAACAACATCCATTTTACAAGTGAGAAAATTCAAATTTGTAAACATTATTGTTTTTTCAATGTCACATAGCTAGTAAGTTATCAAGATTTTCTTCTTCTTCTTTTTTGGGTACCAGGGATTGAATTCTGGGGTGCTCAATCACTGAACCCCATCTCCAGCCCTGTTTTTGTATTTTATTTAGAGACAGTTTCACTGTGTGGCTTAGTTCCTTACTATTGCTGAGGCTAGCTTTGAACTCATGATCCTTCTGTCTCAGCCTCCCAAGCTACTGGAATTACAGGCCTGCTCCACTTCACCCTGCAAGATATTCTTAATAATTTCAAAGAATCAGCAAACTCTTTCAAATATTATGAAGTTCTTCTAAAAAAAATTTGTGAGTATCTGGGGGCAGTCTTCAAATACAAAAAGAGAGAGAAAAATATCACCAAACCTCTCAAGATAAATAATTTGGTGAGTGAGGGAATTTAGTGCCTTCTGACAAAAAGGGCTTCCCTTACTCAAACCTACCTGAATGATTGGGCAATCTGTATTACTAATTCATTTATTGCTTCTGAAAACTGTTTAAATATGTCTGAAAAGAGTCTAAACATGGATAGTCTAATGAAAGACACCAGAAATTTATGTGCAAATTGTAAAATTTGTAAATTGTAAAAATTGTAAATTCAGGCCATAATGGTGCACACCTGTAACCCTAGAGTCTAGGGAGGCTGAGGTAGGGGGAATGTGAGTTCAAAGTCAGCCTCGGCAAATTAACAAGGATCTAAGAAACTCAGCGAGTCCCTGTCTCTATTTTTTTTTAAAAAGGGCTGGGTATATGGCTCAGTTATTGAATGCCCCTGGGTTCAATTCCTGGTACCGGAAAAAAAAAAAAAAAGTAAAGTTGTAGATATTTTCTATTTAACAATACAATCCTCAGTGTGAGATTTTAAATAAATTGTTAAAGTTCTATTATATTTGGGACCTAATGTTGTCTGTTTTTATAGTTTTCCTATTACAATTTGTACATGACAAACCATTTTCACTTGGAAGTATTTTAGGCATACCATTGCCAATTCCATGGCATTGCTATCATGTATCAAAAATTGAATTGTAATAAACAGAAGCACAACTGAGGTTGATTTGAAAAGAAGATACTCATTTGCAATATTTCACCCAGAATCATGTAGTATTATGTTTGTTCCTTGATGCCACTGAAGAGACATCACTATCACAAGTGCCAGAAAGTAGCAATTTTTGTCTGCTGTATAAATGTTGAAGTGGAGTCACCTGGCACTCCTACAACATTAGCATAATACAGTGCTGAAGTTCTGTTTGTGGTTGTGAGAAGGAGGAAAAATAAAAAGCAGGTGGTTGACTGGAGGCAAATAATTCTTTAGTTATTTTTCTTTTCTTTCTTTCAAAAAGAGAAAAAAGAAAACTCATTCAACCTAGGTTAAGGCATCGTTTATGCATCACATGTAACTTTGAACTGTTCAAGGAAGGCACAATTAAGAGATTTTCATAATCCTTTTACATATGATAGAGCAGATTTGATACTAATCCATTAAATATCTAGAAAGAAAGGGACTTGGAAGACAGAGGAGAAAGATATAAATCCGACCTAAACTCCCCTTTCTTCTGAAGGTCATCAGAACATCATCAACTCTTCCATATTTACTTACAGTAGTTTGGAAATAAGGGTAAGTTTTTAGTCTCTGATATTTCAAAAGGGATTGAGGGATCATCATAAAAGCTCTGCATCTTTGTAAAACAAGTCTTGTGTGCTAACGTGCAACAACAGTTAGGCACTCTGAAAGAATTACCCATTGTTACTTATTTCAGACTTCTGATCTTTAAAACTGTAAGATAAATTTGTTTTCTTTTAAACTACTAATTTGTGATAATTTTTTCCACTATCTATAAGAAACTAATATATCACTTTTAATGAAAACTTTATATTTTGCTGAGAGCCATTACCAAGTAGAAATGACGCATCAAAATTTCCTTGCTAGCGTACCCCATGTTAATGATTTCGCTGTTGACATTGCATATAAGGTGACCTTGCTCAAAGACCAAGGCGGATCCGGGTTTAGAGCTGATCAGGTTTGAGGAAGTATCCCGGGTTTAGGGCGTTCCCAGTCTAAGACCTTGGATTTTAGGGAAGTTCGATGTTGAGGATTATTGCTGCTGGAAATAGGGCATTCCTGCTACCTGAGCTCCCTTGGAGTTCTCGTGAGATTCAGAGAGCATTTTGGGAAGAAAGCCTCGTGGAGTAGGTGAATTGGGGGGCAGAAGAACTGGGATTGCCCCAGAACGTGTGTGGAGGCCGGTGTGAGTTCGGGAATAAAGAATTGCTGTTTGAATCTACAAAGCTGTGTGGTGGCTCGTGATTCTGTGCCCAGCCAAGACTGCGGCAATATTTCCTGTAGAATAATATCAGTTTTACCTCTATAACAGTCTTCAAAAATTATTTGAGTATTTACTTGTCTCCAATTTGTGTATATTCTTATAAAAACCATATGGTCCTTTGGGAAAAGATCAGGTGGATAATTACCATATTAAATTCTTTTGACATCCAATCTTTTCTGGGAAGGTGGTCTCTCCTTTAGTACCTTGGTTCTGAGTCTGGAAACTCTTTCAAGTTTTAAAAATTAGATACATTATTTTGATTATGTGGGAGTTGTTCAACCTCCTGATCATGCATCCTTGATTTCTTCCTATAAATAGAGCATTCCCTTTGTTGAGTGCCCATCATTGTTGCCCTAAGGTCACTATGTTTTTCCAACCATCCCCAGAACTTTTTGCCGGTCAGGCACCCAAGGATGCCAATCAGATGCTGCTGCTCATTAAAATAGTTTTTCTCACCTTACTTTTGATGATTAATCACCACTTCCTGACCTTTATGATTTCATACATCTATTTTCTACATTGTTATCAGAGAATCCAAGTTGGCAACAGAACCTTATACCCTAAGCCCTCATCAGCTAAGGACAGCCACTAATGAGCTTATCACTGATGCTGCTGCCCCTCCAGGTTGTATTTTTTTAGACATTTTGCTAAATGTGTCATCCTCTAGGCTCTACCACAGTACAGAGTTAGGTGTGGAATTTTCTGGTCTTGTGTAGAGACCACGTTTCCTGAATGCTTTGATCACCTTCTTTTTCTCTCCACCATTGTGGTACTGACCCCCTCAGCCCCACAGTGCAGGTCATTATTCCCTCATCCAAGCTTTCACACACTACCCGGCACATGGCCCCTTATATTGTTGTCATGTTAAATCCTGCTCATTGTGGAAAAGCCTTAATAGTGCTAAGCTCTCTCTTGGTAAGCTTGGGCTACTGTATCAAACCACCATACACTAAGTGGCTTAAAAACAACAGACATTTATGTCTCATAGTTCTAGAGCCTGAAAGTGTGAGGCCAGGGTTCCAGAGTGGTCAGGTCCTGGTGAGAGCCCCCTTCCTTGTTGCAGGCTTCTTACTTCTTTCTTGCCATTTGCTCACATGGTGGAAAGAGAGCTAAGATGTTCTCTGACCTCACAAAGCATTGACCTAAACACATTCATGAGGAGTTCTACTTTTGTGACCTAATCACCTTTGTGGTCTAAAGTCCCCCCTCGGAACACCATCACACTGGGTCTAGTATTTCAGTATTTGAATTTAGGGGAGGACACCTATACCAATCCATCACACTCTCCTTTATACACCTTTACATTTTGCACACTTCTTGCATTCTGGACATCTCGGAATCCAATTCCAACCATGCTGTTCAGTGTTGACTAGATCAGTAGTGAGATCCATGATGATTTCCCTCCTCAGCTGATCCAGCAGGAGGGTTATGCTCTGATATGACTGCAGTTAATAACCTAGGTGTAGTGTAGCTAATGACTAGGAGGAGTGATGGGGGCAAAGAGATGCATCTTGTCTTGTAATGCAGAATCTTCTGCATTATTATCAAGCAAAAAGGACTCTGTACTTTTATAAGAAGGGGTGGACCACATCCGTAGGCCCAGAGTGTATGGGAATCCCCAGGGGAACTCCATAACTCCAGTGCACAACTTATTCATTCCCACCTCATCTGCAGAGTCACACTTGGTCTTAGGGCTGTGACATTTTCCTAATTGACCACTACTTTTGATGACTGAGCCATCTTCTCAGTTCTGTTAAGTCCATTTGCTGATCCTATTTTCTTCTCTGACCTGTAAAAACAGGAGATGAAAGTTCTTCTATGCTATTGCTAGTGAATCTCACTGGCTTCTACATCTGGCTTTTAAATCTTGATGAATCATCCTGAGTCCCATTGTTTTTCTTCCATACCTTTACCTTTGTCCTTCTACAGCATAACCTGAGCTGTAGTGTTACCTTCAATATTTGAGGAGATCCTCACTACTAGTTTGCATATTGTTGCTACAATATTGAAGTCACAATTTGTAGTGTAATTTCTAGACCACTAAGTTCTAAAACCTTTGTTAGTCAAGAGTGTAATTTCTAGGATCACTCCTGGTTCAATACCTTCTAGGTATGGTTTCCTGAGGAACAGATTCTTAGGTGGAGATTAGCCTCCAGATCCATGTAGTCCAGTGCTATCTGGATAAACCCCTGTAAGGAAAAGGAGTCTTAGGATACAAAATGAGGTGTGGGAAAAAGTTTGGCAGTATGCAGTTACAGGGGGATCTCTATATGATAATAAGTGGAGATCTGGAGCTTTGATGTCTCCTAAAGACATCTGAAACAAGTCGTCATGGCAGATTCCTTATATCCTCACATCAATCTGTCATTTGTCATGAGCTACACTGGGAGAAATTTTGTAACTTTAAGTGAGGGAGATTTCTGCAGTATGAAAACAGCAACAACAGTCAGTGCTGTGGTGGCTGTGACCAACAATCTTGGCAGATATACCCTAAGTGTTTATCTTGGAAAGGGGAAATCTGAAATGTGATCATAATACACATTATTGGAATAAGTGACAATCTTGTTCTCACAACAGAGACAAACCTCATTTTTATTGTCTTTGTAGTATACTATTCAGCTTCTGAGAGTGGTATTATGCTATTCAATGGTATCTTCTATGACTGCTAAATCAATTTGAAGAATCTAAATCAACCATTAAAGATCCTCCATATTTTGACCCTATTCCATATTTTTACCTTTATCATTCTGTATTACTTTGAGAGTAAGCATTATTCTCTAGCCCTCAAGAGAATTGGATACAATGACATGGAATAAGTGGTAGATAACACGAGGTGTGAAAACATACGTATGAATAAATATTTTAAGTAAATCGAGGCAAATAACTTCATATTCAGATCTCCCTATTCTTCTTTGTATTTTTTATTTGTTCTTTTTAGGTATATATGATATATTATACTTATATGAAATATAGCTTCCCATTCTTGGGTTGTACATGATGGGAAGCTACATTGGTCCTATATTCATGTATGAACATATTTTTTGACACACTACCCTCATCTCCCAATTCTTCCACAGTTTCTAAAGACTTAACCGAATCTGTACATTTCTAATATGTGCCAAAGAAATTCAATCAATTCAAAATGCTATTAAAATATAAATGCATTTTCTCTTGGAAATATGCAACTTCAACGATTAGCAAACAGAAAAAGAAACCTCTGAATAAGCGTGTGCATTAATGCTTTTGAAGGTGCTTTTGTTCATATAGAAACTCAACCTTAAATAATTTGCATACCATGGTCAAATCTCCAACATGGAATGCTCAATTCTGGGAGATTGTTCCTTAACCTTCCTATCTTCTGGGTTACTGATACATATTATATTCTGACTCTTTACAAGGAGTGTCTCCATTTTAGCTCTTGGCCAGTAAGTGTATGCAACTGTGATATTCACATTCACACCAGAAATTTTTATCTATTTTTCATCATAAAAAGCAAGAAGATAAACTTCTAAAACATTTCTAAAGAAAAGCAGAGGTAGCTGGGTGTGGTGGTGCACATCTGTAATCCCTGCAGTTTGGGAGGCTGAGATTGGAGGACTAAAAGTTCAAAGCCAGCCTCATCAACTTAGTAAACCCCTAACTCAGAGAGACCCTGTCTCAAAATATAAATGACTGGGGATGTGGTTCAGTGATTAAGCACCCCTGGGTTCAATCCCAGATATTAAAAAAAAGCAGAGGTTAAACAAATTGCAAAAATAAATAATTATATAAAATGTAAATTGGATACTTGTAAAAGAGTTCACATTAACAATAGATTTTTTTTCCAGTAAGAATATTTATTTTCTTTATGCAACTCATATCTCACATACTTATCATTTCAGGTAAACTATAATATTTTATTTAAAATAAATACTTAAATGTACTGAATGATTATTATGACTCTAGCACTTTTATATTTTCATTCATGTGAAACAAACACATAATAATAAATATAATAGACATCAGCATCAGCAAAAGTGTCTCTTAAGAATGAAGCATGTGAAATGAGAACACAGGGTCAGGCTGTTTCCCAGAGTGTCTGGTTGGTTGCTCATTCTGTTCTTGAGTGTAAGCCCCATGTGGCCCTCCATGAAATAATGTCTTCCATTCCTGCTGCAAATATATGCATTTAAAATAATGTTGTCAATTTCATCTGTCTAGAGTCAGGCATTACAATTCCAGCCATCCTTACAATCCTAGGATAAGAATACTTCCCTCACCCATGAGGTCATTAGAAGATTATTAAAACACAATGATCCTGCAGGATATTCTACATGTGTAAATCTATATATCACAGACTGAAAGTGTAGCCCCACCAATGAGAGAAGTCTGTAGAAGGCCAGTGGCTCCTGAGGAAAGTGGGAGAAACTAAAGAATGCCCATGCTCCTGGCTAACAGAGACTTAATCCCCACAACTGAGCCAATGGAGATGCAAAGTATTTTCCCCTGGTGCCACTAAGACAACTTGCTGGGTGGAGCCTTGGGAGCCCTAGGGACAAAGACCCCTACACAATTGTCTAGGGAATTGCTGCTTAGGATGCACCAATAACTAGATCCAATGAAGAGCTGAGGCCAATGAGCATAGGCTAATATGCACCCAATATCTAGCACAGAGAAAAAAAACACAAAGGAGCAGAAACAGACTGCTCTTAGAGAAATTAAAGTACATGACAAACAGATAACAACTTCAATACCAACAATAATAAAACATTAGCAACAATGAAAACATTTAATTAAAATTAATTTTAGCACAGACATCAATTTTTATATAAGTAAGATATAATCAGGGGTCTGTAGCTCAGGGGCAGAGCACTTGCCTAGCATGTATGAGGCACTGGGTTCCATCCTTAGCACCACATGAAAATAAACAACAACAACAAAAACAGAGGTATTCTTTTCATCTACAACTACAAAAATATTTTTTAAAGATATAATCAAGTTTAAACATTTATTTTATTTTATTTTATTTGAAAAATTATTTTAGTCATAGATGGACACAAGATCTTTATTTTATTTCTTTATTTTTATGTGATTTTTGAGGATCGAACCCAGTGCCTCACATATGCTAGGCAAGCACTCTACCACTGAGACACATCCCAGCCCCAGATTCATATATTTTAATGCATGAATAGAAGAAAAGAATGGTCAATTAATAGACCTGGATTGTGGTCCTGGACTATAAAGTAAAAAAGACATCTCATAATCCAGGAAATATATGACTTGGAAATCAAAGGGGACAAGACAAGAACCCAGAGTCCCCAATTTCAGCCCTGTGGAAATTAGTATTAGACTATACAATCCCTAGAGTAGTGCCTTATGGTGTTCCTAGATCCAGATCCAGAAAAAACTCTCATGTGCATAATATAAATTCAAAAAATGGAAAGAACAGGGTAACAGAGAAAGTGAGAGGATAAGAAAATACTTGATAGCAGAACAATCTCCTGCATTAAACAAGAATCAACAAATTGAAAATGCTCCCTGAGTACGAGGCAGCTTGTTAAGAAAGAACAGATCCAGTCAAACCCACTACAGCTACAGAATGCCAAGTATGAAGAGAAAACGCTATGCTCCCAGGCAGAACAATAAAAATAACATGTACTTTACAGAAATTGGAGAGCTGACCCTCACTCAGCTGCAATGATCCAACAGGTTAGTGGCCAGGGACTACTTTGAATAACAGCCTGTTAGTTCTGCTGAAAGCAGAAAGCTGACCAAAATCACAGTGCTTACTGACTGGGTCAGGGATGATATGACAGCTGGCCAGCAGAGGTATCAACCTCTGATTTCCCATTTTGGGTTATTAGAAAAAACAGCCAGCATTGCATTGAGACAGACCTTGAGTTTTTCTGATTTTTTCACTTAGTTACAGCCAAGGCTAAATGATATTGTATTCTAAAAATAATATCTTTCTTGTAGATTCATTTGTCTTTAATCTGAGGGAAATAAAAGATTGAACTAGAATAAAACAAAGCTACATGCTTCCTTAAGTTCAATAGTTAAATGAACTGTAACTTTTTTTTTCTGTCAAAGGCAACAAAACATCTTGGTTCACCTCTCGCTGATGAACTTCTGTCTGATCTCTTGAGATTGTCCGGATGAGAAGGGGACATTGGGCAAATGGTCCTTGCAAAACAGATGCTGTAAGAAGAAAGGGGAAGCTTAAGAACTACCTGCAGTTTTATCTACTCCTCATTTTGAGAGAGCAGAAGACACCCAAACAACCTGGGAAGTTTTAGAACAAATCAGAAACAGGCAGAAGAAGCAGTTTTTTCTTATTTTTTTTAGTGATGATAGATTTTCCATAAATTTGAATTTTATTTATCTTTGTATCTAACAGATTTAAATTTTATTGTTATATTCCTGAAAATATTAATTGTTTTAAGTATTTTTATAGAATACTTTTGAGATGTTACTTAATCAGTGTAACACTAGTTGAAATTATCTCTCCTGATATTTATTTGGGGTAATGCAAAATCAATTTGTTTTAGGAGTTGTCACAGAGAAAAAAAAAATGTCCAGCACCAGTTTTTCTTCAACTGAATTTTACTTTTAAAAAGAGTATATCCTTGAACTTTTTTTTTCTTTTACAAGAAATTGTGACTTAGTTATGCGTGAAGTTATCAGAGAGAACTCCGGAGAACTAGACAGATGAGGGATATATATATTTGCATATGTACACAATACCTTTATTTTACTTATTTATTTTTATGTAGTGCTGAGAATTGAACCCAGTGCCTCATACATAAGAGGCAAACATTTCACCACTGAGTTACAGCCCCTAGCTCCACAGATGAGGGTTCTTGAGATATTTTGGTTCAGCACAGTTAGAAAAATAGGCAAAAACATAATTACTAATATTTAAGTATACCTAATAAAAGAACAATGCAACATTATTTTTTACTTAATAGATTGTCAAATATTATTTTAAATAGAAATATAATACTTTATTTACAATTTGAAAAAATGGGTGGTTATTATAGTTTGCAGTATAAACTTTTCTATATTATTAAAGAATAATTCAATAATATTTTTAAACATAAAAATTTTAATAGTCTAGATTTATAAGTGAGAAATTCTATTTTTATGAGACGATCTTTACAAAATCCACCAATCAAATTGACACTGGATGATAAGTGAAAATTTTGACTACAGTTTTTTAATGGCCCTAAAATTTAAACAATGTAAATGTAAAACAGTAACTCATTATTGAGTTATAAGTTTTATTATCATTGTCTGCAAAAAATAAAGTTGAATTTTATTTTTCCTTTAAATTAATGTGATTGGGTAAAAACATAGTAAACACAATACAACCAAAAATAGAATGGAATGGAAGAGGCTAGGACAGAATGGAAGAGAACATTTGTGTTTTGTTGTTGTTGTTCTTAAAGTGGCTTCATTCTTCCTTAATCATTTATTAAATGAATGTTTTTTGCATGAGCTGCTTAATGTTGTTAGGGCTTTACTTAACTTTTTTATCAAATTATAGTGGCATAGAAATTAAAGGAAATCCTAAAGTAGAGCTCTCAGCTAACAGCCTGGCAATGTGATGTTACTGTAGGAACCTTAGAGTGTGCCCCAGGTTCCTACTCCATCCTCCATTTCAATTATGGAGCATTGTATCATTAAAATACTGCAGAGCGGCTGGGGATGTGGCTCAGCGGTAGCGAGCTCGCCTGGCATGCGTGCGGCCCGGGTTCGATCCTCAGCACCACACACAAACAAAGATGTTGTGTCCGCCGAGAACTAAAAAATAAATATTAAAAATTCTCTCTCTCTCTCTCTCTCTCCTCTCTCACTCTCTCTTTAAAAAAAAATACTGCAGAAAGCATACTTTATTTAGTTCATGAATTTTAAAAATATAAAATGAATAAACTATTGGTTGTCAGGATCAAAATGCAATTATTGGTAAAACAAAAGAATAGTTGCTCCTAATTATATTTAACTTGAGAAAAAAAATGTAATCCTTGATTTTGTGTTCAAAGACTCTATTGCACAAAATCAGTATAAATGAATCCTGATGTAACAGTAAATCAGGATGAAATTTTCTATTGGAATTGTCTTCATGCTCTATATTAATTACTTTTAATCAAAACAAGTATATGTGTGCTTAGAAAAAAAACAAGAGTACACTTGGGATTCAATAATATAACTGTACTGTTGAATCACAGGAGGCTGTTGTCTTTACTATGCATTAATTAAAACTTACTTGTTGTATCAGTGTAAAAATAAGCTTTGAATAGTAGATTTTTACTTGTATAGAGAATCATTCAAAACTCCCCTGTCTCTAGTTTGTTCTCATGCTTTCCTCCAGTTTGGAAACATTCACTCTCATTTCATACCTCCAAAGCTGCGACTCAGCTTTTCTTTTCATATCCTGCTGGTGTTAAAAACTGAATCCTCAGTTGTTCCACACTATTCCAGTAATTCTGAATGCAATGTCAGGCCAGTCCCACCTCTCAGCACTTGATTTGCTAATTCCAGCCTCTCTGTCTTATTCCTGAAAGTTGTTGTCAAAAGTTCTTCCCATGAATGAAAGTTAGGGTGAAGAGACCAGCACACTTTAAAGATTGACATTTCCAACACAACTGATTAAAAAATAAAATGTGCTATGTAGTCAAGGAGACACCTGTGTTAAACTGTTCAGATGTTACATTATTTTCTTCCAGAGACCATGGTATTATTGTGTGGCTTTTGAGGACCCTTCAATGAAGAACATTTATTTGGGGCCCCTCCGATAAAAGTAAGTAGATACCTCTAAAAGCAACCAGTATGAGTAGATAATGATTTAAAGATCAGTCACACTTTTAATTGATATTCAAATCCAAGTAGCATTCATTGAGATACTATTTGTAAAAATATATTCCTTAAACATTTATTGAGCATAATTCATTTGCCAGACACTTGAGACACACCAGTGAGAATAATGGTCAAAGAATATCTGTCCTCATGAAATGTACATTCCAGGGGGGGAGGCAGAACCATGAAAATAAATATCATAGTGATTTCAATTTACATTATTAGTTTGTAAGTGATTGAGGTGTGAAATAAACAAATTTCACATTTTAAGAAGTCATCACATTTGCCATGGTGAGTTCTTGTGAAAGAAGGAGCCACAATCTGCCAAGAGTTTTAACACATTTTGTTTTATGCCTATATTTAACAAGATCTTAACTTTTAAATAAGGAATGCAGACAGAAATCACAGGTTAATGATTTCAAATATCCAGCAGGGTTTGCCTTAAAGGGCAAAATATATACATAACAATTAGTGTGCACCAAGTAAAAATAGTTATTTTTTTTTTTAGATTTGCTACTTTTTATTAACTTTGAAAAATTAAATATACTGGAAAGTCATGCAAAAAAGAAATCAAGTCAACCCTGCAGAGCACATCCTAAATATGTCAACCTAAAACTTATTTCAATTTATTTTGGAGCATTTCCAAAATTTAATTCTAAGTTTAACTTGTAATATCCCCTAGAATCCAAGCAATCAAAAATGTTTTCCAGTGTCCTCCTCTTTGAAATATAGTTTCTTTATCCTTAAAAGAGGTAGCCTTGGGATAAGAAAAAATAGAGCTATCTTATGATATTCTACACACACCTTGATACAGTCTAAGGATTTGCTTACATGAAGGTTAGGGGGAAACACCATGGTGCTACACATAGCCACATAAAGCTGACACTATGTAACGTTAGCTGTGCAGAGATTTTCTCTTAAATCTTTGCCTAATGGAATGTATGATACTCTGTATTAAATTATGGATATTTTCAATTTTGTAAGAGTTGCAAATTCCTATTTCAACAGAAAATAATATAAAGGCACAGTGTTCTTATTCTATGAAGACTTCAACCAGAAATAAAGTTCAAAATGTAAACCAATGCACTGTATTTTTGTGGAAATATGATTAAAATCCAAATCTCCTAACAACCCAGAAAAATTTTTCCAAATGGGTAGAAGAGTAGGGAAATAGCTTCATTATTGAGTATGCATTAAACCAGAATGTAATATCTTACAGGTTATCCAGGAAGGAAATCACAAAGACAGAAAGAAATTTTATCCTTTCATATTCTCAAGCAGATACAACCCAGAAAGCATGAATTTCTCAAGATAACAGTATTAGTCCTGAGTAAGAATACTTGTCAAGGGTACTTCATCTTTAACTTTATGGGTCACTATGGTGACCATTTGTGTTAACAAAGTGGCCTTATCCAAAGAAAAATAAACTTCTACCTATGACAAAAGATAGTAAGTAGCTCTGTAACTTGTAGGAAGGTACTTTCCTACATTAATCTCCTACCCTCTGAGGAACCAGGAGAAAAGTTGCTATCTTCCTTGATGAGTAAGTTTCAAAGAGATGGCCTCAGTTATAAAATGGCATGAGGCTCATTTAGCTTGTCAAATGGTTGAATTACTTTCAAAAGGATGACTTCACAGCACAAGTTTTCTAAATTGAAAGCTCCAAGGAAAGGATGCCCCTATTTTTTCTACTAGTGTGCATCTTTTTTTTTAAAATTAGTT
Organism: Spermophilus citellus; assembly: GCF_964194105.1. Classification (NCBI taxonomy): domain Eukaryota; kingdom Metazoa; phylum Chordata; class Mammalia; order Rodentia; family Sciuridae; genus Spermophilus; species Spermophilus citellus. The sequence continues at coordinate 253,330,866 of NC_138182.1, forward strand.
ATCATATTTACACTTAAAGTATTCATATTTTTATATTATATACAAGATAGTGTAGTAAAATCATAAGATATAAAATTTAATGCATGCTTATAATAAAGAATATTTTACTAACCACTAGTACTGAGATAAATTAATTGAGAATATCTTGATTCTCACAAAATGCACTAAAATTGGAGAGCTACCTATATGTAGGTCAATAATAGAGTTCCTTTTGCAGAAATTGGAACTTGAAATCAGAATAGACAAAAATAATTGTTTACCTTTCTCTAGTTTCTTTCTCTATGAACATCTTATCAAAATAGTGGCATCACTTTTCAATATAGATAAATCATCTAATTTGGTTGATGGATACACTGAAGTAAATATTTTTATGACTACTATATTAATTAAAAGTTGGGCTGGGGTTGTATCTCATTGGTAGAATTTGTGTCTAGCATGTGTGGAGCACTGGGTTTGATACTCAGCACCACATAAAATAGATAAATAAAGTATTGTGTTCATCTACAACTAAAATATTTTTAAAATATAATTACATTTTAAAAATTGTTTTAGTTGTTGAGGGACATTTATTTTATTTATTCATTTATATATGGTGCTGAAAATTGAACCCAGTACTTAACACATGCTAGGCAAGCACTCTCCTACTGAGCTACAACCCCAAAACTGAAATATAGATGCCAAAACTGAATTATAGATGCCATAGAAAGGGGAGATGAATTACGTTTCCAAATATCTGAGAGCAAGAGATGATCATAATTTACTTTTAGAATTGTTTTGCTGAAATAATAATTTATAAACAGTCAAGGGACAACTTTAAACTGATTGGGATCCAGTTTGATAATGAGTAGTAAATTATTCCCAGTTATCTCATAATGAGTAATGAAGATAATCTTTATAGGTACTGAACTCTGGGTCTTCACATTCAACAGACAATTGAAATAAATTTCACATATAAAAAAACCAAAGGATTTTTTTTTTTTCTTTTGGAGACAGGTCCTACTATGCTGCCCAGGCTGGCCTGGAACTCCTAGCTGCAGGCCACCTCCTGCCTCAGTTTTCCTGATATCTGGTACTGTGGGTATTTGGTATCAGCCTTGGCTCAAAGGAGGTACTTTTTCTTTTAAGTTTTAAGGTGGATGTGTTCTTCCTTTTCCTTGAACCTTTATATGGAATATATCTGATGAAAAGCAATCTAATAAATTACTTTCCTTGGTTCGTCTTTTATTTGCTAAATTAATAGAAGTAGCATTTAGGAAGCAATATTTCATCAACTAGCCAACATGAATTTCAAATGAGCATGAGAGAGTTCAATTATATAGGAACAAATGCATCACTGAAGCAGCAAGACAGTGGACAGGGTCCAGGTTCCCTGATCTAAAACCAGCCTTGAAAACTTGATCCACAAATTATGCTCCCTGCTGCTCAAATCATTAAGCATTGTTTTCCATGTGTGCAGCACTGTTTTACTAATAGTGTCTCCCTGATACATTTGCAACTTAGTAAAAGGAAGAAAATCCATTATCCTTAAAAAAACTATCAGTATTTTTATTATCCATTTAAAGTTTGTCCACAGTAAGCAGGGAGTTGGTCATATTTTTGTAAAAGGTTTGTTAAAATCACTTATCACATTTAAAATTCATATGTGGGATGAATGAAAAATAATAATAACTTCAAAGAATTGTAAGACTTTTCTTCTGGCTAAATACTCCTTCAGGTACAAATGATTAGCCATGGCAGTGCTTGGAAATTAAATTGTTGAAAATTTCCCAGGGCATCCTAAGTTACACACTTCATTACCTTTTAAAAGTAAATTTTGTTTTGTATATTTGATGTCTACAGTGTGATGTAAAGGGATACACATAGGTGGTAAATTAGTCACTATAGCGAAGCCAAATAACATACCTCTATCAAACAGTTATATCTTTTTTTTACAACAACATTGAAATATTTCCTATTCAACAAAAATCCATAATACAATGAATGCAAATTTGGTTTCTATCATCCTTATGCTGTAAATTAGATCTGTAGATGTATTCCTCCTACATATCTACTGATGTGTATCCTTTGAACAATATCTTCCCATTTCCTCCCGACTCCCCCAGTCACTACTGTTTTATTCTCTCTGTACATTTTACTTTTTCAAGAAAAAAAATTCCACATAGAAGTGAGATCATGCATATTTTCCTTTTGCATACGACTTTGTTACTTTGTATATGACTTATTGCACTAACATAATATCCTCCAGGTTTACTCATGATGCAGCCTTCTTTTTGTCTATAGTATTTCACCTATAACAGCTATCTATCTGTCTATCTAACTATTCATACACCCCGCTTTCTTTATCTATTAGTGTGTTGACAAATATTTAGGTTTTTGAAATTATACATGTAAGAGTTCAGTTTGCACCAAATGATTGTATGTGTTATTTAATGATTTTTTTAATTATTTTCATTGTGTGGACAAAAAATGGAAGACATTAATACCACTGTTTTATCTGTTTTGTCAGGCTTTTCTTTCCAATAAACTGATATAATATGTATTTGATATAATATGTATTATAATATGCAAGTATCTATAAAACATGGTGATTCTAACTATCTGTCAATTGAGTCTTCAAGGAAAAAAGATACAATTTGAAAAAAACTCATACTTCTGTTAATGAGAGAATCCCTGATGGGAATTTATGTTCTGTAGTTCACCAATTTTGTTTCACTTAGTTATCAGCATAATCATTTTGAAAGCAGTTAGTACTTTCCTCTAAGGCTTTTATAACATCACACACTTGCATGTAGACTATATGTAGACTATAGTAGTTTCTGGTTCATAATAAATGCTTAAGCACACAGTACATTTTCTATTACTGTGTGAAATTCCGTATCATATACAAGCTTCAAAATTATCTAGGGAAAATGCTCACTGTAGTTAATCATTGAAAGAATATTAAATACTCAAAACTCTAGAGTGTGTAAGTACAAAGAAAGATAAATATTCACACCATACTTTTAAAGATTTTTAATGTATTTAATATTTTGTTAAACTGTATAAAGAAGTATATAAAGCCTCAAATTAAATATAAAATAATTTTCTTATAATAATCTGTATCACATAAGATAAAAACAAATAAAATATAAACTTAGGATATAGAAAAATTAGACAAAAGGAAAGAAGTTAGTGTAAACAATATATACCTTTAGGTATTAGTAAGAGAAACAAATTTAGCCCTTTGTTTTTTATATTCTAGTAAGTCATGCAAAGGACAAATATTAGTGTAAAATGTGATGATTTCCAGGATATTATAGTGACACAGCCACATGTATGTTTATAGCAGCTCAATTCACAATAGCTAAACTATGGAATCTACCTAGATGCTCTTCAACAGATGAATAGATTAAAAAAACGTGATATATACACACAATGAAATATTCCTCAGTTATAAAGAAGAATGAAATTATGGTATTTAACAGTAAATGGATGGAACTGGAGATTATCATGCTAAGTAAAATAAATAAATTCCAAAAAAACAAAGGTGAAATGTTCTCTCTGATATTCGGATGCACACACAGAATAAGAGAAGGAGGGAAGAATAGATGTTCATTGGTTTAGACAAAGGAAAATGAAGGGAAGATAGTGAGGGTGAGTATAGGAATGTGGTGAGCCGCTTCGGCGGACTGTGGTCGCCATTACAAGATGGCGCTGGCCTCGTTGTGGTCTGTGACAAACAACTCCTTATTTGGGAGAGTTGGCGCATGGTTCTTTAACACCCTATGAGAAAGCTCCACGTGGCAGCTTTGCATTGGGCCTTGGGATACTTTATTAAGGCTGGGAGGGGCTTCCGGGGAGAGTAGAAGAAAGTTCGAGGATCCGAATAAACGGCTGAAAGAAGATTCCTGGTGTTGCGTCTTCCTTGCGGGCAAGGGGGTCGAGACAAGTGGTGCCGAAACCCGGGAAAACCAGGACTCTCAGTCGTCAGGGGTGGTGCACCAGATCGTCCCGGTGAGTGGGACCCCATCGTCCCGGAGAGCGGGACCCCATCGTCCCGGAGAGCGGGACCCCATAGTCCCGGTGAGTGGGACCCGCAACCAAAGCGGAATCAGCTCCTCTACAAAGAAAGAGAGAGCCTCATATTTTATTGCAGCTGCACTGTGTACTTTCATTGTTGTTTTCTGTGTGCTTTCATTTTTGTTTTCTGTGTCTGTTTTGTTGTTGTGTCATGGGTGTCACATCTTCAAGTCCACTTCTTCTGGCCCTAGACGGCCTGTTACGCTCCAAGGGCCTGAAAGTGAAACATAGCACTTTACAGAGATTTTTACAGAAGGTGGATATTGCTGCACCGTGGTTTGCATATTCGGGCAGTCTTACTATACCTAGTTGGGATAAATTAGGCAAAGATATCGATTTTGCTTCTGAGCAGGGCATATTAGAGGGTGGGGTGATACCCCTTTGGAAAATAGTCCGTAGTTGTCTCACAGATGACAGATGTCATGACGCACTTACTAAAGGACAGGAAGTTCTAGAACAATTACATGAGGAGAGATCAGAGACGGCAGGAAGTGAGGTATCTCAGGGGGATGGGAGCGTGCGGAGCGTGAAACAGGGGAGGAGACGATTGTCTCCGGCAAAAGGTGAGGTATCTCGGGAGGATGGAAGTGTGCGGAGCGAGAAGCAGGGGAAGAAACGCTTGTATCCAGATCTCAGTGCGCTGCGCACGCCCCCATGTGAAAGTGGGTCAGAGGAAGAGGAGGATGAGGAGGAGGAGCTTGGGAGGCTGTCTCGCCAGCTAGGGAGTTTAGCTGTAGGAGAAGGAAACAAAGATAGACAGGGGCTCAAGAAATGTGATCCTCCGGATCCACCACCGTATGGTGGGGGTGTTTCGGGGAGAGCTTTCCATGCTCAAACATGGAAGGCTGTTAACGCTGAAATGGGTCTTGCTTATCCAGTTTTTCAGGATGAAAATAGGGGAAGATTTCAGGAGCCTTTAGATTTCAAAATTGTAAAGACCCTGGCGGAGTCTGTGCGCACTTATGGGGTGGATGCCGCCTTCACACTAACTCAGGTGGAGAGTCTGTCTAGATACTGTATGACTCCCTCTGATTGGGCTAGCCTTGTTCGGGCTTGTGTTTCTCCAGGTAAATATTTGGACTGGAGAGCATTTGTGCTAGAGGGCGCTATAGAGCAAGCCGCCCAAAACCATGCGGCAGGACATCCTCATTGGGATAAGGACATGCTTTTGGGGCAAGGTAGATTTGCTAATCAACAGACAGGATTCCCTCTTGAGGTATATGATCAAATTAATAACATTTGCATTCGGGCATGGAAGTCACTTCCAAACAGAGGAGAGGTATCTGGTAATTTGACCAAGATTATACAAGGCCCTACAGAACCCTTTTCAGACTTTGTAGCAAGGATGGTGGATGCCGCTGGAAAGATTTTTGGGGATCCTGATAGAGCCATGCCCCTTGTCAAGCAATTGGTCTTTGAGCAATGCACCAAGGAATGTAAAGCAGCAATCGCTCCTTATAAGAACAAAGGCATAGAAGCATGGATGAAGGTGTGTAGAGAGATTGGAGGACCTTTAACTAATGCAGGTCTTGCAGCTGCTGTCCTTCGGATTGCAAAAGGGGGCGGTCCTGCCGCCGGGACATGCTTCCATTGTGGGCAACCCGGTCATGTCAGACGTGAGTGTCCCAAACTAAACAATTTTACTGGACCTCCTCACGGTGGCAATTTTACTGGACCTCCTCACGGTGGCCCTTCCAATGGCCTTCGTCCACCGGGATTGTGTCCAAAATGCAAAAGGGGGAGGCATTGGGCAAGAGAGTGTAGATCAGTGAGGGACATCCATGGACAGCCTATTTCAGCTGGGCCAAAAAACGGCCGACGGGGCCCCCGACCCCAGGGCCTGCAAATATATGGGGCAGTGGAGAATGTCACACCCGAACCCGAGACATGGCCATCTCTATGCCATCCCATGAAACGTGGAGAGCCACTACAGGTGCCGCGGGATTGGACCTCTGTTCCACCTCCAGACTCGTATTAACACCTAAGATGGGAGTCCAATTGGTGGAAACTGAGTTCAAAGGGCCTCTACCACCTGGCACTGTAGGTTTGCTAATTGGACATGCATCCTCTATTTTACAAGGTCTTCATGTTTTCCCCGGAGTCATAAGTCCTGATACTGTTGGGATAGTAAAGGTTATGGTGGAAGCTCCAAGGGGCATTGTGTCCATCTCCCCAGGGGATCGGATTGCTCAATTACTAATTTTGCCTAGTTTACATGATCATTTCCCTGCAGACTTAAGGTCACGGACAGGGAATGAGATTGGTACCACCGGAGGGAATTGTGCTTATTTGTCACTAGATATGAGCAATCGCCCTACTTTGGAATTAAGTATAGAGGGTAAATCTATTGTGGGCTTGCTTGATACAGGGGCAGACCGTAGCATTATTGCACTTAAGGACTGGTCTAAGGGATGGCCAGTGCAGACTTCTGATCAGTCTCTGAGAGGACTTGGATATGCCCAAGCTCCTCAGATCAGCTGCAGGCATCTATTCTGGAAAGACCCGGAAGGACATAATGGTACTTTTCAGCCTTATGTGCTTGATTTACCTATCTCTTTATGGGGCCGTGATCTGATGAAAGACATGGGGTTCACTCTTAGTAATGACTATTCCCCAGTGTCTCAACAGATTATGCAAATTATGGGGTATAGGCCAGGTCTAGGACTAGGAAAACATTTACAGGGACGTAAGCATCCTGTACAAGGTCATCAAAAGCTTGACAGATTTGGTCTGGGTTTTTCCTAGGGGCCGCTGGGGCTCAAATACCCATAACATGGCTCACCGAGGAGCCTGTTTGGGTGCCTCAGTGGCCTCTTCCCTCGGTTAAATTGGCAGCAGCCCATGCTCTAGTTAAAGAGCAACTTGACTTGGGTCATATCCAACCCTCTACTTCTCCATGGAATACTCCCATATTTGTCATTAAGAAAAAATCAGGGAAGTGGCGCCTACTGCATGATCTACGAGCAGTTAATGCTCAAATGCAACTTATGGGGCCCATTCAAAGAGGGCTGCCTCTGCTCTCCTCTGTTCCTCAAGGCTGGCACATTATTGTTATTGACATTAAAGACTGTTTCTTTTCTATTCCTTTGCATCCTAAAGACTCACAGCGTTTTGCCTTCACCCTTCCCTCGTGTAACCACGAGGAGCCAGATCAAAGGTACGAGTGGGTAGTGTTGCCGCAGGGAATGGCTAATAGTCCCACAATGTGTCAGATGTATGTGGGGAAGACACTCGCACCTCTCAGGCACAAGTATTCCTCCATCAAGATCATTCATTATATGGATGATGTATTATTGGCTGCTAAATCAGAGCAGACAGTTCATGAGGCCTATGAAGACCTAGTGAAGTTGTTAGCTCAATTTGGACTGCACATCGCACCTGAAAAGGTTCAAACAGGGGACTCTATTAAATATTTGGGAGCAACAATTGGGTGTGACAAATTACGACCACAAAAAATCACCATACGAACTCAGGATCTCCAAACTCTAAATGATTTTCAGAAACTGCTGGGAGATATTAATTGGATACGAGGATATTTACATATTTCTAATGTTATGCTACAGCCTTTGTACGCTACCCTTAGGGGTGATCCAGATCTTACCTCCCCTCGTAGCCTCACCAAAGAAGCTAGAGCGGCCCTTATGTCAGTAGAAGAAGCTATACAACATGCAACTTTATGCAGGCTCCAGAGTGATAAACCTTTCCAGCTATGTGTGCTTGCCACTATGCGGCAACCTACTGGAGTACTATGGCAAGAGGGACCTTTGCTATGGATACACCCACATGTATCCCCAGGAAAATCCTTAGAATATTATCCTGATGCTGTTGCAGCATTAGCACTTAAAGGGATTCAACAAAGCATTCAATTTTTCGGACAATCACCTTCTTCTCTTATTATACCCTATACTAAAGCTCAACTTAGTGTTTTGTGTGCTACCCTAGATAACTGGGCTATTTTATGTTGCTCGTTTCAAGGGGACATTGATAATCATTACCCTTCTCATCCATTACTCCATTTTGTTAAAGAACATCCTATCATTTTCCCCAAAGTAACTTCATCCAGTCCGATTCCGGGGGCTGTTAACATTTTTACTGATGGTTCCAAGTCTGGAATGGGAGCTTATGTAATTAATGATTCTCCCCCTGTTCAGCATCAATTTGCTCCTGGAAATCCACAGTGGGTAGAACTGCAAATTGTTATTGAGGTTTTTAAGCAGTGTTCTTTTCCCTTTAATCTCATTTCGGATTCCATCTATGTAGTACAAGCACTAAAAATCTTGGAGGTTGTGGGAGCTATTAGTGATGCCCGTAATGTATCTGCTTACTTTAATCAGCTTCAACAGCTTATCTGTAGCCGCACTGCTCCTTTTTATCCACTGCACATCCGGGCTCATACCTCTCTCCCTGGTCCGTTATCGCAGGGTAATGCCTGTGCAGACTTAGCCACTAGAGGTCAGTTGATCTGTTTGGCTTCCTCCTTAGAGGAGGCTAAATTATTTCACCAAAATTTCCATGTTAACGCTTTAACACTGCGCAGGCGTTTTTCCATTTCAAGAGCAGATGCTCGGCAGATAGTATTGCACTGTCCCCATTGTGTCACGTTTCTTCATCCCCCTACTTATGGAGTGAACCCACGGGGATTGAAACCATTGGTTGTCTGGCAAATGGATGTGACACACATACCTGACTTTGGTAACCTCAAGTATGTCCATGTTTCTGTTGACACGTTCTCCGGAATTATTCATGCTTCTGCTTTATCAGGAGAAAAGGCACGTAATGTCATTACTCATTGCCTGGAGGCCTGGGCGGCGTGGGGTGCGCCCACGTCCCTTAAGACTGATAATGGACCTGCTTATACTGGCAGACAATTTACGTCCTTTTGTTCTACTATGGGAGTACAACTTACTCATGGTTTGCCTTACAATCCTCAAGGGCAAGGCATTGTTGAACGTGCTCATCGCACCTTAAAGGAAACTTTACAAAAACAAAAAGGGGGAATAGGAGCTGAACATACTCCTAAAGAACGCCTGTCCTTAGCTCTCTTTACCATTAATTTTTTGAATTTGGATATTCATGGTCGCTCTGCGGCCGATAGACATGTGTCCCCTCAGCCCTCTGTGATTGGCTATGTTAAGTGGAAAGATGTTCTTACGGGCCAATGGAACGGCCCTGACCCCGTGCTGACATGGGCACGAGGATCTGTATGTTTTTTTCCTCAGGATCACACGGAACCATTGTGGGTCCCTGAACGCCTGACAAGAAGAGTCTTGGCGCCAGCTACTCAGCAACAAGAATTACCACGGCATTCCCGCGATGAGGATCTTCATTCTGCTGAGTGCTCTGGCTCTGGTGCTGATGCCGATGACGCAGACGACACCAATGCAGTGGTGGGCAGTGGCACGGGCTTGGCCAATGCCGATGCCGGTTCATGGTAATTCTAGTGTCCTTCCCACTCTTTTTTCTACCTCATGTGAGATGTCTGCTCCCTGTGCCTCTCCTAGAGGGGACGTGGAAAGCATTTTCAATCAGTCTCAAGTTAATCTCACAGGAGTTTTTTGTTTTAGCCTTGGGAACGCTCATTGTATCAGTCTTAAGACCAAGAATTTGACTAACTGGGAGGATCCATTGCGGTCCAGTCAGGTCTCAGGGAGCATTCTCAGTGCTGTATTGAGCCAAGTAGTCTCGGGGGAACAATCTGGCTCAGGAACCCCTGCAAGTAGCTCTGCTTTAAACATAACTACCTTGGCTATTATCTCTGAGGTACTAATCCCAGTGCCTCCTTCTTCTAATAATCTTTATAATGCCACTCATTTTAAGGCCTCTCCTTACTGTACCCCTAATCTCGGTTTCCCCCCAACATTCACGCCTTGTCAGGATCATTCTTGGGAGAAACGTCAAGTTGCTAAAGGTTTCTCCTTTTCCCCCTCTCTTAAGAGGCATGTTTACAACTTTAACAACAGTGCCAACTCCTCTACAGGAGCGGGTTGGTCCTGGTTTCAATGGCTGATTTCCAACAACAAGGGGGCTTCGGCTGATATTTCTGCATTGGCTCGATTGCTGGGGGCCAAAAGTTGGCTGGCTAATGTTTCTGGCACTGTTTACGAGAGTGAGCGAGGTAATAGACTCACATCTGTTTCGTTCAACTCTCTGTTAGATAATGCCACATTGCCCCCTGCAGCGGTTTGTGTTCAATCCCCGTTCTTACTCCTTTTGGCTAATGACACCTCGTCAGAGATGCTGGATTGTTCTAATGTTACCTGTCTCTTAGCTGAATGTTGGGATGGTTCCTCGACTGTGGCAGTGGTTATGAAAATTCCAACTTTTGTCCCAATCCCAGTCACTGCGGACCCTGACAAATTCCCCATTGTTGAGCTACTTAGAGTCCGCAGGGATTTTGGAATCACGGCTGCTATAGTGACAGCCGTGGCGGTATCTGCTGCTGCAGCGGTCGCGGCCGGAGTGGCCATGGCCAATCAAGTGCAGACTGCTGCCACTGTTAATCAAGTTGTTCAACAAACTTCCACCATACTTGAATCCCAAAATGCAATTAATCAACATATTTTGTCAGGGATTTTAGCTGCCAACCAAAGAATAGATTTACTCCAAGCTCAGGTAGAAGAATTGGCCGACCTAGTGCTTTTGGGCTGTGTTGACCAACGTGCACATTTATGTATAACCTCTGTCAGATTTAATGATTCCAGGAATGCTTCCCGTATCATTGGCGAATACTTGGCCGGAAATTGGTCCATGGCAGCGGAAGACCTGATCCAGTCTCAACTAACCCAGATAGCTGTCTTGAATAGTACCCATGTCGATCCCATAACTTTGGGTCAATTCACCGATTGGATATCTTCTGCCTTTTCCTTTTTTAAAGAGTGGGTGGGGGTAGGCATTTTTGGTGCAATGTTTTGTTTCGGTATGGTTCTCTGCTTGTGGTTTCTCTGTCGCCTCAAGGCCCGCAATGCTCATGATAAGGCTATGATCATACAAGCTCTTGCAGCTTTAGAAAATGGCAACTCACCTCAAGTTTGGCTTGCGCAAATTAAACAGTAAATCTTTGACATGGTCGTTGCACCCCAAGTTTTACGGACATTGCACTGGGAACGACATGTCTCTTCTTGCTATTCTCTTAGTGTTGGAAAGCCCTTGCACTCTGCCGGCTTTACTGCCATTGCACACAGATGGGTTTCCACACTAGTGCTTTTCTATCGCTTTAGGACCCGTGCCTTTCTTTTAGGGTGTTACCAACTTGTTTGTCGTTGTATTTCTAAACAGCCACAGTTCAGCCTCGGCTATCCCCCTTCGTCCACCATCGTCACGATACAGGATGCGAGGCAAGGCACTGCACTTGAGTGATCCTTGGAGTGGACCTCAAGGAGAGCATGTCCTATTGCATGCGGGTTAGACGCGTCCACGCCCCGTCCCACGGAAAAAGCGTCGGCTGATATGGCCTCGGATCTGGGGAAGGCGCCTCCTTGGGGCTGAGCCATACTATGCAGCCCTTTCTGCACAGTGGGATAGGACCTCTACTCTCGCCTGTATTGTTTTTAGAAAACAAAAGGGGGAACTGTGGTGAGCCGCTTCGGCGGACTGTGGTCGCCATTACAAGATGGCGCTGGCCTCGTTGTGGTCTGTGACAAACAACTCCTTATTTGGGAGAGTTGGCGCATGGTTCTTTAACACCCTATGAGAAAGCTCCACGTGGCAGCTTTGCATTGGGCCTTGGGATACTTTATTAAGGCTGGGAGGGGCTTCCGGGGAGAGTAGAAGAAAGTTCGAGGATCCGAATAAACGGCTGAAAGAAGATTCCTGGTGTTGCGTCTTCCTTGCGGGCAAGGGGGTCGCGACATAGGAAAGACAGTAGAATGAATCAGACATAAGTCTTCCATTTCCCTATATGAATACACGACCAGTGTAACTCCATATCAGGTACAACCACAAGAATGGGAAGTTATACTTCATGTATGTAAAATATGTCAAAATGTATTCTACTGTCATGTATACAAATAAAAAAATATTTTTAAAAAAAGCCATATCATAGAGTGTACAAAAATGTGGTGATTTCATTAAAATAGTAATAAGGAAAGCCAACAATTTTTTTTGCTCTTACTGAGATGTAAAAGAAATTGAAATGTATTTCTTTAAAAATAAATAAAAACTTTAAAAATCAAATAATTTTTACTTAGTGCTTCTATTATCAACAAAGTAGTTATTTCTTGTTAAAATGTATTCCTTTGGAGTTAGTACATATACTAAAGCAAAGAGCAAAGAAACAGCAGTTTTCTGATGACATATAATAATGTCAACTTACATTACATTTCTTTTACTCAAGTTAGAACTGAGTAGGTAATATGGATGTTTGTGTGTGTGTATGTGTGTGTGTGTGTGTGTGTGTGTGTGTATAAACAAATTATACAATTTATTGGGATTTAGCACTTTCAGGTTCATTTATTTGATTTTCTGATGAGATTTCTTCACCTGATGTATGAGCATAAAATATGTATATCATAAGGATCAGTATAACAAAAGATTAACTCTTCAATCCTCGATCTTTTTATTATATTGATCCTTCTTATATCATGTTCTATTTTTAATTCCACAATATTAACAATCATCAATTATGCCTTTTTTGTGTGTGTATGTGGTGTTGGGATTGAATTCAGGATGTCATACATGCTAGGCAGGTATTTGAACACTGAGCTGTATCCCCAACTAATGCATATTGAAGGAAAAACAAAATGTTGGAGAAGATTATTGCAATTACTAGGAACTTGATACTCCATAAACTTCGGCAGTTCTGTTAGGTGGTTCATGTTCAAAGTTTTTATTAAAGATCATTAAAAACCTGTTAGCATTTTATTATCTAAAATGGTCTAGTTATTGGAGATATACAGAAAGAACTTGAAGTTCATGCTCTTTTGTATCAAGTACATTTTATAATTTCTTTTATATCTTATTCTGTGAATTACCATGTGAGGTATTGCACATTTGATTTTGAATTAATTTTATGTAGGCTAAAGCTTCTGCCAACTTGCAGAGTTTTATTTGACTTTAGAACACTATTTTAAAGACAGTATTAAGGGATTTTATCAAGAACCTAGTGTAGGGATAGCTATAGTGCACACACACACATACATTTATGTAAGGACTTGTATTTTCTTAAAATGTTCTGGTGGATGCATTTTGCAAATATCCTGTGATTTTTCAAATGTTGCTTAATCTGAATGGAATGGAAACATAAATGTCTGCATAAGTAAGAAAGAAATTTGGGACTCTCTGAAAGTCTTTAAAAATAAAAGATGTAGTCTTCTGCTGAAATGTTTTAAAGGGACTTATTTCAATTTATTTTTAGATTTCTCACTCAAGAATTCCATTTAGAAGGACTCTCATTCAAATGCAGAAAGGAATGGAGCCTAAAGGGAAGATGTAAGTGACTCCCTGACATAGACAGACTGAGGAACAGGTAGGCGATTCCCGCATAATGAAACTTCGTGAATAAAAAGGACAAGTGGAAAAAATATTGAACTATATAAATGTAAAATGTCTATCCAGATTATATATGTCTACCTACACTGAAATAATAGGAGAAGTTGATGGTAAAGAGAATATTATAAAATGCATTCCAAGGAGAATTAACAGAAATTAAAGACAGCAGTTGATGGATTTATGCACATATGCACACAGATAAACTACACACAGACAAATTTCAAAGGTTAAATTTTATCTAAGAGTTCCTACATTCTTGGACTCTGCTAAGATAATGAAACAATTTCCTATTTTCACCTTTCAATCCTGCAATTTCATTTTATTCACTACTAAAAATGGAAACGGTTAACTTCAGATTGAATAGTGTCTCAAATTATCTTTCACTTTGCCACAATAGCTGCAGTCTTTTAATCTTCAATATATATATTTTTCCATCCTATTTTCCTGTCTGTGCAGGAAAAATGTTCACGGCACAATATATTTCAGTCCTGTTCATTATTCCTTGACAATGTATACTATCTACTACAAAATAGCATCATTTATTGCATTCATAAGAGCATTTTATGAAGCTAAAGTATTTAATGATAAAATCAGGCACTTTGAGGGTTTCATTGATCATATGACACAGACTGATTTTCATGAACAATTCACATTTCTTCCACTGACAAACTCACAATGTCCCAGACTGTTATTTGAATACCTAAGAAGTTCTTGTTCCAGTTCTTAGAATAAATAAAAGATAATTTTCAAAGAACTCAGAGGTATCTTAAGATACTTTTGTTACTTTTATCACAAAGACTTCTCAAAGAAGTTTCATGAAAATAACAGTGAAATGTGACTATCTTGTAATATGTGGAATATAAATGGACATCATAAGTTTTGAAAGATATGGTGTTTTAAATCTAGGGGATTAAGGATTTGAAAAAAGAGATTAAATGATTCTGGCCTTAGGCAACTCATTAATTTTATAAAGATGTGGTCTTATATGTCTTTCAAGAACATATTTGGAATTTCCTATATGAAAGTATTCCTTTATATTTTCAATAATATATCATTTGAGGAAAAATAACCCTATATCCTCAAAATCACTAATATGTCCCCAAATGAATAAAACCAAAAAAAAATTGAAGGGACACATGGCATTTATTAAACCATATGTCATTTGTTTTGCTAATTCAGAGAGAAAAGAGGAAATAGTGCATCTGAAAAATAATTTTATATCAGTATATTGTTTTCCACCTCAGTATTTACAATATTTTTCCAACATTAGCATTAATACTTACATATGTGCCATTAACACAGATACCTTCTCAGTATTTAAGTAGCATAATTCTTTATGTTTTATGAAATAATCTAGAAATTATATATTGAAAGGCCTACACATAAATTTTAATTAATTAAAATAACAAGTTAATACTCTTTGAGTATGAGCAAAAGTGATAAAATGACAGGAAATAATTTTTCATATTCAGTTTTGAAGAATTAGTCTTAATCAGCAATTCTCTTTTAAATTTTCTATTTATCTGTGCAAATTGAGAGTCATCAGAAAATATATGAATAGTAGTACTTACCTCTTATAGTAGCTTATTTAATACAATGTAAGTTTAGTGGCCTGTTCTGTTCTTACAATCAGCTTCTCTGCTTTCTCCCTCATTTGAAACTACTTTGATTTCATACAGGGATTCTTAAATTTCCCTGCGTCTTGCTTCCACTCTGGTACTTTAGAACACTATTTCTTATCTAGAGAATTGCTATATTAAATAGGAAATTGCATCACATTCCACCCTACTAAAATCTAATCAGTGACTTCCATTTCCTTATCATGATCTTCAGAGAAGTATAATGTTCTGGCCTATTATTAGTACTTTAATTTTACTTAGAAGCACTCCCCTCCACTCTATATTTAGATCACATTTGTCATTTTGATCTTTGTCCGTATCAAGCAGAATAACCCTTAGGGCATTTGCATATGCTGCCCCAGCTCCTGGGATGCCCTCTGGATGTTCACATGACTTAATAGATTCTTACAGCTCTTAGGTTATAGCTCACTGAATCCCTCTGAGAGCCAATTTTGATATGTTCTAGCCTTTATAAAACAGCAATCCCTTCCATCTCACTTAACTCTATTCTTTGTTTAAGTATATTTATAGAACAGAAATCTTTATATGTACTTGTTTAGCTGGTTTGGGTTACCTCCTCCACTAGCACACATGTGAAGCAAGCATGTGAAGAAAGATCTTGTTTTGCTTGCCACAGTATGTACAGCATTGAGCACCAAATATGAAAATAGCTCAAAACATCTCTTAAATGAATGAATCAATCCAAACCAAGTGACATTATATAGAGAAAACAAGTGTAGATGGAAAAAAATCTGAACTAAGTTAATGACTTCTTTCTTCTTTTGTCTTCATTTTGATGCATCTAGATATAAACTACTTCTGAGAGTTTTTTCCTTCTTTTAAAAATGCTTACACTTATAATTATGACAGCAATGCCTTTTGCGGGTTTTATTTTTAATTGAAAATTATTGTTTATATACTTGTGAGGTAAAATGTGAGGATGTAAGTAAGATAGAAGGAGCATATCAGGGAGTTAACATTTCCATGAACTCAAGAGTTTAGGCTTATACCCTGTTCAAGCTACTGGGGGATATTATTGACAGGTGGATTTGAGGCAAAAAGAATTCCAAAAGTCAAACAGGATACAATTGAAGATGCATATAAAATTTATAAAAGCACAACTAAACATATTTTAAACTCTGTTAAAATGGGATCAGTTGGGGAGAGAGTGAAAAATAAAACATTCCAATTGAATCCATCAGAATTTCTATCTGGAGGAAAAGTAGAATATCAAGACACATTTGAATTTTCTCATGCCCATGATTTATAAAGATTTTAAATGTCAAATTTTTCCAAATAAGCAAATGGATATTACCTTGAAAACTGATAAAAATGTGTTTACAGGACAAATTTCCACTGTTGTTATTTTTATAGTACTCAGGATTGAACCCAGGAATTCTTTACAACTAAGAAAAATCTCCAGCCCTTTTTATTTCTTATTTTGACATAGAATCTCCAAATTGGAGACTCCAAACTGGCCTCAAACTTGAGATCCTGCTGTCTCAGCCTCCAGAGTAGCTGGAGTTACAGGTGAGTGCCATTATGTCCAGCCTCAGCTATTATAAACATCACTTCTCATTGATTTCTTCTCCAAACAGTAAGTTAAACCTGAGTATCTCACCTCAAAATCACTTATGAAACTCTCAGTATGAGACAGAAGATCACTCAAATGTTTTACATATCACATCTCTATTTTTCATACTTCTGATATATAAATTTTAATATTCTAAATATGTGAAACAAGATCAGATATTTTAAATTAAAACATACCTAAGCACATTGTAATATTGTTTTATTTCATCAATATAATTCTACATGTAGAGTGATACTTATGGTCAAAGTATCAACTATATTTTTATAAAATCAGTTCATTAAAATAAAGTATTATTACCATGTCCATCCACAATGTAATATCATAGAATAAAACACTTCCCCTGGAGACCCAATGGGGAGGAAGAGATAGAGAAATGTTTTGAAATAAATTTAAAAGTTCTTGATGAGACCAGAACTAAAGGCAACATTGTCTCTGAGACTGAGGAATTAGGGGATTAAAACAATCCACTGGAACATAGTTTTTGCTTCAAAGTGTTGTATGTATGTGTTTGAGTGTGTGTGTGTGTGTGTGTGTGTGTGTGTGTGTACCCATGCACTGTGCGCTTGTGTGTGTGTGGCAAGCTGGATGAAAAAAATCCAGAATCTAATAAAAAACAAATTGTAATTAGCATGGCCCAGAAAGCAGAGCAAAGGAAGAAGTGGATAGGTACAACCTCTGAGTAATTGTGCCAGTTTACTGCAAAAAATTATATGGAAGCTTTAGGAGTTAAAAATACAATAGAGTAAATTATAAACTCAATGTAAGTATTTAAGAGCAGTTTGGGTTTATCAGAAGATTGTCTAGGAAATGGAAGACGAGATTTTAAAAAAGAGACAGACTGAACTTGAGAGACAAAAGAAAAAATCTTGGAAACACATAAAAGAGGATAAGAGACAATTTGGACACAATAGAATGTTCTGAGAAGTAGGTATGAAAGGATGGGAAAGAAAACATTGGAGAAATATGGTCTTTGAATTACATGAAACTATTGAGTTATAAAGCAACAGAATCAAGAAGGATAAATGAAAAGGAAAATTCTTTAGATAAATTATGGAAAAAAGTGACCAAAGATGAAGAGAATATTTGTAATGTCACCAAAGGTGGGGTTGGAAAGGAGAGTGAGACTATTTTCAAAGGAACATCTTGTAGCAAATTTTATAATAAAAGGCATTGCACTCACTAGAAAACAGAAAAACATCTTTAAAATACCAAGAGAAAAGGGAACTGTTTTTATATCAAGATTGTGCATCTGCCAAGTTCACATTTTACCACATATTAAGAATAAGGATATTTCCTAATGTAACCACCATATTGTTATCAATTCATGACAATTTAACATTAATTTAATACTTGCACCTAATCTGTGGTCCATGATCCCATTGTGTGAACTGACCCAGTGAGATTCTTTGTAGTAATTATTCCTGAATTAAAAGGATAACATCAGTGATCAGGTATTTCTTTAATTTCCTTTAATTGGAAATAGTTCATCTGTCCTTTTTATTCTTTTCAAATTAGTTTTTTAAAAATACTAAGTCCATCTTCTTTTCACATAAAAATTTCTTTAAGTCTGTTAATAATTTCTCATTTTTCATCTCCAGACAAAATATCACATCATGTCATTGTGTCATTCTCAGGGTAAAACATTCAGAAGCACATGCTGTCTACCTACCTTTTCGCAGATATTCATTTCAGTTGTCAAGACATCTTTCACAGTTATGATTTCATCTTGCAACGACAAAGCAATTTGTATGGAGAAAACTTAAACTCTTATCATCAACCTTCCAGTGCCATGAGTTCTGAGCATTATCAGAAAGCAGATGCTACATCTCTGTTTTCCTTCTCTAATGTAAGTGAATTGAAAAAGGCAGCAGATATAACAATAACAACATGCTGCAACCACAGGAGATGAAAGTCTGGATTTTATTTCCAGCTGTATACATAAAGAGCATAATGACTTCGAGCAACTTAATCTATCAATAAAGTGTAAAACAAAATTATATCTAATTAATAGGATTTTTTAAAGAATTAAATCAATAAGAAATGCAAAATAACTAGTAATACTTATTGGCAAAAGTTTTTAAATATCCAGTACCCATTGAATAGTATTTCTTATATAATAATTGTAGTTAAAATTACTTGTGTTTCTAAATATTATTATAAGTGGAAATCCCCTTGGGTTTTTTCCATTCAAAACAAACAAACAAACAATAACACATTAATTATTTTAAATACATCAGTGAGTTAAAGAAACAAAACACAGTATTATTTTTGTAATAGTAAATTTGGAAACAACATTCAATTTACCTGGATTAGGGAATGCCAAATAAGAAGGATTATAAAAGCTATAACAATATTAATGAGTTAAGTTGTACTTTTCATAGTACAGTCTTTTTTATTCATTACAGTAATAAATATGGGATTTAGTGCTAAATATCACGAAGAATTTTATCTGGGTACGTTCTTCATGAACTCTTAATTGTCCAATGTGGAGAAACTTTAATTAAAAGGATCCTATTAGCATTTTGCAATGTACTTAATGAGTTGCGCACCTGACATCTCAATATGAAATAGGGCAATTTCATTTGAATAGAGAAAAGGTGACTGTGAGAACTTAGAGTTCATGAACAGTTCTTACAATATAAAGGTCTCATCTCTACTAAAATTGGATTTCTGATATCACAGTTGTCTTAAATGGTCCACTTGAATGTCACCAGGAGGCCTTTGAAGTCATCATTTGAAACAATCTCTCAAATTAGCAGAAATGAGTTCAGATTGTGACAGCATATTATACTCCACTTTTCTCTATTTATTTGTGTATCTTTCACCTTTTTTGACCTCCTGGCTACCATATACTTTAGAGAAAAATGTCATTAATCCCTTTTTAAAATTTTTTCTTGCCTTTCCTGCATAAACCAAAAGTGTCTAATCAGAATTCATTTTTTTCACATATTAATTATGGCCTAAGGAGAAAAATAAGTCTATTTGTTAAGGAAATATTACATATTAAGAGTACTTTCTTGGGGCTGGGGTTATGGCTCAGTGGTAGAGCATGCGCCTTGCACGTGTGAGGCCCTGGGTTCGATCCTCAGCACCACGTAAAAATAAATAAAGGTATTGTGTCCATCTAAAACTAAAAAACTATTTTAAAAAAAGAGTACTTTCTTTAATTATCCATCTAAAGCTTTTAAAATTACAAACTAAGTTATATGAGTAATCACCAAGCATAGTAAATGGCCCTTCTAACTCCTTAAATGTCAACAGAATATGAACAGTTTGAATTTTTGACCCGTTCTATGTGATGCTATTTATGGATATGAGAAAAATAAACCAAGACTGAGAAAATGATATGTTCAATCTATATCAAGTTGATAAATAATTCTTGTTTGGATATGTGTGTGTGTGTGTGTGTGAGTGTGTGTGTGTGTGTGTGTGTGTGTGTGTGTGTAAATTTTGGTCTTAGTATTTTTTAGATTTTTTTGAAAGGGCAATTTAAAAAGAATTTTTGAAAATGACTACTGTTATGGTTTAGATGTGCTGTCCCCCCAAAACTCACATGTGAGACAATGCAAGAAGTTTCAGAGGAGAAATGATTTGGTATTAAGAGTCTCAACTCAATCAGGGATTGAATTCCCTGATAGGGATTAAATTACAGGGATTAGATGAGTGGTAACTGAAGTTTGAGGGTGAGGTTGGAGGAGGTGGGGGTTGGGGTGTGGCTTTGGGTAGGCATTTGTATCTGGCAAATGGACTCTCTCTCTGCTTCCTGGTCTCCATGAGGTGAGATGCTTTCCTTTGCCACCCTCTCCTTCCATGGTCAGCCTTACCTTGAGCCCCAAGGAATGCAGCCAACCTTCTCTGGACTAAGACCTCTGAAACTGTGAGCCCTCAAATAATCTTTTCTTCCTTAGAGCTGTTCTGGTCAGATCCATTTAGTCACAGCCATGAAAAAAGCTGACTAAAACAGCTAGAGAATTAGTTTCCTGGGATTTATGTTGTGTTAATTTTTAAAATTTTGTGTATTTCTGATATATATAACATTATAATTCACAATTGACATAAATTTTTAAAGCACGGAATATAATTTGTTCAAATTCATTTCCCAGTAGTTCTACTGAACTTTCTTCTGTTTACTTTTTTTTTTCTGGTACCAGCAATTAAACTCAAGGGTGCTTAACTATCGAGATATGCAGTCCTTTTTATTTATTTATTTATTTTATTTTTAGTGACAGGGTCTCACTAAAATGCTTAGGGCATCATTAAGTTGCTGAGGCTGGCCTTGAATGTGAGATACTCCTGCCTCAGCCTCCCAAGATGCTGGGATTGCAGGCATGCGCCATCATGCCTGCCCCACCCAGTCTCTTTGTCTCTCTGTCTCTCTCTGTCTCTGTGTGTGTGTGTGTGTGTGTGTGTGTAATTTTTGGCTAGTGTCTTGGGGATATACATGATGATGAGATTCACTGTAGTATATTGGTTCATGTATGCACATAGGAAAGCTAGATCAGATTCCTTCCACTTTCTTCTCTTATCCCATCCCTTCTCTGTCCCTCTTAGTCCCATTGATCTAGTTCTCTGGTCTTTATTTGGTGGAATTCCCCCATTTCTCCCCTCATTTCTCTCTCTCTCTCTCTCTCTCTCTCTCTCTCTCTCTCTCTCTCTCTATATATATATATATATATATATATATATATATAACTTAGCACCATCTCTCGTCAAGAATGGCCAAAATATTGGCCATTACAACAAGCCACTCAAATGCGTCGAGGCCTAGAAGTGGCGACTAATCCCCATAGAAGTGCAATGGTATTAGATTGGAAGGATCCTGAAGGATGTGAAGGAACTATACAACCATATGTATTGGATCATCTTCCCGTAAATTTATGGGGACGAGATGTCCTAGATCAATTAGGTTTGACATTAACAAATAACATCAATCAAAATGCACTCACTATTATGGCTAGACAAGGTTTTAGGAAAGGAAAAAGATTAGAAAAACAAGAACAAGGTATAGCAGCACCAATACAAATAGATCAAGGAACAGACAGACATGGGTTGGATTTTCACAAAGGGCCACTGAGACAATAAAAATTACATGGAAATCAGAAAGACCAGTATGGGTTCCTCAGTGGACCCTGACTAAAGAAAAGATACAAGCAGCCCATGATCTGGTCAAACAACAATTAGCGGAAGGACATATACAACCTTCTGTATCTCCCCATAATACTCCCATTTTTGTCATCAAAAAGAAATCTGGTAAATGGAGATTATTGCAAGATTTAAGAGCCATTAATAATGAGATGGTTATTATGGGACCTGCTCAAGTGGGGATTCCTCAATTGTCTGCTTTGCCAAAAACTTGTTATGTTTTAGTTATAGATATTAAAGATTGTTTTTTTTTTTTTCCAATTCCAATTCATCCTGAGGATAGTCCACGTTTTGCATTTACTATCCCTGCACTGAATCATGAAGGTCCTGATCAGAGATATGAATGGAAAGTACTCCCTCAAGGGATGGCTAACAGCCCAACTATGTGTCAAATTTATGTTAACAAAGTAATGCAGCCACTTAGAAATCAAAATCCTGAACTACAAATATTTCACTATATGGATGATGTATTATTAGCACACAAAGCTAAAAACACCTTGCTAGAATGTTATGCCACACTTACAAACTTATTAAAAAATTATAATCTAGAGATAGCAATAGATAAAGTACAATTAAATTTTCCAATTAATTATTTACGAGTTCTATTATCCTCAACCATGGTCCGTCCACCAAAAATTCAAATACGAGTAGATCAACTCAAATCACTTAATGACTTTCAAAAGTTATTGGGAGACATAAATTGGATAAGGCCTTATCTAGGAATACCAACAGGAGAGTTAGGACCTTTATTTGATATCCTAAAAGGTCCATCAGATCCAAATTCACCCCAAATGTTAACGCCTAAAGCAAGAAAGGCATTAAAAATCATTGAAACATATATGGAAAATATGCATTTGGATAGAATTGATATAAGTTTGCCTTTATTATTTATTGTACTACCAACAAAAAATATTCCTACAGGAGTATTTTGGCAAGAAGGTCCATTATTATGGATACATTTATCTTATTCTCCTAACACTATTCTTACTAGGTATCCTGAGGCTGTAGGACAATTAATACTCAAAGGAATAAAAGCAGCAAAGGGAGTGTTTCTAATTTCTCCCAATAAAATTATTACTCCATATACTATGAATCAAACTGATGAATTAGCTAATGAGTTAAATACTTGGGCAATAATCATGTGCAAATCTAATGTTTCATTTGATAACCACTTACCATCTAATCCTTTATTGTCTTTTTGGTCATCACAACCTGTAATTTTTCCAAAAATGACAAGAAAAACACCTATCATGAATGCTCCAAATATATTCACTGATGGGTCAAATAATGGTACAGAAGCAATAGTTACACCTGATCAAACTTTTACATTTTTAGTACCCAAACAATCAGCTCAAAAGGTAGAGCTTAATGCAGTATTACAAGCTTTTGTGATGTTTAAAGATTCTGTATTTAATTTATTTTCTGATAGTCAGTATATAGTTAATGCTATAGTATCCCTTGAAGATGCTGGTAGGATTTCCCCTTCCTCTACTGTTTTCTCTTTGCTTTCCACTATACAAAGTCTAATCTGGGACAGAAAAGATCCATTCTTTATAGGACATATCAGGGCACATACAGGATTGCCTGGAGCCCTTAGTTTGGGCAATGGTTTAGCAGATAAAACTACACATGACATACATATTATCTCTACACTAGAAGAAGCTATAAATTTTCATAAAAGGTTCCATGTCAATGCTAATACTTTACAAAAGCATTTTAAAATAACTAAGGAACAAGCTAGACAAATAATAAAACAATGTCAAAATTGTGTGACCTTTTTACCACAAGTTAATCTTGGAGTCAATCCTAGAGGATTGATACCTAACCATATTTGACAGATGGACGTCACACACTTGCCAGAATTTGGAAAATTAAAATATTTGCATGTTACAGTTGATACTTCTTCTGGATTTTTGATGGACTCCCTTCATGCCGGAGAAAAAACTAAAGATGTTATAACTCATTGCTTACAAGATTTTGCCACTGTGCGTGTTCCAAAACAGTTAAAAACAGATAATGCCCCTGGTTATACTTCTACCTCTTTTAAACAATTTTGCTCACCATTTGGCATTACTCATATAACAGGAATCCCATACAATCCACTGGGACAAGGCATAGTTGAAAGAGCTCATCAAACTATTAAAATGTACTTATTAAAGCAAAAAGACGGAATTGGGAAGGGGTATATATTCCCCAAAGATAAACTTAAAATAACCCTTTTTTACTCTAAACTTTTTAAATTTGGATTCATCAGGACTTAGTGCTGCAGAAAGGCATATGTGTCCAAAAAATGTACATAAGCCCCAGGTACTTTGGAAAGATATTCTAACAGGACAATGGAAAGGTCCTGACCCAGTAATTGTCTGGAGTCGGGGGTCTGTTTGTGTGTTTCCACAGGAAGAACAGCAGCCGATTTGGATTCCAGAGAGATTAACCAAGGTCCTGACCCAATGATTGTCTGGAGTCGGGGGCCTGTTTGTGTTTCCACAGGGAGAACAGCAGCCGATTTGGATTGCAGAGAGATTAACTAAAGCAATTTCTACAGACCAAAAAGAAGATGATTTGGCTCAAATTCATAACAGCTGATATCCAAAACTCCAGTTTGGCTATGCTGACATCTGCAACAGAACCAGGATGCTTTTTTCAATATCTATTTTATTATTGACCTTTCCCATATCATGAAGTTCTATTTTATTTTTTGAGCTTATACAGACCTAGGTTAATATTTTGTTGATCAGTTCTATTTTTTTTTTTTTTTGACTATAGAGTTTTTAAACATTGCAATGGAGATTTCACCTGTAAAAAGTTATAAGGCCTTTACTATTATGTTATGTGTTGTATGTATTATATTATGTGTGCACACTTGTGTTTTGTGTTATATGTTTGAATGTATGTATGTCCACATATCATATATGATGAGCGCTCATGAAAAAATGGATCCAAATATATATTTTTTTATTCACGTGATTTAAATGGTTTAATTTAAATTGGGTAAACAACTGTTGAGGATTGTTTTAATATGTGAACAAAAAAGGAGGTTAACAGATCTGTTTGTTTACTTTCACCTTTCCTTTTCATTATATTTAATAACTCTCTTCAAGATAATGTAAATTCTTAAGAAAATTGTTTTCTTTTAGTGCCTTCTGGAATGTTACACAATTTTTTTTAGCCATTATTGCCAGAATTCCTATATTCATCCCAGTGCCAGTGAAGACAATGTAAACAGAGAGGGGGAGATGTTGAGAGCCACAGCCAAAGGGGCCCCAGCAAACTTCCAGCTGCCAGCAAACTTCCAGCTGCCGGCTGATGATTGGCTCACAGCGGCCCCAGCAACATCTAGCTGATTGGCTCCTCTGCGGTGATGTTCATTGGGCTGTTTCCCCGCCCTTCAGATGACTGGCTCACAGCGGCCCCAGCAACATCTAGCTGATTGGCTCCTCTGCGGTGATGTTCATTGGGCTGTTTCCCTGCCCTTTTAGACCACGGAGCTGCTCATTGGGGGACTTCTTTGGCTCCGCCCACGCGACCCAGCCAATCGGCCTCAAGAGCAGGAGGATTGTGGGAGGTGGAGAGGCTGGTGTTGGGGAGAGAGGCTTGTGGGAAGCCGGTGGTGGCAGTTGGGCTCTGAGGGTTTTTCTTGAGGAGCTGTTTTGTTTGGCATGTGTGGCTCTAAAAATAAAGTTAGTTTCTTTTGACAAGTGGCTCCTGAATTGTGCCCAGCCAGACTGCAGCATTTGGTGGCCCATACGGGGAGTGACTGAGGGTAAATAAATTGCTCGTCCCTGAGGGCAGGGCGAGAGGATGGGTAGCCATTTTAAGATTATTCTTTTGTTTTGCTTCACTTTTGTTTTAAGTTGCCTGTCCCTGGAGATGTGTAAGGTGGAAGAAAAACTGCTCACATCTGAGGAACAGATAGGGAGAAAGGATGGATGGACATTTCAGGAGGCTATTATAATGATTTTGTGTTGTTCCAGTTTTGTTTCACTCTGTTTCAGTTTTGTTAGGCGTTATCTTGTTGGGTTGTATTATAGTAGAAATATGGGATCAGAAATTAGTAAAAAACAAACCCAAAGAGTGTTAAGTAAATTGTTAGAGGAAGGAGGCATCCCAGTAAAATCAAGAGCAGTCAGGGCATACGTTGATACAATACAAAAATGTAGCCCATGGCTTTTTAAGGAGGAGTTGTTAAATATCTCACAATGGAACCATCATGGTGAAGATTTTAAAAGAATAGAAAAGAAAAGCCCAGGGACTCTGCCAGTTGGCACATTGCCATTGTGGACATTCATATCTTGTTTGCTTAGTCCAAAGCCTTCAGTTCAGACAATGGTAGAGGAAGGAGAAGACATATTGATTCAAGTAAAAGAGAAGATCTCTCGAGCTAGTCAGACAGAGGAAAAGATTCAAGTAAAAGAGAAGGTCTCTCGAACTAGTCAGACAGAGGAAGGAAGTTTAGAGCAGAAAAAGCCATCAGGGGGAAAGTTACAAAAGGAGACTGCTACTAACACCTTTCTATCACTAGAGGGTGTAAGAGTCCAACCAACAGCGCCACCTCTACAGGAGACTGCTACTAACACCTTTCTATCACTAGAGGGTGTAAGAGTCCAACCAACAGCGCCACCTCTACAGGAGACTGCTACTAACACCTTTCTATCACCAGAGGATGTAAATGTCCAACTAATAAGGCCACCTCCATATGCTGGGAGTCCCCCAACCCCCGCAGTTGATAGTTGGGATCCTGAGACAGGATCTCAAGTATTAACATGCCCTGTATTTGAGGTAGGAGGGCAGCGAATTTACCATGCTTTAAATTTCAAAACAGTGAAGCACCTAAAGGAGGCTGTAATGCCGCAGTCTGGCTGGGCACAATTCAGGAGCCACTTGTCAAAAGAAACTAACTCTATTTTTAGAACCACACACGCCAAACAAAAGAGCTCCTCAAGAAAAACCCTCAGAGCCCAACTGCCACCACCGGCTTCCCACAAGCCTCTCTCCCCAACACCAGCCTCTCCACCTCCCACAATCCTCCTGCTCTTGAGGCCGATTGGCTGGGTCACGTGGGCGGAGCCAAAGAAGTCCCCCAGTGAGCAGCTCCGTGGTCTGAAAGGGCAGGGAAACAGCCCAATGAACATCACCGCAGAGGAGCCAATCAGCTAGATGTTGTTGGGGCCGCTGTGAGCCAATCATCAGCCGGCAGCTGGAAGTTTGCTGGCAGCTGGAAGTTTGCTGGGGCCCCTTTGGCTGTGGCTCTCAAGATAGATAGATAGATAGATAGATAGTTAGATAGATAGATAGATAGATATAGAGAGAGATATAGATAGATAGATATAAAGAGAGATATAGATAGATAGATATAGATAGATAGATATAGATAGATAGATATAGATAGATAGATATAGAGAGAGATATAGATATAGATATGTGTGTATATATATATATATATATATATATATATATATAGAGAGAGAGAGAGAGAGAGAGAGAGAGAGAGATACTTTAGTTTGAACTAGCTTTCACATACCAGAGCAAACATACAACCTTTGGCTTTCTGAGTCTGGTTTATTTCAGTTAGCATGATCATGTCCAGCTCCATCCATTTACCAGCAAATGCCATAATTTCATTTTCTTTGTGGATAAGTAATATTCCATTGTGCATATATACCACATTTTCTTTATCCATTCATGTGTAGATGGGAACTTAGTTTGGTTCCATGGCTTAGCTGCTGTAAGTTGCACCACTATGAACATTGATTTGGCTGTGTCACTATAGTATGTTGCTATATTTTTATTTAGCTTCAACTTAAAATACAACTATAAGGCAAAAGTGGGGTTGAATTATGTGGTAAGTATGATAATAGAAATGTTGTATGGGAATGCAGCATTCCATAAATATTAAATTTATTTGATAATTTTCTAAAATATCTATCATAAATGAAATATTTCAATTTCAAAATGAAAAATAAACACATGAGAAACAGTACGTGCCCTTACCTGTTTCTAGCAAATTCTAATATTTAGCCATACACACTTCTTTAAAATACCACAGTGGAACATTCATTCTTTTATACTGAGATAAATAGATGACTGTGGTACAGGGCTTCACTGTGTCATTTTTAATATTTACCATATAACAGATCACTCCCTGTGATCTGACTTTGTCCTGATTATATGTGCTTGTGTGACTCTGAAAAGAAAATCAATTGTGGGTGTGCATTTTTCTTGCCTTTGCATATTTTTTATTTTATGGAAAAGGAGAATAAAATAATATTTCATGGAAGCCTGGAATAAATTAGTCTCCAATATTTGCTATTCTGCATCTATTTTGTTGAGGATTCCTGAGAATTTTATTTTTTTGTTACAATACTACCTCTCTCTCCTATTTAACTGACTATATTGATAAAAAATAGTCTAATGGACTTAATTAGAAATTCAACTTGGATATCACTCTTCAGAATGAAGATAGTGAGAAGTGGGGGATTGATCTGGTCTATCGATATGCTTTACTCAGCCTGATTTGTATCCCATGATCTCAATATGTGACACACACATTAAAACAGGTTGATCCAATTGCTATCCTACTTCTTGGTTCCAGAAAACATTTGATTTTGGACCTCTAGTTAAGGAGGAGGAAAATCGTTAAAATGAACAAAAATAAAATTTAATATGCAACAACCATAATCTTTTAAGTATCCACTAAAATTTATTCCAGAGAATTTTGGACTTATTCAAGGAAAAAAATATAACAAATCAAGTGAACATCTGTGGACTGCTTTACAAATTATGTGTGCTTTTAGGTGAATATCATTACATACACTATTTCCTATGGTACATCCTGAACAAGGTAATATACTTGCTAAGAGTTCTACCTGAGTGTGTGTATAATTTCCACATTGTATTTTCTATTACAAAACTTATATGGAAGTTTATTCCTTAGAATTTAATATGAAATTAATTAATATCATTTAAATATTTTCCAGCTTTTATAGCCCTTTCCCCTAGTGTTTTAGTCAAGTTTTTTCCTGCTGTGACTATAAGACCCAATGAGAACAATTTTAGGGGATGAAAATTTATTTGGGATCTCATGGTTTTAAAGCTCTCAATCCACAGACAGTAGGCTACATTTCTTGGGGCTCCAGGTAAGACAGAACATCTTTTCAGAAGAACGTAGCAGAGGAAAGTAGCTCACATGATGATCAGAACACAGAGAGAGAGGTCTCCACTTGCCAAATACAAATATACCCCAAAGCCATGTCCTCAGATTCCACCTCTTCCAGCTATACCTTACATGACTTTAGTTACCACCAGTTAATCCCAACAGGGGGTTAATTCACTGATTGGGTTAAGACTCTTATAACCCAATTATTTTTCGTCTGAACCTTCTTGCATTGTCTCACACATAAGCTTTTGGGATCATCTCATATCCAAGCCATAACACCTCATCCCTGTGAGTGATTTCAGAAAGTTGTGTTTCTATTAGTGACTGTACTTGTTTGGCTAGAACTGAGAGATAGACATCACGTGGCTTCCCAAATGCTCTTTTTCTAACAATTTGCAATTTAGGTTGGTCTTTGTTGGATCCTTAAATTTTCCCAATTTGATTTTGGTACCTCTGGTTAAGGAGTATAGATGGCCTAACGATGAGTGAGACAGGTACCTTTCCCCATGTGCATGGTGAAGCAGAATAAGTTGTTCCCATGGGGAAGACAAAAATGCACCTCCAGAAAAAAAAATAATAATAATAATCAGAACTGAAAGGCCAGATTTTGAAAAGGAAACACATGTACTCTGACTTGGCTACTACTTTTATTTTCTGTTCTAAACCTGAAGAACTTTGTTTGTACTTTATGTTCTTGTTTTTTTAATCTGAGTGGGAAGTTTCACTAATTGTAACCAAGTGATCCTTCATTAACTCACTTTTCAGTTTTTCACCAGTACCCTTAGGAATTTTTCAATAATGTCTCTTAATTAGAACAAACTCATAGTAAAGGTGTTGAAGTCATTGACAAGAATCTAGAAGTCAGTATGATAGCTATTCAATAAACTGCAAACAGAAGACATGTGTGAAAAATAAGTTGAATTTATTATATTAAATTATTAGCTTCAATTTTAATAGTATATCTTTATGAGTTCTTTAATTACATCAATGTTTTGAAATTTTGATTAAAAATCAGTTTATGATAATATAAGGATTTAAAGTAAATCTCCAAATTTAGAGTATGTGTATTTGAGATCCTGGTTATATCTCATATTAGCCGCAAAGCCTTGGGAAATTTGAACCCCCTTTGTAAAACCAGTAGAAAATGTAAAGGAGTAATAAATTAAAATTTCAAAGCTTGTGTCTTAATGCTTAGAAACTTTTAAATTAGTGCTATTATGACTGCTTTTTAGTAGCACATCTTTTTAAGAAATATATTCTTTAACAAATGCATAGCATAGAATTCTCATATAGTGGATCTTGTATGAATAAAGAATTCTTCCTCATAGGAAAAGTACAGAGACAGAGTAAACAAACATTCGCTTCACAAATAAGCAAACAGCTTTACGTGGGTGGCTGGAGGTAATACATCTACTTATCTTCATAATTTTAGTCTCTTGCATTCTCTCATGGAACTCAAGTTCCACTAAGACCCAATGACCAGGGAACTTTGATAAAATAACCATAGCCTGAATTTAGTTGCCTTTTCTTGGTCAAGACATTAGTATTGTACAGTTGAGTGCTGCTTAATACTATATGGAAAACTGCTGGCTTGAATCCAGACAATTATTTTGATGAAAAAAACAAAAACAATAAGCCTTCTCCAATTTATTTTTCTCCATGAGTAGCTTAAAATATATGAAAACCATTCCTATGTAATAATCATATGCAGTTGCCTTTGAAAAATATAGCTCAGCAATTCTCTTAACTCTTAAAGTCATTAACCCATAATGTCATTTTCACTATGGAGCTGTGTAAGTGTAATGAACCCTGGAGGCTCTCATGCTTGTGATGATAGAAGGCAGTGAGATGTTCGGGCTTTTGGAAGTGGGAAAGTTTCAATCTCTAATGATTTGCTGAATCTCCTTTAAAAGGTCTTTTACTATGAGTTTTTTATATCATCACCAATTGTGTGACATTTAGGTGTCTGACTCTGCAGGGGACTCTTTTAATTTGGTATTTGTCCTCGCACTTAAATCCAGCCCCCATAGAAGTCTGTGGTTTGACTATTACAACAA
Organism: Spermophilus citellus; assembly: GCF_964194105.1. Classification (NCBI taxonomy): domain Eukaryota; kingdom Metazoa; phylum Chordata; class Mammalia; order Rodentia; family Sciuridae; genus Spermophilus; species Spermophilus citellus. The sequence continues at coordinate 253,361,979 of NC_138182.1, forward strand.
ACACAGGGAGAATTACAATGCATTTAGTGGCTCCTGCAAGCTTTTGGCAGCCACTTCATAACTGGCCATTTCTAATTGCTAATGCTAAGCAAACAGCAATAAGAAGTCATGCAAAACACTTCTTTCATTTTTTTTTCTTTTTTAATTGATTTTATTATTTTTTAAAATACACGACAGCAGTGGAATGCATTATAATTCTTATTCACATATAGAGCACAGTTTTTTGTATTTCTGTATATAAAGTATGTTCATACCAATTTATGCCACAATTTTTAACATCTCTGTTTGTATATAAAGTATGTTGACACCCAATTCAAGTCTTCATACATGTATTTTGTATAATGATGTCCATCACATTCCACCATCCTTGCTAATCCCCTGCCCCTTCCCTTTCCCTCCCACCCCTCTTCTCTATCGAGAATTGGGCCTACTCCCATGCTCTCCCTCCCTACCCAACTATGAGTCAATCTCCTTTCATTTTCTCCTAAATAGTTTCTTTCGTACCTATTACCACCAGTTTTTTAATGTGACATGAGTCAGGTGTCATGTTCTAGAATCTCCTACTTACTAGTCATGATTTTCAGTTCATTACTGGACTTCTTAAAATAAATCTTGCTTTATCTTCTAAGTGAATTTTAAGATATAAATCATGAAACTTTAATTAAGCACAAGTATCCACCACACATTCAATATTCTTTTTGCGCTTATCGTCCTTCAACCTATTGTGATTCCTTGTAGAGTGCAGTGACACAGTCATTCATTTCTGAAGTTTCTGGACTGTTAGCTGTCTTGCATATTTGTAGTTATTGTAGTTTTTCACAGACTTTAAACACAAGGCATGCTAATACTAAACAATGGCTGATACTCAAGACATAGCCTTAATTTTGGCATGCCTCACTTTTAGCTTAATTTTCCTTTGCTAATCAGGATTAGTCTACCCAATCAGTAGAGTAGCATGCCTCATAAGTGCTCTTTCAGATATATAGGGATCCTCAATAGTCAGGCAGCAATATTAAGTTCCAGTTCAATAGACTTGTTTTATGTTCTGGTGAAAGCACAAATTTTTTGAGTCAATCACTATTGGTAGTAGTAACTCAGATCACTCCCAATTCCAACCCTAGACCTGAACTTATGAAAACTGGCTGTGAGCAAAACAGCACCATTAACTGGATGCTGAACCTGTTTGGCTTCCTGGAGGACATTCCCCCAGCTCCAAAATTTACAGCCAGTTTGCTGGGGTTAGAACTGAGTTTTTGAAAAGCTATAACACTTTTTTTTTTAAATCATTGTGGCTGCTTTAGGATGTTTGGAAAATGGTAAGACCAGTGAATGGTGCCAGCAGAAACCCATTGCTGCACTTCAGTGGTTGTAATGTGAGTTCTTTGATCAGAATCAATGCTACATAGAAAACATGACATTCTTCATAGAAATAGAAAAATCAATTCTGAAATTTATTTGGAAAAGTAGGAGACCCAGAATTGCCAAAGCAATCCTTAGCAATAAAAGAGAAGCAGGAGGCATCATAATACCAGACCTTAAACTACACTACAGAGCTATAGTAACAAAAATGGCATGGTATTGGCACCAAAATAGAATTGTGGACCAATGGTGAAGAATAGAGAACAGAGACAAACCTACATGAAAATAGTTATGTCATACTGGAGAAAGGTGACAAAAACATTCACTGGAGAAAAGATTGCCTATTCAACAAATGATGCTGGAAAGACTGGAAATCCTTATGTAACAAAATGAAATTAAATCTCCATCTCTCATTCTGCACAAATATCAACTCACAGTAGTTCAAAGACTTAGGCACTAGAACAGAGATTCTACACTAATAGAAGAAAAAGTGGGCCCAAATATTCACCATGTTGGCCTAGGCCCTGACTTCCTTAACAAGACTGCAAAAATGCTAAAAAATAAATAAATAAATCAAGAATCAACAAATGGGATGGATTCAAATTAAAAAGCTTTTTCTCAGCAAAGGAAATAATAAATAATGTGAGGAGAGAGCCTACACATTGAGAGAAAATCTTTACCACATGCACCCCCAATAATGCATTAATCTCTAGGATATATAAAGAACTCAAAAACTTAGCATCAAAAAAACAAATAGCAGGGGCTGGGATTGTGGCTCAGGGGTAGAGTGCTCGCCTAGCAAGGGAAGGACCTGGGTTCGATCCTCAGCACCACATAAAAATAAAGGCATTGTGTTAAAGAAATACTTATAGCAGCTCATTTCACAATAGCTAAACTATGGAACCAACCTAGTTGTCCTTCAATTGATGAATAAAGAAAATATGGCATACATATTGGATAGAATATTACTCAGCTTTAAAGAAAAATAAAATTATGGCATTTACCAGTAAACAATTAGAGTTGGAGAATATCATGCTAAGTGAAATAAGCCAATCCCCCAAAAACCAAAGGCTGAATGTTTTCTCTGATATGTGGATGCGAATTCACAGTAAGGTGTACAAGGGGTAGTAGAGAAGAATAGAGTTACTTTAGATTAGGTGGAGTGAAGTGAAGGGAGGGAATGGGAAGGAATGTGGTGATAAGAAGGATAGTAGAAAGAAACTATTGATACTTTATGTATATATGTGACTCATGACCAGTGTGATTCCACAACATGTACACTCAGAAAAATAAGAAATTATGTCCCATCTAGTATGATATATCAAAGTGCATAAATGCAATCTACTGTCATATATAACCAATTAAAACAAATGGAAATTATTAAAAAATTAAAAAAAGAAAACATGAAAATGTTTTTTAAGGCACTGGTTAAGTCTATGAATGGTAGTATTGGTTGAGGTGTTATATTCCTGTAAAGTGAACCAATATTGAGAGTGTTTATTCCACTAAGAATAGTTAGTCTGTTCCACTGAATAACTGTTCTTTTCATGATAGAAATTGTCTAAGGTATTCAACATGACACAGGCTTATCACTTTAATGAATTGTGCCATGGCAGAGACTCAATCTCTACTGATGTCAGACTGGATGCAAAGTGCTGGCCTTAGCTAAGTCAGCCTTGGTGGAAGTCCATGTTGTTGAGCCCATGAGTAATTCCATTCCCTCCTTCCATGGTTACTTTGTACATGAGCCCACTGGGCAATTACAGTGGTGACTTGGAAAAGAGGCTTCCTAGTTTAGTTGAGGTCATCATATCTACATGTTAATTAAAGTCCTTTTCTGCTGAGGTCACCATGTGTGAATGTTTACATGGAGCAAATGTGTCTTCACATTTTTGCCTCTTCAAAGAGGCCTATCCACTAGACATCATTGTCATTGATATGCCATTGTATTCCTGACCACCTTGACAAACCATTAGCTATAGCCTATAAATAATCATATATACTTACATATGTTCATTTTTTTAATAGACAAAACATATCCACATGTCCTTCTTAAACTTCTGCTGGTGGTAAGATTTTCTTTCTTTATTGTCCATCAAGAATGTTCCAGAAATTGTCTTTTCATTGCAACTCTCCAAATGTTGATATCTATATATCATGAAGCATTATCTGTACCTCAAACTTTTTTTTTGGACAGTGGATCATAGAGAATGACCCATGTGACCATAGGTATAGTCAGGAAAAGAAAATATCCTTGAACAGAAATAGGAGTCATGATCATTTGGGCCCCTTCATATTACTTATTACTTACTTGTAATTTTATAACAAATTTAAACCCAATCCTATATAATCTACTTTCACTTGGCAATAAATCAATATAGTATTCTTCTGAATTCATTGATCAGTGGAACCTACAATATTGGATCCTTGATGGATGACTCATGGTAACTTGGCACTCCCTGATAAAGTGTTCAGTCTGTTATGATCCAAAGCACTCAGAATGATAAGTTTTTCTTCCCAAATCCTAAGGTTGCACATGGTAATTCAACTATGGGGAACTGTCACAGTCTACAAACAACATCTCCAACTGCCACTGTCACTTCAAGAATGTGGAATCTGCTGTATCACATGGACCACGCCACAGAGCAACCTGCTGTCACCTTGGTCTTCTTGTAGATACTTTATTTGTTCTAGGCATTCCTCAAAACTAATAGCCTTTCATGTTACTCCCTGTTTGAGCAGAAGTAGTGAATTCAAATGCAGAGTTTGCTGCTTTAAAATCCAATGAAGTTCACTTGGCATTACCCATTTTTTCTTCAGTGCTCAGAAGGGCTAGATGTAATAATATATCCTTCATGTTAGAAGGGATATCTTGTCATGACTCACAACACTAGATGAACAGAAATTTCATCTAGGTAAAGTACCTGACATTTTTCTATATTTTTAATATTTTATTTTCTGACTCCTGAGATAACAAATATCTTACAAATGTGTTTTCAGTAACTGCTACTTTCTTCTTAGTAGGTCTAATATACATAATATCATACAAATAATAGACCCAGTGTGATATTTTAGAAGGAAATGATAATGAAATTTCTTATGGACTAAGGGTACCATAAGGATACAGAATTTATACACATTTGATGTAGCTCAGTGAAATTGTATTTGCAGGCCTTCTTAGTTGAATACTGCTTCCAATAGTCTTTATTAATGGATATGAAGAAAAAATATTGTTGCATCAATAGCTGCAAACCAGGTTCTAGGGAATGTGTTAATTTGCTGAAACAACCAAAACATAAAACAGCTTCTACAGGAGATGCAATTTCAAATTAATTTTATGATAGTTCACTGTCGTCCTTCAATGTCTGTTTTCTAAGTAGGTTATAGAGTTGAGTTAATTAGGGATGGGAAAAAATAATAACCCTACATCTTTCAAATCCTTGTTGTAGCACTAACTGGTTTATTAATTTTGTAGGTATAGGCAGTTTTAGTGACTTCCATTTGGTCTTTACTACCATTCCATTCCTTAACTCACAAGCCATGGAAACAATCCAGGATGCTTACATGTTGGTAAAAATGTCCAATCCAATTACACTTTCTGAAACTTTAGAAATAACCACCATCTATGTTTAGGGGCATACTGGATCACCTCTGACATGGACCTGAGCTAAAACCCACTGATCATTTGACATCCATGAGATCTTCTGTGTTGACTTGTTTACTATGTTGACATGTGTATCTAGGAATTAGGATCAATTCAAAGCCTGACCAGTAATCATGGAAAATTCTCACTATCATCTTATTTCAGTTCACAGTAACTATAACAAATGACTGAGTCCCTTTGAAAAACACTAGGAGATAGATACACAGGACAAAATTTTGGCTGTATATCATCACAGGACTTGACCTTCCTTTTGTTCAAGAGGTAATAAGTTTAGAAACTGCCTCAAGTCTGAGAACAGATTAAGGAACTATGACCTTCTGCTTTTATGATACATGTTGATCATTGGTTCTTTTGATGGCAATCTTGCATGTATACAGATATCATTTTTAGTAGGAGATCCTCTATCTGAAGAATTCTGCAAGCAGAATACCTTTGGTTTGTGATTTGGTGTGATAAAGGATGCTAGCATCTGTGGATTTATTGGACATGGGTTGTTCAGAAAATTCAACACAAGATAGGTGATTATCTGCATATAAAATACCTTTTTCATAGCACAAATATCCCCTGCTCTGTGAAACAGTAACTACATACCTCATTGGAAATTGCATGCATGATTCTGGTAACAGAGAGTATGTGTGTTTGCTGTGATAAAGGAAGAATCTGGAGAACTATGCATAATGTCCTTGTCCTTTTCTTTCTCCACTTGAGCCCTTTTATTGCTTGAATATCCGAAATTGTTATTAAAAATATTCCTAGGTAATATTCTTGATTTATGAGATGTCCTTGAAAATCAGATCCCTTGTACTTACTCAGGGAAATCTTTCCTATTAGTGGTGAGAAGTTTCTCTTCTTACCTCCTGACTGAGTAGTTGAAGGGGGTTAGGAATTGCTCAATTATTGAGAAATTCAAGATCTGTTTCAGGCAATATAGAAAACTTATAATTCTTAATTTACCAAATGTCAGTTCTAATAGCTAACAAATAGTGCCAGGAAAACATTACATCAAAAACTTCAAATCAGAACCAACAAATTGTTTGATAGATTATGGTATTTTTAGAACCTAACCAGAGAAATCTACCTTTGTCTTAGGCCTAACATATTACAAGCAGAAATGTCTCCTTCAAACAAAGTCTTGCTTGATCTTTTTAAATTTCTAAATAGTCCCCACTTTATAGCAAGTTGTTTCTAACTTGCAATATTTTTAAAAATCCTCTTCAAACTCCCATGACTTTTTTCTAAGTCTTCTTTGAAGTCTTGATGAGTACATAGATTACTAGGACAACATAGGGGTATTGCAGGAACTGCTTACTGCCTTCACATCTGGATTGCTACCAAGTTTGCCTTAACATGGTACCACAGTCCAGGTGGCTTAAATATCACAAATGTATTATCTTACAGTTCTGGATGCTGGATATATGAAACCGAATTGTCATCAACTTTTGAAAGCAGTTCCAGATCTCACTGATTGGTTTGTAAATAAATCTTTTCTCTCTATCCTTCATAGACTCTTTCTTCTATAATGTATCTCTGTCCAACTTTTTCCTTCTTTTGGTACTGGGGATTGAACTCAGGGGCATTTGACCAATGAGACACATCTGTAGCCCTATTTTGTGTTTTATTTAATGAGACAGAGTCTCACTGAGTTGCTTAGCACCTAGCTGTTGCTGAAGCTGGCTTTGAACTTGTGATCCTCTTGCCTCAGCCTCCCAAGCAACTGGGATTACAGGCCTATGCCACCACACCAGGCTAATACTTTCCTTCTTATAAAGACATCAATCATATTGGACTAGGGTCCATCCTGAATAAGTAGTTTTTAGTAAATATATCTTTAATGACCTTGTTTGCAAGGGAGATCATATTCTGAGGTACTGGAGGTAGGACCCTAATAAGCAAGTTTTGGTGACCCAGAAGGTCACCTCAGCTTGTTAGGGAAAAACCTTATTTCCTCCCTCCCTCGATTCAGCCAATTTTCCCATTTTATGGTCTGTCATCTGAATACCCCCAATCTGCTTTTTTCAGTCAACTTCCTTATTAATGGAAACCCTAGTCATTAATTTAAGGAATGTTGACATATGCATTTATTTCTGGTATTGAGTCGTTCAGAGAATAGAAGTATCTTTGGAGGTCCCAAAACTTATATATTACTGAGGCTTTCTTTTACTTTATATATATATATATTCCTCTCATCCTGTTGGCTTGATACTCTCAGGCCAGCTGCTCTGGTGAGATTGAATCCACAGCCACAGATAGTTCTAGGCTCATGTCCACGAAGCCTCAGGCATCCAAGAGATGAAAGCAAGCATTTTGCTGCCAATTCCTGAAAGAACAAGTCCAAGGAATGTTCTGCAGCTCATATTTTACTGATATGCTCATCTCTGGACCAATTGCTAAGGCTAAAATGAGTTGATTTCATCTCAGTTTATCTGAGTACAACTAATGTCATTGGATTTAGGTCTGTTATTGGGCATAAAGTGGTTTAAAAGAAGAACATAGACAAATCACCTATACTTAGGCTGCCAGAACATTTTCCATTTCAATCACTTTTGAATATGATACTTAATCTCATGTTTCAGAAGCCTTGTTCAATGAAGAAACAGACAGCAAATTACACATATATAAATTGCTTTAGTTAATTCCAACAACTATTCTGCCATTTAATGTGCTCTTTATCTTATGTTTCTGTATTATATTTTTCTTTGTTTTTTATATTTCAGAATACTTTCCTAGACATACACTTCTCTGTGTTTGTGTATGTGCATGTGTGGACATTAGAATATGTGTTAAAACTTTTAAAGAAACATAAAACATCATGCTTCAATTATTCTTGTTCTCACTCATTGCTCAGGTGGTTACTAGTAGAAACCAATACCCTTCTTGGATAGGTGCTATGAACTGACTTGAGACAACTAACCACTTGACATTCAGTATAATCTTTTATTAAATAATAATGTCTTCAAAAAGTTGAAGGCAGGTGAAAGAGTGGCGTACGTATATGCATTTTCAACAAGATACTTTACAAAAAGGGTAATTTTCATATAACCTAGTGCCATTCTTGCTGAATATAGGGCTGGGTCAGCAGACAGATGACAGAAGTCAACAGAGCCCAGCAGTTTAAGTTATAATTCAAAAGTATTAATTACTGATCTTGCAAGATAATTTTATCTTTCATGCATGGGCTCTCTGCCAGGCCCTATGTTTTGAACATTACATATTTCTCCAAAGTCTCTTGTACTAATTAACAAACAGTATGATGGATATTTCAATAATGGTATTTGAAATTCTTAAGTAGTCTGGAGCATGCTTATATTTGTGGAGCACAGTGTGCTGATTGAATTGCCTCAGAGTCTGAACTATTCTCTATGACACTTATGAAACTTACACAAAACTGTATTGAAGGATAATTAAAATAAATCATTCCACAGACACTATAATAATAGATGACTAGATTATACAAACACATATTTTGTGGTACTTGGTCAAGGCATTTTGGAAATGAGATCTGGAGAAAGTCAGGAAATTCAATCTTCATAAACTTGTTTTGCTTAATTAATTACAAATAAAAAGTAACCAAATCAGTGCTAGAAACTAGCTTTCTGTGTTTTCTTTTTGTTAGCCTGTTATTCTTTTCAGGTAACAACACCCATGCAATGAATTGTTATTGCTTATTTCAACCATGTAGTGGGTCAAGAGAATGAAGTTAAGGCAGTCTGCAGAAAGTACTTCATAATCTTGTAGATATTTGGCTTTGACTGGCTTCATATTTTTTCTTGTCTTTGAACCCAGATCATACAAATTTAGAAAGACAAAGCCACCATAAGTTTATTCAGTGCTTTGGGCATTCCTGTGCCTCCCATGATTTGATATCACCTCTAGAAACCAGGTGAGTGGTTGAGTTCTTTAACATTTTTCTTTCTCTACCATACACTACTGATTCCTTCCTCAGAACTGTGAATTGTAGCACCAATCTCCACAACTTCACTGACACTTCCAAATCTACTGACTCTATGGCACTCCATCTTAATTCAAGGTACTGGGTAGTACTTTCCCCAGTTTCAGTTACATACTTCACAGTTATATACCACTAATATTATATCAGTGGTAGTTTTTGTTATTTTCTAAGATAAGAAAACTGGAAGTCTACATTTTTTCCCAACATTATGATGTTTCTCAGAAGTCTTATTAATAATGTTTGAATATTATTCCTCACTATTTTCCATTCAGCATGTATACAGTTTCAGGATTTATTTTTCACATTTATTAATATCTACCTAAAGTGAATCAACCCAAAGATTTTTAGATATTGTAGACACACATACTCACACATACAATGCACACATACGCACCCAATATGTATGCACTCTGTGTGTGTGTAACATTTTTCTTTTTCTTACTTTTTTTTGTTTGCTTGCAGAAATTGAATCTATGGACCTCTAACCACCACTAAGCCACATCCCCAGTCCTTTTTATTTTGAGCTAGAGTCTTGTTAAATTGTTTAGTGCTTCACTAAGTTGCTGACAATGGTCTAACTTGTCATTCTCCTGTCTTAGCTTCCTGAGTCACTGGGATTACAGGAGTATACCACTATGCCCAGCTTCATATATAACATATTTCAGAAAACTCTTACTGGATGTAAAAATATTGTTAAATATCAATACTTATATCTTTCCTCTTAAGGAAAGAATAGAATTATTTTCTTATAGAATGTGTTTCAGGTACATACTTTGAGTAGTTCCTGCTCTGAGCATTGAATTTCATTTTCTCCTTTCAAATGTAAGTAGATTGACATTTCTCATGAATTAATCATTGTGAACTTTATTTGAACAGTTCATCATTCTCACATTTGTCCAAGTATTGCTCATTTAGCAACATTTGCACATCTCCCTATGATATTAATCAAATATAATTTGCAGTCATTCTGAGTGCTTACACTTAGTATAATATAAAGGATCAGAAACTGGTCTTAAGGCTCTTTCTATATATAATTGCATGGGCATAATATCAAAGGTAAGGCACATGTTTAAATATATCACACTTCATAATTCAAAAGACAGACTTCTAATGAATGATCACTTCTTGTAACTCTCATAAGAATATTTTAATCAGATAATAGACTGATGTGAACATTCTGACAGTTGTTGCAGTAATAAGATACCAATATTTTAAAAACTATCCTTACTTATCACATATTGGAGAATATGTTTATATATACTACACTATTGTTTTTTAAATTTCACAAGTTCGTTAATAAAATAACCATTTTCTGTGCATTTTTGTTCACAATGTATAACTAAATTAGTAGAATAAAAATATTGTGCTTATTTACAACAATTAAGTGTGTTAAAGCAGAGACTGTTTTTCTTTTTTTTTGAGATTACAAATTGTTTATGACAATTTTTCTTGATGGCCCAGTACTTCCCAGCTTCTATATTTTAGACATTTTCACACAATATAAGGAATTTTTCTTTACACTTACTCTTCTTTCTTACCTAGTCCGTCATTTCTTAGAATGGTGAGATGTAACCATTCCCTCTATTTCCAGAAGTGAGTTTGCTGAAGGAAATATTCCAACTCAGCTAGATGTGGGGAGGGAAGAAGAGAATTTTTTTAAAAAATCTGGACGAGCTTCCTGTCATAATAGATGTCTTTTTGTTTTCCTGATTATTATCAGAAGTCTGTAAAATCATTATTATTATATCTCAACAATTACCATACACTTGGAGTCTTCCTATACCCCAAATACTAAACACTTAATAGAATATTGAACAATTAATAGAATATTAAAAGAGATCAAAATATTATAGAAAACCCCCACAATTTTAAAAAATATTAATTAAGAAAAACCGGCTAAATCTCAGACCACCACGTTGTATCACAACAAATTTCCAATTGGGCATTATTTAAAAGAGTGATATTTTAACTAAGAATGACAATGAAAAAATGAAAAGTTCAAACTCAATTCAGGCAAATTCAAACAGAATGCAACCAGAATGTTTGAATATTGACATTATCCAAACTAAAATTTATGGCAAACTTTTCATGAAAATAAGAAAATAAGGTATTAAAATTAAGTTCTAGTAACAATGAAATTATATCCACAACATATTAAAACGTTTTTAGAGAACTTCTTTGTGTTTCCTTCTTCTTGTTGCTATTTGCTCTTGGTATGGATCCATGTGCCAATATGCATGTGCAATCATTTCCCATACTTTCTTATTCTCTGCAATGTTTTATTTGTTAGACACATTCTCCTTAGGTTGTTAATAGATCATAACTTTGCATATTTCTTTTTACAGAATATGTACAACTACATTGAGCCTTTTAGTAACTGAAACCAGGGGAGAAGAAAATGAATGAAAATTTCAAGTGTTTGCATGCAATACTAGTGAAGTCAGAAAACACAGTTGAAATAGAATTGTTTGCACATGTTGTTTGATGACACTGAATCCAATTTTATTGGATCCCCCAACAAGTATTAGGAGTCATCTACCATGATGTGTGGCATGTAAATAGTGCAAAAGACAATTATGGTTGCAAAAGGGAGAAAATGATGCTTTGTGTCTCTACAGTGGGTGTAGTGGTGGACATTTCTACAAGGAAGCTTTGGAAAAGTTCAACTACACTCTGGTTTATTTTTGGAACTAGGGTGACAAAGTTTGTAATGGAAGGTGATAGAACTGGACCAAATAAACCTTCTATGTTTAAAAGTACTTGAGCATAACTCTCCCAGGTGGCCATTTAAAGTTTATAATATTTCTTATCATAGTTGGAATCTGAGAAATAATTGCTGGCGTGTGAGGATTTCTTTATTACTTTTTCCTGAGTTAAGTAGATTAAATCAAGGTTACCTATTTTTTTTTCTATTTAAATCAACAAAACCTATTCAGAATCTCTGCAAATGCAGTACAAACCTGGTGGCAGAAATAACTAACAGTGACACTTTTATTGTTTAGTTGAACTTACGTTTATATTTAATACTCATTTCCAAAGTCTATGACCAAGTATACTATGTTTTTGAAAGAAAATATATGAGCTCAAGTCAGATATTGTTATTAATATGTCATATCCAATGCTTTGAAATTTCATATTTCAATTTTGAGACACCAGTATGGTTATTTTAAAATCATTTAAACATATTTAGACCAAGCCTTCCTGTTAAAAGCCAAATTACAAATATATAATACTTTTCAAAATGCATTTGAACTCTCTCTCTCTCCTGCTAGTCCTGAGTAATCCTTGCTGCCCTACCGGGTGGTTCGAGGTGGAAGTCAGAGGGAGAGCCGTCTCGGACCTGGTCATAGAAAAAGGTAGGGTCTTGCTAAGTTGCTGAGGCTGTCCTCAAACTTGGGATCCTTCTGCTTCATCCTCTGGAATCACTGGGATTACAGGATCACTAGGCAATCCTGAGCTGAAGTGGATCTGGGGCGAACAGCCTGGGCCTCTCAGAACACACACTGAGCCCGGATCGGCTGAATTCAAGTTCCCGTTCGCCTGCTTCCCACAGACAAACAGCTGTGACTCAGCACTAATCCATCCGGCTGAAACAACTGGTCATCCCTTCTGATCCTACAGAGGTAAATGCCTACCGAGCCTTCATAGGTAGTGGCCACAGGTTTGAAACGGGGCTTGGGAGAGACAGTAAGGATCCACCCGTTGCATTGGTCGCCAGGCAAAGGGAAACGAACTGTCGCCATTTGCAAGAGACACCACTATGGCAGAGAACTGACGTCATCAGACTTCGGCGGAGGAGATAACTTCATTGAAACCTGCGGCTACAGTGACTTCTTCCCTTCTCTTCTAATACCTTTCCTCCCAAGCATCAAATAAATTTATAGGAGTAAACAGTAACTCAGCAGTCAAACAGAACAAGAAGTAACATGAGCAGCTTCAAAAAGCAAGGAAGAAAAGGAGTACAAACAATGCAGGACAGCCTAAATATTCAGGAGGACCTAGAGTCATCAGAAAAATGGTCATATAAAGACCTCAATGAACACCTTAGACAGATGGAATGGAACCATAAAGAGGATACAAGACAGCAAATTCAAGCAGCGAAAGAACACATAGAGAATGAATTACATAAACAGCTAAAAGAAGAAGTTAAGCATCTTTATCAGGAGATAGAGATTATAAAAAATAATCAAACAATAATTCTAGAAATGAAGGAAACGATAAACCAAATTAAAAACTCAATTGAGAGTATCACTAACAGAGTGGAGCAAGTAGAAGCCAGAACATCAGATAATGAAGACAAAATATATCATCTTGAAAAGAGTCTAGCCAACTCAGAAAGGCTGGTAAAAAATCACGAGAAAAACATCCAAGAGTTATGGGATAACATAAAAAAACCAAACTTACGAGTCATCGGGATAGAAGAAGGTACAGAGATTCAAATCAAGGGAATGAGTAACCTGCTGAATGAAATAATTACAGAAAACTTTCCAGAAATAAAAAAGGAAACAGATATACAAATTGATGATGCATACAGGACACCGAGCACACAAAATCACAGTAGACCAACGCCAAAACACATTGTTATGAAGATATCCAATATACAGAACAAAGAGAAAATATTAAAAGCTACAAGAGAAAGGAGGCAGATTACATTCAGGGGTAAACCAATAAGGTTAACAATGGATTTTTCATCAAAGACACTGAAAGCAAGAAGGTCATGGAACAATGTATTTCAAACACTGAAAGACAATGGATGCCAACCAAGAATTCTGTATCCAGCAAAATTAAGCTTCAGGTATGACAACGAAATAAAAATCTTTCATGATAAACAAAAGTTAAAAGAATTTGCAGCCAGAAAACCAGCATTGCAAAGCATTTTGAGCAAAACACTACACAAGGAAGAAATGAAAAACAATAACCAAAACCATCAGTGGGGAGTGCCTCAGTAAAGACAGAGGGCGAGGGGAAAGATAATCATGGAGAAACAAACTAAATTTTTTTAAAAAAGGATAAATAATCAAACATGGATGGAAGTTCAAACCATATATCAATAGTAACTCTGAATGTTAATGGCTTAAACTCTCCAATAAAGCGACATAGGCTGGTATCATGGATTAAAAAAACAAATCCAACAATATGCTGCCTCCAGGAGACACATCTGATTGGAAAAGACATACACAGGCTGAAGGTGAAAGGATGGGAAAAAATATACCACGCACATGGTCCTCGTAAGCAAGCAGGGGTGGCCATCCTCATATCGAATAAAATCGACTTCAAGACTAAGTTAATCTAAAGGGATAAAGAAGGTCATTATATACTGTTAAAAGGAACCATTCACCAACAAGACATAACAATTATCAATATTTATGCACCAAATAATGGTGCTGTGACATTCATAAAACAAACTCTCCTCAAGTTCAAGAATCAAATAGACCACAACACAATAATTATGGGTGACTTCAACACACCTCTCTCACCATTGGACAGATCCTCCAAACAAAAATTGAATAAAGAAACTATAGAACTCAATATCACAATCAACAACCTAGACTTAACTGACATATATAGAATATATCAACCATCATCAAATGGATATACTTTTTTCTCAGCAGCACATGGATCCTTCTCAAAAATAGACCGTATATTATGCCATAGGGCAACCCTCAGTAAATATAAAGGGGTGGAGATAATACCATGCATTTTATCTGATCATAATGGAATGAAACTGGAAATCAATGATAAAAGTAGGAAGGAAAAATCCTACATCACATGGAAAATGAACAATATGTTACTGAATGATCAATGGGTTACAGAAGACATAAAGGAGGAAATCAAAAAATTCTTAGAGATAAATTAAAATACAGACACAACATATCGGAATCCATGGGAGACAATGAAAGTAGTTTTAAGAGGAAAATTCATCGCCTGGTGGTCATTCCTCAAAAAAAGAAAAAAAACAACAAATAAATGAGCTCACACTTCATCTCAAAGCTCTAGAAAAGGAAGAGCAAAACAACAGCAAATGTAGCAGAGTTTTACAAAACCTTTAAAGAAGAATTAATACCAATACTTTTCAAGTTATTTCAGGAAATAGAAAAAGAGGGAGCTCTTCCAAATTCATCCTATGAGGCCAACATCACCCTGATTCCGAAACCAGACAAAGACACCTCAAAGAAAGAAAACTAAGACCAATATCTCTAATGAACCTAGATGCAAAAATCCTCAATAAAATTCTGGCGAATCGAATACAAAAACACATCAAAAAATATTGTGCACCATGATCAAGTAGGATTCATCCGTGGGATGCAAGGATGGTTCAATATACGGAAATCAATAAATGTTATCCACCACATCAATAGACTTAAAGATAAGAACCATATGATTATCTCGATAGATGCAGAGAAAGCATTCAACAAAGTACAGCATCCCTTTATGTTCAAAACATTAGAAAAACTAGGGATAACAGGAACTTACCTTGACATTGTAAAAGCTATCTATGCTAAGCCTCAGGCTAGCATCATTCTGAATGGACAAAATTTGAAGGCATTCCCTCTAAAATCCGGAACAAGACAGGGATGCCCTCTATCACCACTTCTATTCAATATAGTTCTCGAAACACTGGCCAGAGCAATTAGACAGACGAAAGAAATTAAAGGCATAAAAATAGGAAAAGAAGAACTTAAATTATCACTATTTGCAGATGACATGATTCTATACCTAGAAGACCCAAAAGGGTCTACAAAGAAACTACTAGAACTAATAAATGAATTCAGCAAAGTGGCAGGATATAAAATCAACACGCATAAATCAAAGGCATTTCTGTATATCCGTGACAAAACTTCTGAAACAGAAATGAGGAAAATGAGGAAAAACACTCCATTCACAATATCCTCCAAAAAAATAAAATACTTGGGAATCAACCTAAGAAAAGTGGTGAAAGATTTATACAATGAAAAATACAGAATCCTAAAGAGAGAAGTAGAAGAAGATCTTAGAAGATGGAAAATATACCCTGTTCATGGATAAGCAGAACTAACATCATCAAAATGGCAATATTACCAAAAGTTCTCTATAGGTTTAATGCAATGCCAATCAAAATCCCAACGGCATTTCTTGTAGAAATAGATAAAGCAATCATGAAATTCATATGGAAAAATAAAAGACCCAGAATAGCAAAAGCAATTTTAAGCAGAAAGTGTGAATCAGGCGGTATAGCGATACCAGATTTCAAACTATATTACAGAGCAATAGTGACAAAAACAGCATGGTACTGGTACCAAAATAGGTGGGTGGACCAATGGTATAGAATAGAGGACACAGAGACTAATCCACAAAGTTACAACTATCTTATATTTGATAAAGGGGCTAAAAGCATGCAATGGAGGACGGATAGCATCTTCAACAAATGGTGTTGGGAAAACTGGAAATCCATATGCAACAAAATGAAACTGAATCCCTTTCTCTCGCCATGCACAAAAGTTAACTCAAAATGGATCAAGGAGCTTGATATCAAATCAGAGACACTGCGTCTGATAGAAGAAAAAGTTGGCTCCGATCTACAGATTGTGGGGACGGGCTCAAAATTCCTTAATAGGACACCCATAGCACAAGAGTTAGTAACAAGAATCAACAAATGGGACTTTCTTAAACTGAAAAGTTTTTTCTCAGCAAGAGAAACAATAAGAGAGGTACATAGGGAGCCTACATCCTGGGAACAAATTTTTACTCCTCACACTTCAGATAGAGCCCTAATATCCAGAGTATACAAAGAATTCAAAAAATTAGACAATAAGATAACAAATAACCCAATCAACAAATGGGCCAAGGACCTGAACAGACACTTCTCAGAGGAGGATATACAACCAATCAGCAAGTACATGAAAAAATGCTCACCATCTCTAGCAGTCAGAGAAATGCAAATCAAAACCACCCTAAGATACCATCTCACTCCAGTAAGATTGGCAGCCACTATGAAGTCAAACAACAACAAGTGCTGGCGAGGATGTGGAGAAAAGGGTACACTTGTATATTGCTGGTGGGACTGCAAATTGGTGTGGCCAATTTTGAAAGCAGTTTGGAGATTCCTGGGAAAGCTGGGAATGGATCCACCATTCGACCCAGCTATCGCCCTTCTCGGACTATTCCCTGAAGACCTTAAAAGAGCATGCTACAGGGATACTGCCACATGGATGTTCATAGCAGCACAATTCACAATAGCTAGACTGTGGAACCAACCCAGATGCCCTTCAATAGATGAATGGATAAAAAAAAATGTGGCATCTATACACCATGGAGTATTATGCAGCAATAAAAAATGACAAAATCATAGAATTTGCAGGGAAATGGATGGCACTAGAGCACATTATGCTAAGTGAAGCTAGCCAATCCCTAAAAAACAAATACCAAATGTCTTCTTTGATATAATGAGAGCAATTATGAACAGAGCAGGGAGGAAGAGCAGGAAGAATAGATTAACATTAAACAGAGACATGAGATGGGAGGGAAAGGGAGAGAAAAGGGAAATTGCCTGGAAATGAAGGGAGACCCTCATTGCTATACAAAATTACATATAAGAGGTTGTGAGGGGAATGGGAAAATAAACAAGGAGAGAAATGAATTACAGTAGATGGGGTAGAGAGAGAAGATGGGAGGGGAGGGGAGGGGGGATAGTAGGGGATAGGAAAGGTAGCAGAATACAACAATTACTAATAGGGCATTATGTAAAATTGTGGATGTGTAACCGACGTGATTCTGCAATCTGCATTTGGGGTAAAATTGGGGGTTCATAACCCACTTCAATCTAATGTATGAAATATGATATGTCAAGAGCTTTGTAATGTTGTGAACAACCAATAAAAAAAATAAAAAAGTGCATTTGAAGCAACTATGTTTTTGATTATTTCCATTTCTCCTATTGTTAGAAAACTGTAGTCATACTGCCTATCACATTCATGTGACAAATAATTTTTCTCTGAATAATAGGTGCAGAGTTTTGAAATCCTGACCAAAAAAGCTTTAAAATTATTAAAATCATTTAATGCAGTAAAACTTTTAAAATGTTTGAGAGAATAATGCATTTTCCCTTTGTAATAGCCACAACACAGAAATTTAGTGAAGGAGAAAATGGAGCTGTGCAAATGAATTTTGTTTTTATTGGTTTCACCTTTAAGTTTCTGAGACACTCAGGGAATATATCCTTTTAAACCAACTTACACCTTTAAAATCAACACTGAATGTTAAATGTCAAAATATAGATAATGAAATTTTGTAAATGCAATAAAGCCTGTTTAGTCATCCATGATTAACATAAAAAAGAAAAATGATAGATATTCAAATGTTCGATTTTTATACTATTTTATAGTTTTCAAAATCATTCCATAGTCATTATCTCATTTCATTCTCTCAACCTTGAGGAACGAGTATTAGTATCAGAACTAAATCTATCTTTGGCAAACTTCTTTGTGCTGCTGACTTGATCCAGTTATCGAATCATTGATGGAGACACCAAAGAAATTAGAATACAGATGAGAAAATGTAATGGCTTTAACATAACATGATTGTTCTTACATAACTTAAATTATTCCTGAACTTTCGTGTGAGACTTCAAAATATTTTCTCAAGCATACCAAATATCAATGTTACAGTTTTTTTAGCTTCTTGGCCAGTCAGTCAAATATAATATTTTTATTAAATAAGTAAAATATAGAATAAAGTAATCAAATGTTCAAATGAGCTGGACAGACATTTTTCCAAAGAAGATGCACAAACAGCCAATGGTTACCTAAAGTAATTAAGATTTTAGCCATCACAGAAATGCAGATAAAAAATGCAATTGGATTCTATCTTACCCAGAGAGAATGGTTGCTATTTAGAGAAAAAAAAAATAGCAAGTGCTGGCAAAGATGCTGATGAAAAACACTTTTGGTGACAATTTAATTAGTACAGCCAAGATGAAAGTCAATTTGGAGGTCCCTCAAAAAAACTAAAATAAAACTACCAAATAATTGACCTATCCCATTCCTGGGTATATTCCTTCTTATGATCTGGATATGAGGTATCCCCCAAAAGCCCTCTGTTGATGTAGTAATGTGTGGCGGTGAATTGCTGAGATGGTGAGAGCTGTAATCTAATCAGGACATCCTAGTTTAAATGGGTTAACTGGTTGGTAACTGTAAACAGATGGGGCATGCCTGGAGGAGGTGGGTCACTGGGGACATGTCCTGGAAGGAGTTGTCTTTCCTGTGGCTCCTTTCCCCCTTCCTTTGTTTTATTCCTGGTCACCATGAATAGAGCAGTGCTTCTCTGCCACACCCTTCCACCATGATGTTCTACCTTAGCTTGGGCCCACAGCAATGGACTTAGCCAACCAGGGACAAAACTTTTGAACCCATTAGTCAAAATTCCCATCTCCTAAGTGATTCCCATCAGGTGTTTAGGTCACATGGACAAAAATATGACTAACACATATATGAAGAAACCAATAGAGATATACCTGCACACCCATGTTTATCATAGCACTATTTACAATAACCAAGTTATAGAATCAGCTTATATGCCCATAAATAGTGAATTCATAAAGAGATTGTAATACACACACACACACCACACAAAATGTATTAGTGAGCCATAATGAAGAATGAGATGGAACTAGACATCACAATATTAAACAAAATAAACCAGACTCAGAAAGAGAAGTATTATATATTTTGTTTTATATTTGGATTCCATAGAGAAATAAAGGTGACATAAAAGTACAAGGGGGAAACATTCAGGAAGTGTAAGGGAACTAGTGGGGTGGGGTAGAGGATTAACAGATGGTAATACCAAGAAAAAAAAGATACAGTAAAATCAATATACATTACAGAATATGTCTTTTTCTAATAGAAATTTATTCGTTTTAACATCAATAAATTCTATCCCTATTTACATGCCTTATCATTAACTCTCTTGAGCATTATGGATATGTGTATTTAAACTTAAAAAAACCAATAAATTTACCATCATAGACTCTTTTATTAAAAAAGCATTTTATAAGTGGGTGTTGGATATTTCTAGTCTGTCACTAGGGGAAAATATACCTAGTGTGATATCCCTAACTATTTTTGCCTAAGAACAATTTAGAACATCCCTTGAGATATTGTAGGTTGTGTTATCTTTTCCTCAGATAGTATTTAAAGAATTAACATTTCAATTTTTATCTTTGTAAATATGACTGATTGGCAAACCTCAATGCTTTCAAAAGAACTTTGTGTCCTTTATCTATTGTTGCATAACAAAGCACCAAATACAACAAACAACAAAACAAAACATAGCAACTCAATGTCTTAAATGAAATGTACTCTTTCTCCCAACACTGTGAAATGCCTGAATGTACTTCTGGAGGTGCCTGGAATTACCAGCTTCACACATCTGTAGTCACTTGGCAGATCTGCTGGAGGCTGTACTCAGTTGGAAAAGCTGGATGGCTGTTCCCCTTTCCATTGCTGTCTTTAAATCTTGGACTTCTACACAGCTTAAAGGTCTCATGGGAACATTGTGTAGAGGCAAATCCAAATGCATACATTAACCAATATTCTAGAGTCAATATGGAGGACAACTTTATGGGATACTGGGGAGGGGAGGGGATTTCATTGGATTGTCTGGGCTAATATTTGAACAGGAACTCAACACCGGAACAAAATTATTTCACATGTGAATATAAAATTAATTAAATAAGTTGCAATAATTTTATATTGCTATGATATTTGTGACATACATCTAATATCATACGCTTAGCAGAGTAGAAAATAACTGAACATTTTGAAAAATTCAGAACAAACAAATTGCCTTTCCAACTTTGGCTAATATACCTAAATGAGTCTCAAGTATTCATTTTCTAAATACTGCAATAAGAACTTTTGATTTTATTTTTTAAACTTTAACTAATTGATCATATTAGAAATAAAGTATAATTGACAAATATAAATTGTCCAATGTGTTAATATGATTTAATATGTAATGTTTACCACAATCAAGTTAGGTAACACACCCCTAATCCACATAGTCACAAGTTTTTGTTTATGGGTATGTATGTGTAATGAGAAAATTTGAAATTTACGTTCTCAGCAAATTTCCAGCATATAATACATTATTAAGTTTAGTATCCATGCTGTATATTAGACTCATAGAATTTTATCTTACAAATGAGATATAATGTTTGACTAACATCTCCCCATTTCCTCCCATCCCTAGTTTCTAACAACTACTCTTTTACTCTTGTATATTATCTATATACCTGTCAAATATTTCCTCCCATTTCTTAGGTTGTCTCTCCACTCCACTGAGAGTTACTTTGGCTGTATAGAAGCTGTTTAGTTTGGTGTAATTTCATTTGCTTTTGCTTTTACTCTTTGGGTGTCAAATCCAAAATAATCATGGCCAAGACTAATGTCAGGAAGTTTTTCCACATATTTTCTGGTAGAATTTCTATAGCTTTAGGTCTTCTGTTTAGTCTTAAATCCTTCTTGAGTTGGTACTTGAATGTGGTATAATGCAAAAATGCAGTTTCATTTCCTTTCCATGTGGATAATTGGTTCTCCCAACATCATTTACTGAAGATACTCAGCTCAGCCTACAAATTCCACATCTTATCCTCAGATCTTCAGGCAACTATGGGAGTATGCTGGTTGGATCTCCCCTCAAGAATGAAATTCCTCTTCAGATTCAAGGAGTGCAGGCAGCTAGCAGCTCCCAGTTATGCTGGTTGCCTGGTCCTTGTGTGCTTTTATCCTGAGACTGTGCTCTTCCTGAACAACTGCCCTGAGAATTGATAATGGTGGGGGCTTAGGACACTGTCTGTCTGCATGTAAGAATCGTACAGCACGTCATTTTAACACCAAATCTTGTTTTGGCGGCCAAGATCTCATCAGATGTGAATTTCAGTTTGATGTTTTCTTATGTTCTCATTGTTGTTCCCATCTTTTCCCCCTACCTTCCTTTCTCAGAAGTCCAATATTTATCACTGTCCAGAATACATCCCTAATTCTGCTTCCTTCTTTTCTATTTGTTACCAGTGTCCCTATTAATAAAACTTTTCTGTCACAGAATCAAATTTCTAAAGGACCTAAGTAAGAGAGAAGTGACAAAAGTGTATCTGTAGAGCAGGTATAAAGATGGAGTTTGGGGACTAACAATCTCTGATGGCTCTGATAGTAGTAAACCTCCCATCCGAAGAGGTGAACAGGATACATAAGCAGTCACTGGCCCAGGGTGGGGGCTGTACTGCTAACTATTTCACTAGTGTTGATATGAGGGTAGTCATTTGGATGAGATTGGGGTAACCAATACAATGATTCACACCTTCAAAGAGTATGGAACAGTCATCAAGAAAGGACAGTGACATTGGCTTATTATGTAACTTTTGATATACTTTTGATATACTTCAGAGTAATAAAGCAAGCTTATAACATTAGATAAGCAATTCAAAGCAAGTGTGAAGGCTTTACCTAATGGTAAAGCCCTTATTACCTACAATGAGAACAGAAACAAAGACAACTTAGGACATTATACTTAGATTTATCAACTTTGAAATAAACTCACTATTCAACAGATGTATTGTGTTATTATTCAGTTGAGCCTTGGTGGGAAAATCAGAATGCAGCATCCATGTCCCTGAAGTTCATAGCTCTTTAGACTACGCTGAATTCTCAAAGCCTGCAGCGGTTGCACACACCTCCTTCTGTAAGTCAGCACTCATCTCCTGCAGCATGATATGGTGCAGATCTATCCCCAACTTCCTCATGGTCATCAGTTTGATGATTAGGGTTAAATCATAGTACAATCCAGTTGGTGACATTCCAGGACTAATAAGAAAGGAAAAGTTTTATATTCAAGAACCTGCAGATTAATCAAAGAGAATACCACATGAAAGCTAAGTAATTTGTCATTTACTCTACCATATTGTCTGATGGTAGAGAGTTTCACATCCTATCCTAGGGGTGGTACAAAATTGTTTATGGGATGACTCATAAGCAGAGAGAAAGTAATATTTTGTGCTGAGTGAAGCTGAAATATCTGTATTGCTGTGATAGGCAGGAGAAGGAGAAACAAATGGCTCAGGAAACTGGCCATGCTGAGAAGGCTGTATTACATGAGGCCAAAAGACCAACCATTTGTATTTTGTATTAGTTTGTATTACACAAACCAAAGAGGAATGTGTTGCAAGGGAAGGCTCAGAAAACCTAGCATTCTAAAAGGCTATTGGGGGTATTTTCAGGATCTCCACAGTAACGCGATCAGAAAGACCCATTAATACACCTAGAATCTACCTACGGAGGAACCTCTAGCAAAATTCCGTGGAAAGGAGACCTGCCGGGAATCACTAAGTTTATGAGAGGTGACAGTTTGTCCCAGATGAGTGAATCTTGGCCACGCGGTGCAGAGGTTCAGTCTCCCTGCCAGCCGCCGCCAAATGGCCGCCAGCGCCTGCCCGGTTCTGCAAACGGCCCCCGGCGGCCGGGCCCGGCGCGGCGATAAGGGTCCCCACCTGCACGGCAAACAGCCCCCCCCCGCCCACCCAGCTCAGGAGGCGACGTGAAGGGAATCTAACCAAGCCTTTATGAAATAGCGAACTGGGCTGCGTACGGGGGTTGCTGATCTGCTGAAACTGGTGCTCAGAGTAGCGGCTTTAATAGAGACTTTGCACAGCTTGTTAGAGCTCCTTTCACCATTAGTCTGTAGTGGACCACCCGGCCAAGCAGCAGAAAAAAAAACAAAAAGATTGAAAAAGAGACGCTTGGCTCCCAGACGCTTTCCTGTTCAGAGCCGCGGGCGCTTTGTGCCCATATACTTCCTCTTTCACTTTGCTCCCTGCAGAGAAGCTGAATGGGTAATCAGCAGTGGATCTTAAGTACCTGAGGCAAAGAAAGCTCAGTACACCCCGCCCTTTTTTGTTTGTTTGTTTGTTTTTTTTTTTTTTTTTGAATATTGTATATACAGGGAGAGTTAGTGGACTGAAATTGTTGGCTGGGCTGGGGTTTCGGGCCGAAAATCCACTCCGCGGGAGCCGCCATTTGCTTTCGGCATGCTGCCTTGATGGCCCTGTCTACACTGTCCAGCAGCCACATCTAGAGACTGGAACTGGGCTGCGTGCCGAGCCCTGTCCTCTGAAGGCTGGACCATGGCCTCAAGCGCCTCGGTCGCCTGTTCCCTGCTGCACCTTGGGGCAGAGCCTGCTCTGGGGTCATTGGGCACCCCCCTGCGAGGAGACCCGTGCTCTGGAGGAGGGGGTTGGAGAGCCGTGGCGGCAGCCGCTTGGGCCCTGGGAGCTAGGCACCAGGCCGAGGAGCAGCGGAGGCCGCGGCGGCGCTGCTAAGGTCGTGAACAAGCGTGGCACCCAAGAGCGCGGTTATCGCACCCACCAGGGCTGACAACAGAGGTCCCTTGCACCAGCTACCAGGGGAGTTGCTACCTGAGGGCAAACAAATTCGCTGGGGGTCCTCAGCCCCAAGCCCTACAAACGTAGGGTCCGAGGGAGGCAAACAGAAAGGGTGTGCCCAGGCATCCGTGAAAACAGGGCTCCCAGGAGCAGCAGACCCGGCGTGTAGCCAGTAATGTGGTAAGCATCACAGGCGAGTGGGGCCTGGATTGAGGAACCACAAGAGAAAGACCTAGGCACTCAGGACTGGAGACTCGCACAGTATGGGAAGAAGAGCTGAGGCACAGTGATTGGTTCCCACCTATCAAGAGGAGAAGCCTGGCCCAGTGGGCATAGCTCCACCTACTGGAAGAGAAGTTAATTGAGCTCTATGACTGCATTTATTATTATTATTATTTTTTTTAATGATTATTATTAGTTTTTTTTTTATTTCCACTTTTTGTAGTTGACGTTGTTGTTGTTCTTTAACTTTCTTATCAATGGTTTCATTTTTTTTTAATTCTTTTTATTCTATTATTATTACTATTTTTTTAAACTTTAATTTCCAGTTTTTAATACCATTATAATTTTTTTTGTTTGTTTTAAATTTTTATTTTTTCGTTTTTTCTCTCTTTCTCCTCACTTTTTTCTTTTGTCTATTCATTTCTTTTCAACTTTCTTATTCCCCCTCTCTTGAACCCCACCTGCCTACACTCACTCTCTTTAGTGACTTCTTCCCTTCCCCTCTAATACCTCTCCTCCCAAGCATCAAATAAATTTATAAGAGTAAACAGTAACTCAGCAGTCAAACAGAATAAGAAGTATCATGAGCATAAAAAAGCAAGGAAGAAAAGGAGTACAAACAATGCAGGACAGCCTAAATATTCAGGAGGACCTGGAGTCATCAGAAAAATGGCCATATAAAGAACTCAAGGAACACCTTAGACAGATGGAAAGGAACCTTAAAGATCACATTGAAAAGGAATTACAAAAACAGATAAAAGAAGAAGTTAAACATCTTTATCAGGAGATAGAGATTATTAAAAAAAATCAAACAATAATTCTAGAAATGAAGGAAACGATAAACCAAATTAAAAACTCAATCGAGATTATCACTAACAGAGTGGAGCAAGTAGAAGCCAGAACGTCAGATAATGAAGACAAAATATATCAACTTGAAAAGAGTCTAGCCAACTCAGATAGGCTGGTAAAAAATCACGAGAAAAACATCCAAGAGATTTTGGATAACTTAAAAAAACCAAACTTACGAGTCATCGGGATAGAGGAAGGCACAGAGATTCATGCCAAGGGAATGAATAACCTGCTGAATGAGATAATTACAGAAAACTTTCCAGAAATAAAAAAGGAAACAGATATACAAATTGTAGATGCATACAGGACACCGAGCACACAAAATCACAGTAGACCAACGCCAAGACACATTGTTATGAAGCTATCCAATATACAGAACAAGGAGAAAATATTAAAAGCTACAAGAGAAAAGAGACAGATTACATTTAGGGGTAAACCAATAAGGCTGACAACGGATTTTTCATCACAGACGCTGAAAGCGAGAAGATCCTGGAACAACGTATTTCAAACACTGAAAGACAATGGATGCCAACCAAGAATTCTGTATCCAGCAAAATTAAGCTTCAGATACGACAATGAAATAAAAATCTTTCATGATAAACAAAAGCTAAAAGAATTTGTAGCCAGAAAACCAGCATTGCAAAGCATCTTGAGCAAAACTCTACACGAGGAAGAAATGGAAAACAATAACCAAAACCATCAGTGGGAAGTGCCTCGGTAAAGACAGAGGAAGGGGGGAAAGCTAACCATGGAGAAATAAACTAAATTAGGGGGAAAAAAATAAGATAAATAATCAAACATGGCAGGAAGTACAAACCATATATCAATAGTAACTCTAAACGTTAATGGCTTAAACTCTCCAATAAAGCGACATAGGCTGGTAACATGGATTAAAAAAACAAATCCAACAATATGTTGCATCCAGGAGACTCATCTGATTGGAAAAGACATACACAGACTCAAGGTAAAAGGTTGGGAAAAAATATACCAAGCACACGGTCCTCGTAAGCAAGCAGGCGTGGCCATTCTCATATCGAATAAAATCGACTTCAAGACTAAGCTAATCAAAAGGGATAAGGAAGGACATTATATACTGTTAAAAGGAACCATTCACCAACAAGACATAACAATTATCAATATTTATGCACCAAATAATGGCGCTGCGACGTTCATAAAACAAACTCTCCTCAAGTTCAAGAATCAAATAGACCACAACACAATAATCATGGGTGACTTCAACACACCTCTCTCACCATTGGACAGATCCTCCAAACAAAAGTTGAATAAAGAAACTATTGACCTCAATATCACTATCAATAACCTAGACTTAACTGACATATATAGAATATATCAACCATCATCAAGTGGATATACTTTTTTCTCAGCAGCACATGGAACCTTCTCAAAAATAGATCATATATTATGCCATAGGGCAACCCTCGGTAAATATAAAGGGGTTGAGATAATACCATGCACTTTATCAGATCATAATGGAATGAAACTGGAAATCAATGATAAAAGAAGGAAGGAAAAATCCTACATCACATGGACAATGAACAATACGTTACTGAATGATCAATGGGTTACAGAAGACTTAAAGGAGGAAATCAAAAAATTCTTAGAGATAAATGAAAATTCAGACACAACATATCAGAATCTATGGGACACAATGAAAGCAGTTTTAAGAGGGAAATTCATTGCCTGGAGGTCATTCCTCAAAAAAAGGAAAAACCAACAAATAAATGAGCTCACACTTCATCTCAAAGCCCTAGAAAAGGAAGAGCAAAACAATAGCAAATGTAGCAGAAGGCAAGAACTAATCAAAATCAGAGCAGAAATCAATGAAATTGAAACAAAAGAAACTATTGAAAAAATTAACAAAACAAAAAGTTGGTTCTTTGAAAAAATAAATAAGATCGACAGACCCCT
The DNA here is from genome assembly GCF_964194105.1 of Spermophilus citellus. NCBI lineage: Eukaryota > Metazoa > Chordata > Mammalia > Rodentia > Sciuridae > Spermophilus > Spermophilus citellus. Next base: position 253,389,366 of record NC_138182.1, read on the forward strand.
AGCCATACTAACGAAGAGAAGAAGAGAGAGAACACAAATCACTAACATACGGGATGAAAAAGGCAATATTACAACAGACGCTTCAGAAATACAGAAAACAATTAGAAATTATTTTCAAAACCTATATTCCAATAAGATAGAAGAAAGTGAAGACATCGATAAATTCCTTAAGTCATATGATTTGCCCAGACTGAGTCAGGAGGAAACTCACAACTTAAACAGACCAATATCAATAGATGAAATAGAAGAAGCAATCAAAAAACTTCCAACCAAGAAAAGCCCAGGACCGGATGGGTATACAGCGGAGTTCTACAAAACCTTTAAAGAAGAATTAATACCAATACTTTTCAAGTTATTTCAGGAAATAGAAAAAGAGGGAGCTCTTCCAAATTCATTCTATGAGGCCAACATCACCCTGATTCCGAAACCAGACAAAGACACCTCAAAGAAAGAAAACTACAGACCAATATCTCTAATGAACCTAGATGCAAAAATCCTCAATAAAATTCTGGCAAATCGGATACAAAGACATATCAAAAAAATTGTGCACCATGATCAAGTAGGATTCATCCGTGGGATGCAAGGATGGTTCAATATACGGAAATCAATAAATGTTATCCACCACATCAATAGGCTTAAAGATAAGAACCATATGATCATCTCGATAGACGCAGAAAAAGCATTTGACACAGTACAGCATCCCTTTATGTTCAAAACATTAGAAAAAATAGGGATAACAGGAACTTACCTCGACATTGTAAAAGCTATCTATGCTAAGCCTCAGGCTAGCATCATTCTGAATGGAGAAAAATTGAAGGCATTCCCTCTAAAATCTGGAACAAGACAGGGATGCCCCCTATCACCACTTCTATTCAATATAGTTCTCGAAACACTGGCCAGAGCAATTAGACAGACGAAAGAAATTAAAGGCATAAAAATAGGAAAAGAAGAACTTAAATTATCACTATTTGCGGATGACATGATTCTATACCTAGAAGACCCAAAACGGTCTACAAAAAAACTACTAGAACTAATAAATGAATTCAGCAAAGTGGCAGGATATAAAATCAACACACATAAATCAAAGGCATTTCTGTATATCAGTGACAAAACTTCTGAAACGGAAATGAGGAAAAACACTCCATTCACAATAACCTCAAAAAAAAATAAAATACTTGGGAATCAACCTAACAAAAGAGGTGAAAGACCTATACAATGAAAACTACAGATCCCTAAAGAAAGAAATTGAAGAGGAGCTTAGAAGATGGAAAAATATACCCTGTTCATGGATAGGCAGAACTAACATCATCAACATGGCGATATTACCAAAAGTTCTCTATAGGTTCAATGCAATGCCAATCAAAATCCCAATGGCATTTCTTGTAGAAATAGATAAAGCAATCATGAAATTCATATGGAAAAATAAAAGACCCAGAATAGCAAAAACAATTCTAAGCAGGAAGTGTGAATCAGGTGGTATAGCGATACCAGATTTCAAACTATATTACAGAGCAATAGTAATAAAAACAGCATGGTACTGGTACCAGAACAGGCGGGTGGACCAATGGTACAGAATAGAGGACACAGAGACTAAACCACAAAGCTACAACTATCTTATATTTGATAAAGGAGCTAAAAACATGCAATGGAGAAAGGATAGCATCTTCAACAAATGGTGTTGGGAAAACTGGAAATCCATATGCAACAAAATGAAACTGAATCCCCTCCTCTCACCATGCACAAAAGTCAACTCAAAGTGGATAAAGGAGCTAGATATCAAATCAGAGACTCTCCGTCTGATAGAAGAAAAAGTTGGCTCCGATCTACAGATTGTGGGGACGGGCTCAAAATTCCTTAATAGGACACCCATAGCACAAGAGTTAGTAACAAGAATCAACAAATGGGACTTTCTTAAACTGAAAAGTTTTTTCTCAGCAAGAGAAACAATAAGAGAGGTAAATAGGGAGCCTACATCCTGGGAACAAATTTTTACTCCTCACACTTCAGATAGAGCCCTAATATCCAGAGTATACAAAGAACTCAAAAAATTAGACAATAAGAAAACAAATAACCCAATTAACAAATGGGCCAAGGACCTGAACAGACACTTCTCAGAGGAGGACATACAATCAATCAACAAGTACATGAAAAAATGCTCACCATCTCTAGCAGTCAAGGAAATGCAAATCAAAACCACCCTAAGATACCACCTCACCCCAGTAAGATTGGCAGCCATGATGAAGTCAAACAACAACAAGTGTTGGCGAGGATGTGGGGAAAAGGGTACTCTTGTACACTGCTGGTGGGACTGCAAACGGGTGCGGCCAATTTGGAAAGCAGTATGGAGATTCCTGGGAAAGCTGGGAATGGAACCACCATTTGACCCAGCTATTGCTCTACTCGGACTATTTCCTGAAGACCTTAAAAGAGCACACTACAGGCATACTGCCACATCGATGTTCATAGCAGCACAATACACAATTGCTAGACTGTGGAATCAACCCAGATGCCCTTCAATAGATGAATGGATAAAAAAAAATGTGGCATTTATACACCATGGAGTATTACGCAGCACTAAAAAATGACAAAATCACGGAATTTGCAGGGAAATGGATGGCACTAGAGCAGATTATGCTTAGTGAAGCTAGCCAATCCCTAAAAAACAAATACCAAATGTCTTCCTTGATATAATGAGAGCAACTAAGAACAGAACAGGGAGGATGAGCAGGAAGAAAAGATTAGCATTAAACAGAGACATGAGGCGGGAGGGAAAGGGAGAGAAAAAAGGGAAATCACATGGAAATGGAGGGAGACCCTCATTGTTATACAAAATTATATTTAAGAGTTTACGAGGGGAATGGGATAACAAACATGGAAGGAAATGAATTACAGTAGATGGGGTAGAGAGAGAAGATGGGAGGGGAGGGGAGGGGGGATAGTAGAGGATAGGAAAAGTAGCAGAATACAACAGTCACTATTATGGCAGTATGTAAAAATGTGATGTGTAACCGATGTGATTCTGCAATCTGTATTTGGGAAAAAATGGGAGTTCATAACCCAACTGATTCTAATTTATGAAATATGATTTGTCATGAGCTTTGTAAAGTTGTGAACATCCAATAAAAAAAAAAGAATAATTATGTGTACAGAGAAATGAAAAGTTGTGCTGCAATTGTGCACAATGAATCAAAATGCATTATGCTGTCATATATACCTAATTAAAATAAATAAATAAATTTAAAAAAGAAAAAAAAAATAAAAGGCTATTGGGAATATTCTGATGAGAGGGACACTGGCCTCTCTCAGAAAGTTTGGCCAGAGGTGATACAGGAGGACCTGGCATAGACCTTAGCATATTAACAGCATTGAGCATGATGCATGATAACTCTTCAAGACCCAGAACTTCAGAATTGTTCACACTTACCATAATGACTGCCATATCAGAGTGATATTTAAGCTGAGACTCACATATAGAAAGTTGAGAAAATAATTAACCTAAGAGCACATCTGAGAACAAAATATGTGTAGCCAGCAATGTTCTCCTGAACACACAAAGCTAAAACGAGCCACAAGAAACAAGTAGGAGGCTAAGGGTGGCGACTCCTGTACAGCCACTATCCTTTACTCAGTTTCCAGACCCACAGCATGGTGAGTGGAGAACCTAGGTGCCCAAGTGGGAAGACACTAAAACTCCACCATCATTAGATGGGGTCAAGATTCCACAGCCCTTTCCTAAGGCACATTCAGGTATTCACTCACATAGTGAACTAGGTCATGGGGTACCCAAGCTTTTCAAGAACAACTGAATACAGGAAGTGCTCCCTTAAAATACATGTGGAAACTGATTCACCTGAGTCCCAAGTGAAACTGTGGCAAGCATGGAGAAACACTGCTGGGCTTATTCCTCAAGGCTGTGCAGTTGGCTGGCAATACCTATTGTCAATGCATTCAAGTTTAACTTGATTTTAAGAGGAGGTGATGTTCTCAGATAGCCCAAGCTAATAAGGCACCATGATAAGTATATTAAAGTCACTAGTTCCTTCCAATGCAAGATTTTTCTGACAGGTGGCTTCTGCTCTGAAGCTCTCATTTTTGATCTTGTCATTCCTACTTGTGACTTGTTAATCCAGCTGCTCCATCTTTCTCAGTTTCCTCTCTCTCAAATTTCCTACCTTCAGCACAGTGCAAAGGATTTCTTGCTCTCCCCTTAATTTCTCACCCATGCTATTTGCCAATAAACTCTGTGGACTATTTAGGTCCATTTCAGTGTCTGATTCTAAGAGAACTTAATTGATGAAAGGTTTCACCATGGACTGGAGATGTGGCTCAGTTGGTAGAGTGTGCCTAACATCATTCACAAGGTCCTGCATTCAATAACCAGCACCACCAAAAAAAAAAAAAAAAAAAAAAGAAAAAGAAAAAAAGAAAGAAAAGAAAAGAAAAGTGAATTGAAGTAAGCCACCCCACCAAAAAAAAAAAAAAAAAAAAAAACCCTGAAATATATTCTGCTGTTATGGATCACAAATTAGAATAAATAAATAAATTTAAAGTTTAAAAAAGCTCTACCAAACTTATAACGGGCAGTAAATAGATTTCTTCATAATCTTTGAATTAATAAATTATTAAAAAGTCAATACTGTTAATTATGCTTTAGAATTTATTATAACTATTCATATAAGCTTTCTCATGAGCAGAAATCAAATGAAATTCAGTTCTTCAATTTATAGCTACTCTTTCTGTAATTTTTGTTTTTACTTCTGTGGCACAACATAAGCAAGAAACCATTGCCTGAAGAAAACTTTATCATATGACCATAAGTATTAGAGCTCATATTTTAAGTATTAGTAACAGAAGTCAGATACTAAGAATGAAGGAGTTTCTTGTGTGAATGTGCATTAGAACATATCCCTAAAGTGTGAAATCTAAAAGCATTTAGGTGGGAGATTTACTAGAGCAATAGAAAGAGCTACTCTGGCATTAACCTTTACTCATGTGAAACCTCTATCTCAAGTAATACTAATTATGAGTGTCTTACAAGTAATTTATCAAGATTCTGCTACTTTGCTTTAAAGTAATTCCGATTTTTCTTGCTCAAAGAATACAAACTTTTTCAGGAAAAATGCTTTTATAAAATGATACACTTAGTAAAGGAATAAATGAGAGCCAGTAAACTTTCTTATCTGGAAAGAAAATATTTTAGTCTTTCTTTCCTTATTTATTTCCACTGAGATACATCCCCAGTCCTATTTTGTATTTCATTTACAGAGAGAGTTTCACTGAGTTGCTTAGAGCCTCACTTTTGCTGAGGCTGACTTTGAACTCATGATCCTCCTACCTCAGCCTCCTAAGCCTCTGGGATTACAGGTGTGTGCCAACATGCCTGGCTTCTATTTAATTTTGCAAACAGTCAAAATATGCAATGGAAGAATTTTTGCACACAAGAATATAGAATATACCAGAATGAAGTAAAATAATGTTCTGTGAAACAAATTAAGGTGCCAGATACAGTCTTTCTCTATATCCCAATTGACCTTCACTATGCCTTGTAGTTTTTAGGTCTATAATGGACAACAACATATAATTGGTCATGTAGCATATCTGGAAGAAGAAAGTTCATTTACTATCTTAAATATAGAATCAAGGCATTTACCTTGGTAGCAAAATATTTCCACAATCTTGTAAAAATAAGATTTTAAAGTAATCATTAAATACAGAGAAAATCCTAGAAATGTTTTTATTTTCCTCTACACAGAAGTGAAGAACAAAGCTTTATGAGATCATAAACAGAAACTTTTCTGGACAAACCTATTACAAAGAATATCAATATCTGAGCCAAAAGGAATTTGAAATGTTTGAAGCTCAAGAGAAGACATTATGCTCAGATATGAAGAGAGGTATTTGATAGGAAATAAGATCTGCTGATTGTCCAGGTGAAAGTGATTTCACTTCCTGGCATATTACTTACAGAAACAAACAAGTGAGGACACTGATTTCGGGAAAGCCAGACCTCAATAACATGTCCAGGTGGTTCACATTCAATTCCTGATTTAAAAACAATTGCACCATCCAATGTATTTTAACAATGAAAACTAAAATCTTATTTTTAAATTTTTTTTTCAGCCTAAATGAAAATTTGGACAGTTTATGAAATGAAATGTCAAGTTTCTGCTCAAAATTTTAAAAATAGCATTGGCAAAGAATAAAGAAAAAAAGAAAGGAAAAAACAGAACAAAACCAATTTCATTATTTTTGGAATATTACCAATAAAAATTTGAATAAAACATTTTAATTGTTTAAACTATTATAAAAATTCTGACTTGTAACTATGGATTTGTTTTATTAAATTATGACGTGTGGCCTTTCCTTATCAATGGAGAGTGAGGAGTATGTAATAAAATAATTGCCTAAATTTAGAGCTTTTCTCATTGGATAGATGCAGATCATTGTCGAAACATAGTTTTACATATTTTTAACTATATATGGTACTATTGGGAATATAAGAATAGTAAAGAGAAAACATTAGACAATGACTGCTCCATGAAACCCTACTTTGAGATTGATTCTTCTATTTAAATGCATGCTGTAGAAAGAGACATTTCTACATATTAGTGATAAAACAGATCTCGATGAAAAAAAATTCTCTTGTGCAGCTTTAAATATAGTGGAGAAGTTAGCTAAATTAAAAAATAAAAAACTGACCGAAAAATTGTTTAGTAAGTCAGCTGATAGTTACTATGATGGGAACAAATCAAGCTAGTTCCTTAGGTAGGAGATGAAAAAAATTGAAACACACAAAAACCCTCATTGAAACATAGTTGGAAACTGATAAATTAAATAAGATTAGATAGGTTGCTTTGTTATAGAATCACTTATAAATCTTTACATTCTATTCTATAACCCTCTGTTAAATGAGATGCATAGGATGTTGCACTCATTAGACAATAATCAGTTTTCCTTGAGTATTTTATAAGACTGCCCCCCTTCCAGGGCATGGTAGCACTTGCTTGTAATTCCAACAACTCAGCAGGCTATATAGGGAAGGAGAATAACAAATTTTTTCAATCCAGTCTAGAAAATTTTGTGAGACCATCTCAATGTAAAAGTATAAAAAGGACAGCGGATGTGGCTTAGCAGTTAATATCCCTGGGTTCAATTCCCAGTACTGAAAAAAAAAAAAAATTCTCTCCTTCTTCCCCAGGGTGGGAACTTTTTCTAAGTGGAATCAGCATCTCAGAGTTGTTTTTTTCCACAAAAGAACAGACTCTACAGAAGAGGAAGAAAAATCAATTGACTAATGCTTGTCTGACAAGTACTGGGTGAGCCTAGGTGATTCATGTTTGTTACCTGGGAAGTAAAAGAATTTTATTAACAATAAAAAAATCCTAACTTGTAGTATCCTTTGTTCCTGGAGTTATCACTCTTTTTCTTCTCCTACTGTATACAAAACTAGTTGAGAGATAAGTCACTGAAGTCAGAAAGCTGGAGCAAAACATGTCAACTGTACTGGGGATAGAGCCTGGATTGGATTATATGGATTAAATCAGGCAGCCAGAATGGATTTTTTGTTACTTAATCCAGAATTAAAATACTCAGCCAGCCATAGGAGAAGCTGTTGATATATAGTTCTCCTCTGCAAGGTAAATGCTTCCCTTGTAGCCATACCACATGAATGAGAACAAATAAAAAAACACTTTCTATGCAGGCAGAAAGATTTAAAAGAATTACAGAAACACTGGCCAGAATTAGTTTTTGTTCTTTCCTTTGAACTCATTGATGAGCGGCTTTTTTTCCTGTGGAGATTGTGAGTGAACAAAGCAGAGACAAAGCAAGAAAAGTCAGAATCCCCCCTGCTGTTGGGCACTTTTTACTTGAAGGATGCCTGGAGTAGAAGATGATTACCAGGCAGAGAGATGTTCAGTCAGCAAATTGCTGCTGGGCTAGGGCCCTCAGTGGAAATGAGGGCTTTTCAGGCAGTGTCTCCTTCCACACTCAGGGACCACAGAAGCCATCCCTCTCTTCAGAGAAAGGAAGGGAGAAATATCCAATTTCCTGGAGAGTAAAATTTCCCCTTTTGTACTACTACATTAGAGTAGGTTTGTTTTACTATAAAATTAGTCTATGGAGCAGAAAACACACATGTACGTGTGTGTGCGTGTGTGTGTTAAATAAGCCTATGCTTATTGAGGTTCTCCAGAGAAATAGAAGTAGAACAACAGGAGATTTTCATCTATCTCTATTTATATCCATGTATCTAATCTCTCTCTCTCTCTCTCTCTCTCTCTCTCTCTCTCTATCTCTCTCTCTCTCTCTCTCTCTTTATCTCTCTCTCTCTTTCTCTCTCTCTCTCTGTGTGTGTTTTATATATGTGCATATTTGTATGTATATACATATACATATATTTAGATATACATTTTTCAATGTCATAAAACTTGTAAGCCATAAGGTAATGAATCAGAATCTTTGTATAGGTGTTTTTTTAAAAGGAGAAGGAGATGGAGGTTGACAAATTCCATGATGTATCATCTGCAGTCTGGTGACCAAGGAAAGCTGACAGTGTGATTCAGTCTTTGTCCAGAAGTTTGAGAACCAGAAACTCTGATGTTCAAAAGAAGGAAGAAATGAACTTCCCAGCTCACAGAGAGATACTTCACCCTTGCTCTGCCTTTTCATTCTCTTAGGGCCCACTTCAGATGCCCACCAAATTGGTTAAGGATCACAATTATTATTTATTTATTTTTTGTTCTACTGAATGTAAATGCTAGTCTTTCCCTTTAGCCCAATTAAGTTGAAGCATAAAATGAACCATCACTTAAGGAGACTTGCTTTACAACTTAAGAGGAGACAAAACTAAGAGGCATGAAAATATCTCAAGAAAGATTTTCAAATTAAAAATTCTTAAAAAGGTTGAAAGTCAATTATCATACTTATGTAAACTAAATATATAACCAAATATATGAATTAAATATGTATTTAATTCATAAATGAGGGATCCAGGTAATGGTAAGGCTGCATTCAAGACTATTTGAAAACTAGAGCTTTGTATATTTGCTTGTGTGATAGGATCTATTGTGTTCCACCTCCCTGAGTTAATAGTTTCAATCCTTAACTTCTTGCATCTCATCATATAAGCTTATTTGGAAATAGTATCCTTGCAGATAACACTAGTCAAATTGAAATGAAAACATTAATGTGGGCCTTAATTCACTGATTGGTGTCATTATATAACAAGGAAATTGGATTTGGAGACAGACATGAAGAGAGAGATGATGTGAGAAAAAACAGAGCAAGAAGATCATCATCTACAGGCCAACAAGACAGTCCTCAGAGTCCTTAGAAGAAACCAACACAACTAAGACTTCAATAATCGGCATCAGTCTCTACAACTGTGAGATTACACATTTCCCTTGCTTGTGGTATTTTGTTTAAAGAGTCTTAGCAATCTAACACTGGTGGGAACAACCTCAACTCTGAAGCAGTTAGTAGTCAATGACTAAAAGAGAGGTAAAGAACTGTCAAATAATAACTGGGTAGAAGCTGGGTGTAGTGGTACATGCCTATAATCCCTGTGGCTCAGTGGCTGAGGCAGGAGGATTGTGAGTTCAAAGCCAGCCTCAGCAATTTAGTTAGTTAGGCTCTAAGCAACTCAGTGAGACCCTGTCACAAAATAAAATACAAAATAGGACTAAAGATGTGGCTCAGTGGTTGAGTGCCCCTGAGTTCAATCCCCGGTAGAGTCCCCTCCCCACCAAAAAAATAACAGTAAATAAAAACAACTGGGTAGGGGTTGGGTTGTGGCTCAGCGGTAGAGCACTCACCTAGCATGTACTAGGCCCTGGGTTCGATCCTTAGCACCACATAAAGATAAATAAATAAAATAAAGGTATTGTGTCCAACTACAACTAAAAAATTATTTTAAAAAATAACTCAGTAGAAGTTTCCTTAAAAATGGCACCAAAATGGTATCAAAATTTTCTTTTCTAAAGTATTTTTCCATTATATTGGTCTAATGATTTTGATTTAGCAGATTGCATGTGATGATTTCATATTTTGATAGGATAATATTTATTTTATCTTATAATAGTGATATAAAAATTATTAAATGATTAAATAGATCATTCACTAAACAGAAAAGTATGTTTTGATATGTATCAATTAGTTACCCTTTTTGGTTTCTACATGTTCATTCAAACAGCTTTTTAGTTAGTACAAATCTAGACATGTGTGAATTGAATTTTTCTTAAGGAGATATTGGTAAAATGTTAATAACTAATAAGAGGCTGCCTTTTTAAAATTCTTCAAAATCATCAATTTTACAGAATAGTATGTTAGTATATTGGGTCAGGAATGTATCATATCAAGAGCTGTATTTCTATGAAATTCCTATTTGGGGTATTAGGACATTAATAATTAATGCAGCAAGTATCTAATATTAATCACTACTAAGAATATGTTAAACTTTGATCAGTTGCCTCTTTGTATCTTGATGTTAAGCAAGACAATTTTGGCCCCAAAGAATAAATTAGTATTCAACATTTCTTGCAGTCACTCCTTGGAAGTGGACACTGAAGCAGACAACACTGTGCTCACACTTCCTGATTATACTTCTACCCTTTGGCCTGGGCTAATCAGAGCCTATATTTACAACCTGTGAAAACTGAATGCTCAGGTGGGCAATAAACTCTTTTGATAATTTCTAACTCTGTTCACCAACTTACCATCATTGAATATGGAGAGATAATTGAGATAATATATTCTAAGGAAATCTATGAATATGGCCAAGAACAAAAATTTAAAACAACAAAGACACAATGAAAAAAAAATGTCCAGAGAAATGAAGAAGTGCTATGGAAAACAGAAGAACGTGTGTGACAAGTATAATTCATAAGAAAGAAATTTAAATGTACACCCTATCTACAAAGAAAGTTCTGCAAGATAAAATAAGCATTTGCCATGACAGAAATCTAACAAAACAATTTTGAGTATCTAACAAGGAAACAAACGATAACAGCAAAATATTAGTAAAGGAGCCCAATCAGAGGACTTATACAACGAACTAAATGCCAAAGCCACGAGATAACCTTGGAAAATAATGCAGAGAAAATGTGAGAGAAAAGTAAGCCCCTCAGAAGAGAGATGTAAGACTTCGGTGTGTTCTCACTCAGAAGGTATCCATGATACCACTGATCTGATGCATCCATGAGGAGAGTGGCCCTGGTGCTCCTGTAGTTAAGTTACAATGTGAGTGGCCATCTGACAATACACGCTCTAAGCTGGCAAACTACAAGGAACATTAGAGAGGGAAGAGGGGTTTCAGTGTAACACTATAGGAGAGAGTTTGCATTTTAAAGAAGGTGACATAGTAAGCTTGTGTTAAAGGGAATGAGGAGCTGGCCCTGGTCTAGCACCCAGTAGTCCCACATGTTCCCCTGAAGACCCTCCTACTTGGGAGGCTAAGCTGGTGGGTAGAGGGTCATTTGAGCCAGGACTTTGAGACCAAATTAGGCAACATAAGGAGAGTCTGCCTATCTCAAAAAGAAAAAAAAAAAAGATTGGATTGTAATATTTTATCTGAGTAAATTATAGGATGTTGAAAGACTTCAGAAATATAGCCACGAGGCTCCATAGGGAAAGTTTTCATATGCAGAGGTTTTTTTTCCTAATTCAGTTGAAATACCATAATCAAATTAAAAATGAAAATATACTTCATTTAGTTGAAGATAGAAATCATCTATTTAAGAGACGTTGTCATTACAAAAAAAATTAACAGGGTAAAAATAAAGTTTTCCACAGTTACTGGATGATGATACACACACTCACACACATACACACACACACACACACACACACACACACACGCACACTTGCACACATACAGAGAGACATTTGTAAGAGACATATAGACAAATCAGTGAGACAGGGCAAGTGGGGGCTTAGGAGAAGGTTAATCAATGAACACAAAGCTACATTCTGATAGGAGCTAGACTCTCTGGTGTGCTGTCACACAATATGGTGACAATACATCACAATGATATGCTATACTTTTCAAAAAGCTGAAGAAAATATTTTGAAACTTTTAACCACAAAGAAGTGATCAGTGTTTGAGAAGATAATATGTTTAGCTTGAATTAAACATTGCGTAATGTGTACACGATTGAAAATTATATTACACAGCATTGATTCAGCATTAATTTGTACAACTCTACATTTTTTATGATCAGTTAAAAGTAATATATATATATATATATATATATATATATATATATATATATATATAAATGTATCAGTAAAGGTACAAAAAGAACATAAATTATCAGAATCATGTCATAGCAAAAATAATTTTAACACACATCCTGTGATAGGTGAAGCTTAAAAGTTATCAATACATCCCAATAATTATGTATATGTCTATTAATGAAGACCTGAGAGAAACTAAAGAATGGAAACATGAAACAGTTACAAATAAATTGTTAAAGTTTGATTGTTGAGTCAAACTATTCAGATAAATATTTCAGCTTAATCACTTATCAACTGTAGAAACTCTGTACTTAGTTTCCTTATCTACAAGTAAGGAAAAATAATAGTTGTGAGGATCATTGTGTGCATTAAATGAGATAATGCATGCGAAGAGCAATTTTGGACTCTGCCAGGTGAATTTCAGTTGCTGTGCATCTTGGTTTCTCCTCTCCTCTCCCTTATCCTTACCCTCTTCTTCTTGTTCCCCTCCATCTCCTTATCCTCTTCCTATGTTTCTTCTTTCTTCTTCCTTATCCTTCTTCTTGGCTTACAAGAAGGTCAAGAAAAGTGTGTCATCTAGGCATGTTAAATTTGTCTTCTCAATATAACCACTCAAAAATGTTGCTTCCTCACATATTGCAGAAGAGTAAGAAAGGAAAAGAATGAAGCAAGAGATGTTTATACAAGAATATTCCCTGCTTTGAAGACAAATGGAAATTCCAGATTGAAAACTAATAAGAGCTGAATAAGTGCCTTGGCTGATAAACATCTCAGAAGATGCCTGGGTTGAAGTGCATGTAAATCAGCATTTTATGTGTGCAGTGTGTGTGTGTGTGTGTGTGTGTGTGTGTGTGTGTAAGTTTATAATTATGTAGATTGCTCATTGTCTAATAAAATGAACCAAATATAGAAACTAATAATTGATTTGTTGACTGTGTGTGAGACTAAAAATATGTATCAAAGAAAATAATAGTTCTGTTATTTTACTTCATAAATATCCAGAAAAAATGATAATAAAATATCATTAAAAATGTGAAAAAATATACAGGTAAATAAATATAGGACCCTGATATGTGAATGCTAATACACAATGGGGGAAGGCTAGGTAAGAATAGAGTTACTTTAGATTAGGTAGAGGGGAGTGAAAATAGGGAGAGTGAATGGTAGCAGGAATGAATCAGACATTGTTACCCTATGTACATAGGCAATTATATGACTGGTGGGGTTCTACATCATGTATAGCAAGAAGAAGGAGAAATTATACTCCATTCTATATAACGTATCAAAGTACATTCTAGCGTCATGTGTAACTAGTTAAAACAAATAAAAAACAAAAAAAATAAATAAATAAAGTGATAATATAGACAGAAAGATACATAGATACATAGATAAACAGATTCACTGCTGATCATTCTTTGATCCTGCCTGTTCGGTACATATATTTTCTGTTTCATTTTGTTCTTTTAGTTCTTTTAGAGGATTAGTAATTTATATTACACAGGGGAAAAATGTTCTTCCATACTCTCTCTGTGGAGCCTTGATTATAAAAATGTGAATAGAGAACAGTAACAAAAGGGTTATATCTTATTTTCTCATTGGAGAGTTCACCTGTTATGATATATATATATATATATATAGCCTAGATGTAATTAGAAGAGAGAAATCTAGCATTAATTAAGAGAGAAATTTAAAAATGAACCCTCTAGAGGTTATTTTAATGTTATCTGATAAAATTAAACTAATTTAACTGTATAGAAGAATGCCTCTGATATTTTTATGGATTGTAACTAGAGGAAAGATATTCTTAAGTAATTCTGGGTTTTCCGATATCCCAAAACATTGAGGGTCTCATTCTCCCTTTTGAGATTACAGTATAGAGAAATTGGGAATAATTTGCTGGTTGTATTTAGAAAATGAGAAAAGGTTCCATTTGACTGACACTTCACAGCCATGAGCTCAGAGAACATGATTAAGGGAACATGAAGCGGGGTATGGTGGTGCAGGCCTGCAATCCCAGCTGCTTGAGAATATGAGGCAGGATGATCACAAGTTGGAGGATAGCCTGTTTGAAAATTTAAAAACATAAAAAGAGAGGTCTGACCAATTTCATTCACAATATTCTGAAGAGCTTTGCTGCTTAGGCTCTGATAGGGCTTTGCCAGGAATGTGGCCTTCAGAAACTGAGAAAAAAGCAGTTTTTCTCTCTCCCTTTAAGAAAGTCACATTGCTTAGCAATGATTACTTTTCTGGAAATCAAACTCTCTAGGGCGAATGTTGGATTTTGGTAGGATGTTCACAATGCTACAGAAATACGATGTAAGGTATACAGTGTGTTTCCTGAAGGAGAGGGGTTGAGGGAGGCAAGCCCAGAGCTGCACAAGGATTAAGGACAAGGCTGGACCCTCAGTAAAGGACTGCATCACACCCATGACGTGCAAGGGCAGCCAGTTGTTTAGAATTATGGGACTTCACTTGAAGATAATTTCTGTAGTCCCTGGTACTTTATGTTTCTTCTCCTTTTGTGGCATGAGAGAAAAAACAAAAACAAATAAGGAGTTCAGAAATAAATGGCTGTAGAGGGGAGGGGTTTGTCCCCTCTAGGAGGACATAAAAAGTTACATTACAGACTGTGAATTTTAAAGTGTAAGAGTGGAAGGTAGATTCCAGAATGGAAGCATCACATTACAGAATCAAGATAAATGTTTTCAAAAAGAATTTCCTTTAGTTGCCAAAGCATTTGCCACCAAAAGTTAATAGGATTTGTCTTCTTTTTCAATGGAAGTGAATTGAAATGACTTTATATCATGAGGATAAATCACATCTGCAGTTTACCACTGTGACTTCATGATTTTAAAAGTTCTTCCTTCCATGGTGAGCATAACACAGTTTCTAAGCCATAAGTAGAGGAAATGCATTGAATTACTCCCTTACATTTTTAATAATTACAGAGATTCTCAATTAAAATAAAATTCTTAAAATTTATGATATGCAATAAATTATAGCTATTAATTTGTTTCTCTTTTTCTCTACAGTTATATTTTACATACAGGGGAATGAATTATATTTGATCAAAGCAGTATTTGAAGCCTACATTAACAAAGTTCCATTGAGGATCTTCCCATACATATTGAAGTCTATAGATATTTATGGAAATATATGTCTTTCCCTTAAGATGGATAGCTACTTTATTTATAATTAAATTAATAGCATACAGTGATGTTATCACTGATAGAATTAAAGTCACATCTCATATTTTGTTTATGGATAATTCCTTTTGAAAAGATGGTATGGTGGCTGTCAGGGATAGATTATTGTTGCATCAGTTAAAGGAGTGGAGATATAGATATGATTATTAATTTTCCATCTAGCTCCATCCAACACTAAGTTCATATAATTCTGTGGGAGATAAGTATAATTAGTGAATATGTAAATAAATTTATCAATTAATTTGGCATGATCATCACATTTAAAGTGTTGACAACTGCAATTAATCCATTGCATGAAACAACTTTAGCATAATTTCTGTGTAATAACTTAATCCTGTTGGGAAATGGTTTTCGTTTAAAGGATTCTGAATGTTAGTAGTAAATCAAATTTTATCATCTTTGATTTGCTGAAAAATAACAGGAAAACAAGTTATGCTCATTAGCCTTGTTCTAATGGTTGAGCAGATTTTCATATGTCTATGTTATCTATATTCCAAAATACATATATTAGTTTTATTTGTACATTTTTAGTTTATTAATTTATTTGTAAATATTTATATATAGTAGATATCATTTCTATATTGTCATTTGTTTCACATTATTTTGCAGAATATTTAATTTTGAAAATTATTTTTACTTGTAGACACACAATATAGTTCATTAGTTTATTTGTAAATATTTATATATAGTAGGTACCATTTCTATATTGTCATTTGTTTCACATTATTTTGCAGAATATTTAATTTTTAAAATTATTTTTACTTGTAGATAGACACACAATATATTTATTTATTTTATGTGGTGCTGAGGATCAAACCCAGTGCCTCACACATATGAGGCAAGTGCTTTACCACTGAGCTACAACCACAGCTCGGATATTTAATTTTATATACTCAATTTACTGAGGTTTGTGTATGTGTATGTGTTTAATCTTTTGCTTACCTTGCCTCCTTCTTTAATGCCAGAATGTGTTTAGGAAAACTCCAGCATTATCTCAATTTTTAAATTCTCAATAGTTGTATCTGAAATGAGGATCCATTTAGAAATCTACTTTATCTATTTTGTTGCTACCTTTTTGTTGTTGTTAATTTTTTTGTTTTGGGTTCTGGGAATATAATAGGGGACCTCACATATGCTACTCTAGTGCTCTCAAATTGAGCTACATCTCAGCCCTTCTTCTTCTTTGAACTCCTGGACTCAAGTGATTTTCCTGCTCTCCTGCTTCAACTGCCCCAGGAGTTACAGGCATGTACCACCAAGCCTGGCCCTACTCCTACCACTGACTTTCAAATATAAATGTCTATTTATTTCTCCTAACATTTATGTAAAATGCATACCAATTTTTAAAGTAATTGGTATTAAATTCTATGACTACACTTTTTATCAATAAATCACCCAAGGGGAATTATAAAATGTATATATATAAGTTATCGTCAAGAATAATTAATTTATAATTTAAAGTAAAGATACAGATATTAATAATTCTTAAAGTCCAGGTCTAGATACTCTTATATGAGGACACCCTTGAGAATCAATGCTGAGAAGTTCCTATAAATATTGAATATTCACTTTAATATTCACTATGAGCTAAATGTCACCTTAAAAGACAAAAACACTTTCTCACAATTTTTTTTTCTTCTCAATTCAATGATTTTTGTTGGACATATTATTGGTTTTACAATGGCATGATTTCTAATTGTATGCTTCATTTTCTAATACTAAAAACCTACAGATGTTGAGAATTTTGAGCATTTCTCAACTTGTGCCACAGAATGGAATTACCTAGGGTTTTACTTGAAGGTGTAGTATTAATGACATTTTGAAATGTTTTCTTTGGTGCAGTATAGTTATCCATAGTAGTGAGGTTCTTTTTGACCTAATTATAAATACGTACAGCATAATTTGTTCATTCTCAATCCCCAATACCATTCCCCTTCTTCTTCTCTACTGGCCTTCCTTCTATTTGTTTATTTTTTAATTGGTATGTTATAGCTATACACAAAAATGAAATTCATTGATGTATTTATACATGCATAGAGCATAAATTGGTCAGTTTTATTTGATCCTTAAAAGCCCTGTTTCTTTCCTCTGCCTCACTCTTTTTGAAAAGATGCATGTTCTCCAGAGTGACTGGATTCTCTCTTGTTAACATTAGCCATGCTTGATTCCTTTCTTAAATAACAAAGTGCCCATGCATGATAATTTACTGTGACATCTACTTTCAAAAGGAGAAACTCTCTTAATACAAAAAATACATTTGTTTAAAGTCAGTGCAACTAGTAAAAAAAACCGTGCTGTTGTCCCTCAAGACAAGTTACTAGAAGAACTAGAAGAGTTTGTGTTTTAGATAATGATCTTCTTTATTTCCTGCCACAACTTTCCTGACCCACCCAAATATACCTGGACTTACCCTGGAGTTACACAAGAATATATATATATATTTTTTTTTTTTTTAATGAGGAAATTTGGGGGAAACTCAAGAACACCTGGGGTAAGCAGAGTGGAAACACACAACTCTTGGTGGCTTGGTAGTTTTTCTGACATGAGAGCTTGATTGTGTCTTAAAATTGTGTCTTCAAAAACATTTCTATTAATTTCCTGAAGCTCATTTAAACAGGGCTGTAGTGTCTCTCTCACTCTTTTTTGTTGTTGTTGTGACTGGTGTTCAACCAGGGATGCTTAACCACTGAGCCTCATCCCAAACTGTTTTTATTTTTTATTTTTTTAAATTTTGAGACAGGCTCTTGCTAAATTGATTAGAGTCTTGCTTAATTGCTGAGCCTGGCTTTGACCTTAAGATTCCAGCCTCCTAAATTCCTGGGATTATAAGCATGCACCATGATGCCCAGCCAGATGTAGCCTCTTTTGAGATGGCACCCATGTTTTTCTCTGACTGAAGAAAAAATAGGGTAAGCTATCATTTCGCCTTTCTGTACACACTGACATGGAAATATTATCAGTACTGCCTTGAGATAGTGCTCTTATAAAAAAATATTACATCAGAGGAAGAAAAGTTGTTTGTGTCTTAATATAAAAAGTACTTAATACTTCTTAAGGGATCATTTGAACTTCCCTGTGTTGGAAAATTGCTGCTTAAATTTGTTTCAAGACATTTCAGGATGAGATTTATAATTCTTTTTAAGTCTTAAAATGAACTTACATGATAGTGTGATGTATTTTTCCTGTTGAAAACAATCTCTGAACATCTTATATGAATTGATTCCATGACTTTGGCAGAAACAGAACCACACTGCTCCATAAACAATGGGGTTTTGTCATATTCCCAAAGTTTCATGCTTTATTTATTAGATTTCCTTCTCTATGATTTAATGTATAAACGAATAGATGAATAGATGAATATAACTAAGGTCTCCAGAGAAATAAGACAGGTTTTCACTGTTGCTGAAACTGATTGAGAACTGTGATCCACCTGCCTGAGCCTCCTAAATTGCTGCAATTTCCAGCTGAACCCCATAGCTCTGGGTAAGTTCCTCCTTTTTAGAAATGGAAATAGCCATCTTACATTGGATAAAATCATCTGGACAATGAATTATGCTTAATGCACATAGTACACTGAGCCAGTTATGAGTTCAAACATCAAATATCAAAAGACCGGCAAGATTCAACTAATAAAGTTATATTTGTCAGGTTTGTTCAGTAACATGTAATTTAATTCAAGCCCAAGGAAACAAAAAATATAGTAACTATTAAATTACAAATTTGGTAACCCTTGTGGGATTTTAGGAATTCAAATTATGTCACCAGGATTCTACCCTCTTCATTGCTCAGCTGAATCTTTATGTGCTGGCTTTGTTTTCAGTAAAGAAGCCTCCATATTACAACACACTTCATAAACATTTGTATAGGCGTATGTGTTTCTGACAGATTTTTGAGGCCAGTTCTCCCCAATAGCTCTAGAAAAGTTGTTAGAAAGAGCTTTGATTTCATGGGTTGAATCAGACCCAAGACTAAATTGTCTTGTGGCCAGGAATTGACTGTTTTCTTATCTGCTCTGTAGGACTATGCACTTGATTTTATGGTGACAAAGTGCATAACATACTTAAATTGCACTATAGTTTCTGCTACTAAAAGAATATGGTTATGCATGTCAGAAAGAAAAAAAAGTCTTTGCTTCTGTCTCTATTTCTTTATCTGTTAATTTCATCAGTGCAATCTTCTATTCCGACTGCTGTCAATCATTTTGGGATCTTCAGCATTTTCAGTGTCTAAAATGGGGTACTGAGAATGAAATGTGAGAAATTTTATACTATAATGGTATATAGACACCATAGTGTATATTAAAAAAGAACATTTTAAAATGCAAAAATTACCCCCACACACATTCCATTACTAGTACATTGATGATATCAGCCTATGTGTTACAGCTTCTAGGAAACTCGACTAAGTATAAAGAGTGAAAAGGACATATTAACAGCTTTTTTGATAAGTTTGAAATTCACAGAATTCCTAAAAGCAGGGCTCTGCAAACCACACTTTATGAAACTTCACTCTAACATATTGTCTCACCATAACAGAAAGCTAAAAAAGCACCTGTCTCTCCCGTCCTGAACACAGCCACACCATGGAGGAGCTCTGGAACTGCTACATTCCAGCTTAGCTAACTCTTGCCTTTCTAATTGCTGTACTGCCACCAGCATTATCTTCCTAATGTTGAAATCTAAAAGCCATGGACTTGTTCAGCATATTCCTTATTTTCTATTTCTGCATATAAAGGATAGAACCTACTTTGTATGTTATAGACATTTTTCTGTGTACTGCCTCCTTCTTCCTCTCTTCTTTACTGCATTATATACTTGAACAACACTACGGAACATGACCATGGACTGCTCTCCAGGTTCTTTACTTGGGATAACATTCAAGTAGCTCCTAGAAGTCATCCCCCCATCCTTCACCATGAAGTTTACTCTGGCAAAACTTTCCGATGGATAGCATTTTGCTTGCTTACAGGAGGTTGGTTTACTTAAAATTTCTATGTGTCCTTTGATACTTTCAAAAATAATTAAAACCTTCAATTAAGCTTGAGAAACATTAGGAGGAATAAACTCGAAAGGTATTTGTCTTAAAATATTGCCCTAGAGCTCAGCAAATGACTTTCCAATTTGTAAAGTGGAATCATTAATTAAACATGGAATTACATGAACAGCTATTTGGAGGATGAGTTTTCTATCTATAGGACAACACTTGTTAATCTAATTCTGCATAGTTTCTTTTTTCTTTTTAATTTCTTATTAAAAGAAATATTTTATTTTCATATTTGTATCACAGCAGCTTAACACTGTTGTGTTACTAACTTTTAGTGAAGCTTTTTACGATTAATTATTCACACTCAGAAATCTATGTGAAGTTATAAATTGAATGTGATATAAAATTTCATATACATGTAAAATTTTACATTAAGTTTGCTTAAAGGCTTTGTAATGCTCAACTAATTTTTAATAAAATATATGACATGATCTTACATATAATTGGCTATAGGATGCTTTTATAAATGTGTAACTGTAGGTTTTTCTTAAAGATAATGTTATTTACGAAGCAATCATAATACCAAAATTGGAAGTTTATTATAGAAATTAAAAGAGATACAAGATACAAAGAACTTAGAATGGACCCTCACACATAAGTAGTATATGTTAACTATTATTATTATTATTATTATTATTAAAGTTTATTTTTGGAGTGATTTTATGATATTTCACTTTAAGAAACATTTCTGTATTGTTCTTTAAATCTGGTATGGCAATAACTCAAGCTAATGGATTTAATTAGTTCTAAAATAGTATCTTAGGTGTAGAGTGTTTTTACAATTTCATATCTTGCACATTAAGTTTTATGGTGTTGAATTATGCTATCCACTGTATTGGACTTATTTCATTTAGAATGTTTAAGAAAACTTGATGTAGAAATAAGTACCATAGATCACTTACTAACACTGTGCTAAAAGTAGAGCTATGTCCTTTGGAGGAAATTCCTACGACCCTGAGAGTAAATGAACATGACAAAAGTAAGCAAGGCTCTAGAAGCCTCCAATGATTTCATAAATACAATCAAATGGTTAACAAAGACTTGAAAAACGTCATGAAAGCCTAAAATTTTCTGTGGTAAATAATAAGGCATTAAAAGGATGCTTTACTAATAATTTGGTGCATTGGGAGAAAACACCTAAAAATAAGTCTTTGTTAGGAGATTTTTCAAACCTGTATTTGAGATAATAAAATTTATTTTTTAAAATTTGTTCTATTTATACATGACAATAGAATGCATTTTGATGCATTGTACAAAAATGAAGCACAACTTCTCATTCCTCTGGCTATACATTGTGCTGAGTTACACAGTAGTATAATTATACATGTATATAGGGTAATAATATCTGTTTCATTCTACCATCCTTTCCATCCCCACTACCCCACCTTTCCCCTACTCCAGTCTGCAAAATCCAAAATTCCTTCGTTCTGTCCTACCTCCCTCACACTATGGATTAACATCTACTTATCAGAGAAAACATAAACCATTTGATTTTTGAGGGGATTGGCTTATTTCACTTAGCATGATATTCTTTAGTTACATCCAAATGCCATAATTTCATTCTTCTTTAAGGACGTGTAATATTCTGTTTTGAAATTATAGCTAGGGCAATCAGATGAAAGTAATTGAAGGGATATGCATAGGAAATAAAAAAAACTCAAACTATCACTATTTGCCAACGATATAATTTTTTATTTAGAAGAACCAAAAAATTTCACCAGAAAACTTCTAGAACTAATAAATGAATTCAGCAAAGTAGCAGGATGTAAAATAAATGCCCATAAAACAAATGAATTTCTATAGATAAGAGAATAATCCACTGCATGTGTAATTAGAAAAGTCCATTCACAATAGCCTCAAAAAATAAATAAACAAACAAACAAACAAAAAATACTTGGGAATCAATCTAACAAAAGAGGTGAAAGACCTCTACAATGAAAACTAAAGAACACTAAAGAAAGAAATTGAAGAAGATCGTAGAAGATAGAAAGGTCTCCCTTGCTCTTGGATAGGCAGTATATATATAGTCAGAATGGAGAAAATAAAGTTTGAAAGAATAGAAAGCAATTGTCTTGGAGATAAAGGAAATCAGTACATTTTATAATCTGCAACATTTATGTAGGCAGTCAAACTTACTGAGGAAATGAAGGAGTGTGCCTGGGGAAGAGACACTGTTTCCTCTATCAGGCCTAGGGTAACATGCCTGCTGTTGCCAATGGCTTGGTAATGCCAGTAGAAGTGGAGGCTACCTAAGACATCTGGGAGGATCTGAGATTTTGCCCTACTTGCAAACTAGCTTGCCAGACCACAACAATTTTATAGTTGCTAGCAGAAGACATACGATTCCAAGATTAGAGACAAAAGATTCTTCTTCTCACAGCAGTAGCAGTAGCTGCAGTATCAGCATTCTCCTGTATACCTCACCAAAATTCAATTCTATGAAAGTAAGATAAAGAGGACCAAATGGCAAGTCAACTACATACAGGGTTATTTTGGGAATAAGACTCTTCAAACTGGACAGTAAGCATTAAATATTCATTACTTCACAAGGAGACAATATCTCTATATTACACAGCTATTTACTCTAAAAATATACTTGAACTGACATCCTTGAAGAAAAGACAGTACTTTAACAACATATAGGTGATTATTCCACAGATAGCTAATAATATACTCTTTAGCAATCATGGGTTCCAAAACACTAGTCCATGCTGTAACAGTATCGTCAAAAAATATTTTCAATTCAAAATCCAAGTTCTGACAAAACTTGAAAGCTAATGTGAAGGTATAAATAAACATTTTTTAAGTCATGAAAGAAACCAAAATTTTACTCATAAATGTTTAACAAATTATATGATAATGTGTTTCATTAAAACTACTCAGTAAACAGAAAACAAAATTGAAATCCAGAAAATAATGGGTAAAAGCCAGCAAAGAAACCAGAATTAGTACAAGGAGCACAGCCATAAAATTCCTGAATTTATTATATATATGTGAAATGTGAAATATATTATACGCGCATATATACTGTGAGATAACAGATAGAGATGAATTATGAGCTTAGCCATCAACTCTCATCATAGGAAGAAAATGATCATTGTTAAAACTAATAAAGAAAAGTATAATTTTGTTATTTGGGAATAAGGAGTTATATTCCGAAAGGAACAGCTAAATGAATTAGAATCAATTGTATTTGAAAAGTAAGAATTGGGGCTTGGGTAGACATATGGAAATATAAATACACTATAGATAATACAGATTAATATATAGACATGATATGGATGTGGACATGGACACAAATATGTACGGAGTGCATTTGTAGACTTACATACATATATAAGCATATGTTTTTGTGTGTCTGTGCCAGTGACTTTTTTTTTCAAATTACAAATGACATTCTAATTACATTTGCCTAATTAGGGGATCTCATTTATTTCAAAATTTTGTATGAGCACATAGAACATGGTAGGTGTGGAGCAAGTGTCTATGGAATGACTAAATTAAGGAAACAAAAGACAAGGTGCCAGTTGTACCATATGGAAGCTTACATTAGTAATTTTTGAAAAAATATAAAAGTCCTCAGCCACATCAAACAAGGCATTTTTGTGTAAGTTTTAAAAATTCTCCAGGTGAATCTGACACATATCATAATGTCTATAACACTAATAGACACAATATAAACATTATCTGATCCTCATTAAGAAGACATCCATAATGAAGGCATAATATTTGAATACCATGCCTAAGGGCAAGTCTCAAAGGAAAAAAAAAAAGAAGCACAAAGTTACAACCTAGAAATACCTTTGTTCTCCAGAAGCAATGTTTCATTAAAGTAAAGAATATCAGGTAATAATAAAACTTCCTGAGATGTGATGACATAGACATTCACTAATGAGTGATAAAAAAATTCTGCTAGTGCTCATGATGGTACCATAAATGAATGTCACCAAGTAGCACCTAATTAGCGTGATTAACCAACTTCAGTACTCACAGAAAATGCATTGACTTGGTGCATTCTCTTTCAGACATGGAAAATATTTTACCTTTGGAATCAATGCCTTGTTTCTAAAGCACTGTTAATAGATTTCTTCTCCTGTTTTTACTCTCACATATCTGATTGGTCTGTTATCAGTCAGCAGAGCCGTTAGATAAGCTTGAGTGACCTTGGAACTAATGAGGCACACTATAAAAAATTTGAAAGAACTCTTAACCATGAATTTGATGAGACCGAATATCAGGGATCCTAGCATAGTTTGAAACCCAAGCCTTATTTGCTTTCCCCTTAATAGCATAAAATAAATTAAAGAGCTTGGCTTTTTCTAGAATGAGCACCTATATCATAGGACTTTTTCCACATCTAATGTATAACACATGTAACACATCTGTGGAAGAAGTCTACATACAAATAAAAAAGGTAGCAATTGTAAGTAGACCTGGGGTAAATGTAATCAATGTAAGAACAGTTTGAATTCCATTATTTAGTTCTATGTTGGCATTTATAAAGCATTTATATTGGGATTATTTATATACATTTAAGTTAATAAAATTGCAATTTTATGATGAGGAGTTATAAAGTCATATGTGTCTCTAATGGGTTTTTTTGTTGTTGTTGTTGTTTGTTTATTTGTTTTGTTTTTTGTTTTGTACCAGAGATTAAACTCAGGGGCACTTAACATCCCTATCCCTTTTTATTTTTATTTTTATTTTTAAATTTTGAGTCAGGATCTCACTAAGTTCCTTACAGCCTTGCTAAATTGCTGAATCTGGCTTTGATCTTGCAATCCTCCTGCCTCAGCCACCCCAGTTGCTGGGTTTACCTGCATGTCCCACCATGCTCGGCATTCTAGTGCTTTTTCTAAACATAATAGCAAATGTACTTATGTATCCAAATTTCAGAAATGAAAATAAAACTTAAAATTGCAAAACTTCTACATTAACATCTTCATACCACGTATAATATCTCCTTTTTTCAATGATATGGCATTACTTTATCAACACAAGGGCATACATTTTTTAAACCTAATGAGAAATTAAAATAAGACAAATTTTGGCATGGTTATTTTCAGCATCACCTCAGGATGTGGATATTTGCATTGTTCAAAACTTTTTTGATGTATAACACATACAATTGTCTTGTGAAATAATAATTAAGTTTGACTGTCTGAAATGCACTGTGCTGCATGTTAGGTGTGTATATGAAATTGAATTGTATGTAATCTCATCCGACTTATATAGCCCCTATTTTTGTTAGAAGACTAGAGTTTTGTGCTTCTAGAGTTTGAAAATATTTCCCTTGAAGAATGAGAAAATGTCCGAGTGAAAAGACCTGAAGTGTCAGATTAAAGCAGTATTGTGACTCCACATACTTTGCCTGCTCTGTGCAACATGAAACTCAACTTCTCAACCTAAAAATCAGGAATAACAGTGTCTATATCAAAAGACTTATTTTAAATAAAATAAAGTCAAATATAGAAACAAACTAATACAAGGTACCAGTCCAAGTGATCAGCAACTACAGATTCTTTCCTTTATTTATAAAGTGCAGGCTTTTTTGTTTGAAGCAGAAACCTGTGGCTTGATCTTTGCAGATTAGACTTTGTAATTACAGAGATTCAAATCTCTAAAAACACAATTAAAAAATCATATTTTGTGAAGCTAAAGATCAGATTCTAATACTTTGATCATAGTTGGTTACATGGGGGCAAATTACCAGAGCTCTAGTTACAATTTAATTTTTTTATCATTTTAAAATTTCTGTCTATTGGTTTACAAAACAAACTTATTGTTAACCCTTTTCTGTTAAGTCTCCTACTTACTAAGACTGTCAATTTTTTCAGTAATATTTCAGCATAGCTGTCATTTAAATTAGATCATATTCATATAAAAATAAAATCAATTAAATTAGACCAATATTATATATCTTATTTCATACCGTGTTTGAAAGATAAAGAAAGAGCTGTGGTTGGGTGGGTACATAAGTTGCAATTAATCATTTTGTTTGCTATTTTGTTTGCTTTTGACTTTACCTTAAGGAAAAGTAAGGGTCCTCTTATCTCTAGGATCTGAGGTAGTGTCTGTAGGCATGTTGCCTACAGAAGTTAGTGTCCTCCCATCCCACAGAACCTGGGAGATGGGAACACTGTTGCTTAATATTTCAAAGGAGTGGCTCTTCCAACCTTTGGAACAATATTTCTGGATTATAAAAGTTGCAAGCAACTTTTTACCAGATTTCAAAGGGGCAGAGAAAGAATTTATAATGACAAGGTTTCCAAAGTAAATGCCTTCTGAAAAAGAAGGTCAGGAGCCTAGAGTTAGGAAGAAGTTTGTCTAAAGTTCAGTTGAGCTGAGGGAAACATTAAAAGCTGTCTTGGTCACCATCAGTGGGAGCTTCTGATCTTTGAGAAAGATAGGGAACTGAGCAAGTCTGTCTCTCTTGGAACAAAATTTGCCTTTCAAATCTTGTAAAGTATTTGAAAGAAGTTTTTGTCTTTTTTCCCCCCCTTTTTTTTTGTCCCATATTAACAATGCAATTTCAAAGTTAACAGACATATGGGAAGAGAAAAAGTGTTCAAAAAGAAAAGCAAATTCTAAAAGGGTAAGTATACCACAGTTTTACAGTTTAAAAGAATTATCTACTCACAGATATCTTGAAGTGATTCCCATACCACTCTTGACTATTGTATTTGCTTGTCCAACAATTTATCTTCTAATCATGATGTAAAACTCTACAGTGATCAGGCCTGTCTTGTCATTATTTTGCAACTCGCCCAGCGTAGGAGATATAACAGCTGCTTCAAAATGCTAATGAATGAATATCTCCTGGGGAAGGAGGCACTGTTAAATACATGCTAAAGATATAGAAGAGTACTCAAAATTCCTCTTTGCCTATCATTATCAAATCAAATAAAATTTGAATACTATGCTTTATTTTGATTAATAATTTTTTTCTTCTGAAACATCAAAATTCTGATATCTTTTTCACTTACTTTCACTTACTTTTAATTTGTTTTTATTTGTTTGTTATTGTTTGTTTTCATACCAGGAGTTGAATCCAGGGGGACCTAACTCTGAGTCATATCCCCATCCTTTTCGTTTTTCTTTTCTTTTCTTTTTTTTTAAATTTTGAGATAGGGTATTCCTAAGTTGCTTAGGGCCTCAATAAGTTACTGAGGCTGGCTTTGAACTTGAAATTCTCCTGCCTTAACCCCTGAGCCACTGGATTACAGATGTGCAGCACAAGGCCCAGCTGTAATCTGTTCTTTAGGTCTCATTTCATGACATGCATTTGAGAGTATCATTGACAATGTAGAGGAACCGAATGGTCCCACAGCTCCAAGCACCCATACTGCTGAGGGCCATTACCAAGTAGGAATGACGCATCGATTTCCTTGCCAGCGTACCCCATGTTAAATTTGCTGTGACCTTGCATGTGTGTTTGAGAAAGATGACCCTACTCAAGGACGAGGGTGGATCCAGGATTAGGGTGTATCCTGCAGTTTGAGGAAGTATAGTATCCCGGTCCTTGGGTTTAGGGCGTTCCCAGTTTAAGACCTTGGGTTTTAGGGAAGTTCGATGTTGAGGATTATTGCTGCTGGAAATAGGGCGTTCCTGCTACCTGAGCTCCCGTTGAGCTCTCGTGAGATTCAGAGAGCATTTTTGGGAAGAAAGCCTCGTGGAGTAGGTGAATTGTGTGGCAGCTGAACTGGGATTGCCCCAGAACGTGTGTGGAGGCCGGTGTGAGTTCGGGAATAAAGAATTGCTGTTTGAATCTACAAAGCTGTGTGGTGGCTCGTGATTCTGTGCCCAGCCAAGACTGCGGCATTTGGTGGCCCGTACGCGGAACGTCTGAAACTTGGAGGTAAGTGAAATTGCTCGCCCCTGAGGGAAGGCGAGAAAATGGGTGACCATTTCAAAAAGCAATGTGTTCTTGTTTTGATTTATTTCGTTTTTGTTTCAAGCTGCCTGTCCCTAGAAATTTCTCAGGCAAACTGGGAAAAATGGATGGCTCAAGGTTTGAAGTTTGTCAGCCCAGAGAAAGAGAAAATTGATACAACGAATTTTTATTCAGTTTTTGTTTCATTCAGTTGCGGTTTTGTTTTGTGTTATCTTATTGGGTTGCGTTATTTTTATAGAAGATTAGAAATTAGTAAAAAAGAAACCGAAAAGGTGTTAAGCAAAGTGTTAGAGATTCAGACCATGGAGAAAGACATTTTAGATCAAGCAAAAGAGAAGGTCTCTCGAGCTAGTCAGACAGAGGAAGAAAATTTAAAGGAAAAGGGGTTATTAGGAAAAAGGCCACAACAAGAGGCTGTCACTAACTCCGTTTTATTACCAGAGGGCGTAATTCAACCAACAGCCCCACCGATGGAAACAGCTGAGTGGCCCTCAAACCCCGTAGTTGATAAGTGGGATCCTGAGACAGGACCTCAAAGATTAGCATGCCCTGTACTTGAACCGGTAGGAGGGCAGCGAATTCACCGTGCTTTAGATTTTAAAACAGTGAAGCAGTTAAAGGAGGCTGTAACAACCTACGGTCCCCAAGCTCCCTTCACAGTAAGCATGGTCGAATCCATTACTAACTTGGACATGACGCCAGCAGATTGGGCTAGCATGTGTAAATCTGTGCTAAATGGAGGACAATATTTGTTATGGAAAGTTGCCAATGAGGAATTTTGCACGGAGACAGCTAGGCGAAATGCAGCAGCCGGTTACCCTCAAAGAAATCTAGATATGCTTTTAGGAAAAGGACCTTATGAGGGTCAACGGCAACAAATTGAATATGATCCTGCTATATATGCACAAATTGCTGCAGACGCAGTTAGGGCATGGAAGACTTTACAAGGACATGGAGATTCACAAGGTCAGCTATCTAAGGTAATACAGAGACCTAATGAACCTTACGCTGACTTTGTAGATAGGCTTATTCAAACAGCCGCCAAAATTTTTGGGGATACAGATCAAGCAATGCCATTAATAAAACAACTTGCTTATGACCAAGCGAATCGTTGCTGCAGAGAGGTTATTAGACCATGGAGACATGAAGACTTAAATACATATATTAAATTATGTAGAGATATTAATGAACAAGGGCAAGTCTTGGCAGCTGCAGTACAACAGGCTTTAGATGCCAGGCCAGAAACATGCTATAATTGCGAACAAACAGGACATTTTAAAAGGAGTTGCCCTGTAAGAGGAGGTTTTAACAAAACTAGAAATCAAAGGAATAGAATACCGGGTATTTGCCCACGATGCCGTAGAGGGAGACATTGAGCTAATGAATGCCGTTTTCAAACCACCATAGAAGGTACTCCGTTATCAAAAAACGGACAAGGATCAGGTATTTACCCACGATATCGTGGAGAAAGGCATCAGGCTTCATTGCCAAAAAACGGAGTGAGGGGCCCAATGCTCCGGGGCCCAAAACCACAAATATACGGGGCAGTGGAGGAACCCAGCAACACCATCAGGGCGGTGCCCAGGACGCATTATCCATTAAATCCCTCATCAGACAAACCCGAGGGAGCGCAGGGCTGGACATCTGCTCCTCTGCCAGAGCAGTATTAACTCCAGAGATGGGAGTTCAAATCATTCCTACAGGAGTAAAAGGACCTCTTCCCCAAGGAACAGTAGGCTTATTATTGGGACGTAGTTCATCTACATTAAAAGGACTTATGATAAGTCCTGGGGTAATTGATCCCGATTATGTAGGTGAAATAAAAATTATAGCTAGTTCTCCAGGAGGTATATCAGTAATTTCACCTGGAGATAGAATAGCACAGTTGTTAATAATACCCAGCCTACATAATAAGTTCTCTAGTCATAATGTAGAAAGAGGTTCTAAGGGATTAGGCTCCACAGGTGTAGATTGGGCTATGTTGTCTTTAAATTTAGATTCTCGCCCGATGCTAAAACTAAATATTCAAGGTCACGAGTTTAATGGGCTACTGGACACAGGTGCTGACCTTAGCATCATATCTCGTCGAGAATGGCCAAAACATTGGCCATTACAACAAGCCACTCAAACGCTTTGAGGCCTAGGAGTGGCGACTAATCCCCATAGAAGTTCTATGGTATTAGATTGGAAGGATCCTGAAGGATGTGAAGGAACTATACAGCCATATGTTTTGGATCACCTTCCTATTAATTTATGGGGACGAGATGTCCTGGATCAACTAGGTTTGATGTTAACAAATAACATCATTTCTAATGCGCCCACTACTAGGGCTAGACAAGGTGTTAAGAAAGAAAAAAGATTAGGAAAACAAGAACAAGGTTTAGCAGCACCAATTTAATTAGATCAAGGAACAGACAGACATGGGTCGGATTTTCAGAAAGGGCCACTGAGACAATCAAAATTACTTGGAAATCAGAAAGACCAGTGTGGGTTCCTCAGTGGCCCTTGACTAAAGAAAAGATACAAGTAGCCCATGATCTGGTCAAACAACAATTAGCGGAAGGACATTTACAACCTTCCGTATCTCCCCATAACACTCCCATTGTTGTCATCAAAAAGAAATCGGGTAAATGGAGATTATTGCAAGATTTAAGAGCCATTAATAATGAGATGGTTATTATGGGACCTGCTCAATCAGGGATTCCTCAATTGTCTGCTTTAACAAAAACGTGGCATGTTTTATCTATAGATATTAAAGATTGTTTTTTTTCTATTCCAATTCATCCCGAGGATAGTCCACGTTTTGCATTTACTATCCCTGCATTAAATCATG
Organism: Spermophilus citellus; assembly: GCF_964194105.1. Classification (NCBI taxonomy): domain Eukaryota; kingdom Metazoa; phylum Chordata; class Mammalia; order Rodentia; family Sciuridae; genus Spermophilus; species Spermophilus citellus. Next base: position 253,420,576 of record NC_138182.1, read on the forward strand.
AAGGTCCTGATGAGAGATATGAGTGGAAAGTACTCCCTCAAGGTATGGCTAACAGTCCAACTATGTGTCAAATCTATGTAAATAAAACAATCCAGCCACTTAGAAATCAAAATCCTGAACTAAAAATATTTCACTATATGGATGATGTATTATTAGCACATAAAGATAAAAACATATTGCTGGAATGTTATGCCACACTTACAAACTTATTAAAAAATTATAATCTAGAAATAGGAATAGATAAAGTACAATTAAATTTTCAAATTAATTATTTAGGAGTTCTATTATCCTCAACCATGGTCCGTCCACCGAAAATTCAAATACGAGTAGATCAACTCAAATCACTCAACGATTTTCAAAAGTTATTGGGAGACATAAATTGGATAAGGCCTTATCTAGGCATACCAACAGGAGAGTTGGGACCTTTATTTGATATTCTAAAGGGTCCATCAGATCCAAATTCACCCCGAATGTTAACTCCTAAAGCTAGAAAGGCATTAAAAATTATTGAAACATATATGGAAAATACGCATCTAGATAGAATTGATATAAGTTTGCCTTTATTATTTATTGTACTACCAACAAAAAATATTCCTACAGGAGTATTTTGGCAAGAAGGTCCATTATTGTGGATACATTTATCTTATTCTCCTAACACTATTCTTACTAGGTATCCTGAGGCTGTAGGACAATTAATACTCAAAGGAATAAGAGCAGCAAAGGGAGTGTTTGGAATTTCTCCCAATAAAATTATTACTCCATATACTATGGATCAAATTGATGAGTTAGCTAATGAGTTAAATACTTGGGCAATAATCATGTGTAAATCTAATGTTTCATTTGATAATCTTTTGCCATCGAATCCTTTGTTGTCTTTTTGGTCTAAGCATCCTGTAGTTTTTCCTAAAATGACAAGGAAAACACCTATCATGAATGCTCCAAATATATTCACTGATGGGTCTAATAATGGTACAGCAGCTGTAGTTACCCCTGATCAAACTTTTACATTTTTAGTACCCAAACAATCAGCTCAAAAGGTAGAGCTTAATGCAGTTTTACAAGCTTTTGTGATGTTCAAAGATTCTGTATTTATTTTCTGATAGTCAATATATAGTTAATGCTATTAATTCCCTTGAAGATGCTGGTAGGATTTCCCCTTCCTCTACTGTTTTTTCTTTGTTTTCCACTATACAAAGTCTAATATGGGACAGAAAAGATCCATTCTTTATAGGACATATTAGGGCACATACAGGATTGCCTGGAGCCCTTAGTTTGGGCAATGATTTAGCAGATAAAACTACACATGACATACATATTTTCTCTACATTAGAAGAAGCTACAAATTTTCATAAAAGGTTTCATGTTAATGCTAATACTTTACAAAAGTGTTTTAAAATAACTAAGGAACAAGCCAGGCATATAATAAAACAATGTCAAAATTGTGTGACCTTTTTACCACAAGTTAATCTTGGAGTCAATCCTAGAGGACTGATACCTAACCATATTTGGCAGATGGACGTCACACACTTGCCAGAATTTGGAAAATTAAAATATTTACATGTTACAGTTGATACTTATTCTGGATTTTTGATGGGCTCCCTTCATGCCAGAGAAAAAACTAAAGATGTTATAGCTCATTGCTTACAAAATTTTGCCACTGTGGGTGTTCCTAAACAGTTAAAAACTGATAACGGTCCTGGTTATACATCTGCCTCTTTTAAACAATTTTGCTCATCATTTGGTATTACTCATATAACAGGAATCCCATACAATCCACAGGGACAAGGCATAGTTGAAAGAGCTCATCAAACTATTAAAACGTACCTATTAAAGCAAAAAGAGGGAATTGGTAAGGGGTATATATCCCCCAAAGATAAACTTAAAATAACCCTTTTTACTCTAAACTTTTTAAATTTGGATTCATCAGGACTTAGTGCTGAAGAACGGCATATGTGTCCAAAAAATGTACATAAGCCCAAGGTACTTTGGAAAGATATTCTAACAGGACAATGGAAAGGCCCTGATCCAGTTATTGTCTGGAGTCGGGGTTCCCTTTGTGTTTTTCCACAGGGAGAACAGCTTCTGAGGGTTGTGGGACTTCCTTAGTTCTGAATTGAAGATGTCTCACAGAACATTTGGAACATAACAGTAGGAAGAAAACTTTACATCATCTTCCAACAATGGTTAAACCAGAAACAGCCACTGTACAAAATTCTTACCAGCTATACTGAAGTCTGTGAAACAGTCCATTTAGTTATGCTTGTAGAGATTGTCTTATATCTACAGGGAGAAGTCAGAGTAAATATTGTCAATTCTAAGAACTCTCCTTGGATTCAGATCACTGAAATTTTGAAATTAAAACACAGGATTTCTAGTTATATTTTATTTTTCAGATGAACCGCTAATGACATGTTAGTATTAGTATGAAGCATTTGTGAGATTTATACTTGGAAATATTCTTCTTTCATTCTAAATACAAATTTGACCAGATGGCTTACCTTTTTTAAAGAAAATCTTGGAAAGCTGGGAATGGAACCACCATTTGACCCAGCTATTCCCCTTCTCGGTCTATTCTGTAAAGACCTAAAAAGAGCATACTACAGGGACACTGCTACAACGATGTTCATAGCAGCACAATTCACAATAGCAAGACTGTGGAACCAACCTAGATGCCCTTCAATAGACGAATGGATAAAAAAAAATGTGGCATTTATACACAATGGAGTATTACTCTGCATTAAAAAATGACAAAATCATAGAATTTGCAGGGAAATGGATGGCATCAGAGCAGATTATGCTAAGTGAAGCTAGCCAATCCTTAAAAAACAAATGCCAAATGTCTTCTTTGTTATAAGGAGAGTAACTAAGAACAGAGTAGGGAGGAAGAGCATGAGAAGATTAACATTAAACAGGGATGAGAGGTGGGAGGGGAAGGGAGAGAGAAGGGAAATTGCATGGAAATGGAAGGAGACCCTCAGGGTTATACAAAATTACATACAAGAGGAAGTGAGGGGAAAGGGGAAAAAAACAAGGGGGAGAAATGAATTACAGTAGATGGGGTAGAGAGAGAAGAGGGGAGGGGAGGGGAGGGTGGGGGGATAGTAGAGGATAGGAAAGGCAGCAGAATACAACAGACACTAGTATGGCAATATGTAAATCAGTGGATGTGTAACCAATGTGATTCTGCAATCTGTATATGGGGTAAAAATGGGAGTCCATAACCCACTTGAATCACAATGTGAAATATGATATATCAAGAACTATGTAATGTTTTGAACAACCAACAATAAAAATTAAAAAAGAAAAAGAAAATACAAAACAAAACAAAATCTGGCAATACTACTTAAGATGGATTTACAGATGATCAGGCTTTTGTGAGATAAATAAAAGACAAAAGTAAAAATTTGAGTCAGGCTCACACAGAATACCTTGACTTGATAGCATGGAAGAGAACCAATTTGAAAAAATGGAGGGAAAATGTAAGTATGTATTATTAAAATATGTCTTTTTTCTAGTGCAGGGAATCACCTGTTTTTCTGATAGTCAGTGTTTCTGGGAGTGATGTTTACCCATCTTTCTTTTATTTATACTGATGCAATTTTAAAAGATTCTGGGTATTAAATTGTCCAACAAACACTTGAGATTGCTGCTATTTTATTTTTTTGATTCATGGTAATACACAATTTATCATTCTTCTATAGGAACCCAATTTCCCATCAAAAATTTTTATCTCCTTTCTAGTGTGTTCAATATATTCTTGAGAAACATAATATTTCATGCAAAAGAATTATTTATATAATAAGAAACATATTTTTTTTATTTCCAAAAAACAAATGGCTAACAACTGTTAACATTAATAAACATGTTATATTTTTTTATAGGTTTTCCTGGGTTTTAGCACATTTAATTCAAATGTTTCATGTTAACATCTGAGTATATTAGAGGTTTGAAGCCACTGAATACCAGAAACAAAGATTACGTTTATTCAAATACGTGTCCATGTGTATTTGCCATTGTTTGGATATGGTTTGTCCCTGACAGGTTCAAGTGCTCCAGGCTTATTCCCCAGTGCAACAGTACTGAAGGCAAACCTTAATGGAAGGTATATAAGTCATGGGGCCAGAACCTTTGGAAAGAATTCATGGCCATCTTCTGGAAGTATATTGGATTTCACAGGACTGGATCAGTTACTCAGATAATATGATGTTGTAAAGTAAGATCACCCCTTATGTTACATCTTTGAGCTTTTCTGCCTACACTGCTCACCAGGTGATAATATTCACCATGTTGGGACATAGACAGAAGGCCTTCAACAGCCTCGGAACAGGTGAGGCAACTAATCCTTGATATTCAGCCTCCAAAACCAAGCTAAATAAATCTTTTTCACCATAAAAGTGCTCGTCCCAGGTGTTTGGTTATGCTAACACAAAATGAACAAAAATGTATGCTTCTGTCCTATGAACCTAATACTACAACTTAAATGGCAAAATAGTTTAACATTATCTGCTTATATAGATGATAAGCTTCTTTAATAGTTATATTGTATAAAAAGCAATATATTTTTAGTGATTTATAGTTTAACCAAGTTTTTTTTTTTCATTAAGATTTTGAAGACTTTTTTAGGTTCTGCAAATTGGAAAGATTATACTTATTTTTGGCCAAGGAAGAGAGTAAATTAACTAATGCTTTAAAATGAATGGGGCTAATTTTGCTTTTTTATGCTCTTGGGAATAAATAATCTAAAAATTTTTTTCAGGCTCAGGAAACTAAAAAATAAATAAATAAATAAAACATGATGCTGCCTCAAATTGGAAAGCAATATACTCTTCTCCTTATTAACACTTACAATTTTGCATACTTTCACAATTAAGCAATGTTTCCAATTATTGCTAGGTCCAATAACACACAAAGTATTGGATAAAAGAGGTTCTCTTGTATTAATGTGTGTGTGTGTGTGTTTGCATTCATTTATATATTACTTTCTCAGGAGCACCACAAAATCTCCTTTCTACAAAATACTTTTCTAATGTCTAGTACAGTGTCATTAATTCCTTTGTGCTAAAAATTATTATAGAGAAAGTTTTATTTCAAAAAGCAAATTTCTTCTAAGCATGGTGTTCAGTGTCCCTAAAACACTGTCAGGAACTAAACATCTCTACATTTTTGGATAATTTGAAGTAATTCATGGAGTTAGAGTCCTCAGGACATGTTTAAAAAGTATAAAAAGGGCTTAAGCGTGATACTACAAATTATGATTTGATAAAACTATATATTTACAATATCTGTAGATAAAATAATTGGAGAGACCATACACAAGGACAAAGTAATCAGATATTATGTTTTATCAATATTGCCTTGAGATACCTATTAAACATCTGGTAGCATATATTCTTACATTTTTCCTCTCTACCAAAATCTTAATTAACTTTTTATTTTTCCATAATACAGTATTTATTTAAAGTTTTCATCTGCTCCTTGACAAAAGATATTTTCTAGTACTGCTGGCTTATTTTCAATGAATAATTTGGGCTTTCTAGGGGACTTCCTTCCAAGGTATTCCTGCAGAGGGCAACATTCCTGCGGTTTGTTTGTCTAAGTTTCACCACAAAAAAGACTTTCTTCTTTTCAGCTGCCTCAAAGACATGATTATTTTCTTGTGGCTTTTGTCTGTGACTCCCTGCTTTCTCTTGGTGGATTCAATCAAGAGGATGAGGTGTTATTGGTGTTCCTACTCTCTGACCTTGGGTTCTCAACACAGATTTCTCTGAGGCTTCTCTCTTTCTTTTCTGTATGGCTTTTAAGCAAGTGCACAGCTGTTGACACCTCATTTTTTGAATAGTATTTTCCTATTTTTTTCTCCAGAGGTTTTCTTCAATTTTACAAACTTTGGTATATCTTGTGGAATAGATAAAGTCATATGTTTACAATTTGTTCAGAGTTAAAGCATCCAGAGATATCTCTAAATATATATTGTATACAGGTAAATGAGGGCAACATAAATATTTCCAAAACAAATATTATTTAAATACAATTTTACATGAAAAGATACACTAAAATTATTTTATTAAAATAACATTATAAATTAAATAATATGCATTTTAATATTCTAACAATATTATACTTTGATAAAGATAAAATTTAAAAACAAACTAGAAGTCTATTACCTTTTAGAGAATAACTAGTACCTAATCTCCCTGATACTTTTGGGGACTAACTGCTGATTGTGACAAATGTGTGAAAAGGCAGAAGTTCGATCTCTTATTTTTCTGTGGAGGTGCAGCTGAGCTATGTGGCCAGCCAATCTGATCTTCTTGCTCAAGGGTTTGAATGTTGAAGGCATATGGTAAAATGTGAAGTGAGTCTGAAGTATTCCACAGAGGTGCCATGGCCTTTTGCTCCATTCTGGAGAGCCTGTGTATTTACTTCAGCCTGTTTCTTAGTACCATTGTTCTCTGCACAACTCTGACAGATCCTTTCTTCAGAGTTGTAGTGGATTACCCAGGACACAAATGCATACCTTCCTCCAATCCAAGAGGCAACAATGATACAGTAAATGCAAAGTTTCTGAGCATATAAACACTAAGTAAAAATATTATCAGTGAGATGATATCAACACCATGATTAGTATTACAATTTTATTTTACTTTATCTTCTCTCTCTCTCTCTCTCTCTCTCTCTCTCTCTCTCTCTCTCTTTCTCTCTCTCTCTCTCTCAACAGTGCTGGGAATCTAACTTATGGCATTACACATGGAAGGCAAGTACTCTATCACTGACCTATATGCTTCCAGCTCTAGGGCTTGAACTTAAAAAGCTTGATGCACATTGTGTAAGTAACATTGATTGAAATGTTAAAATAGTCATAATACGGGCTGGGGATGTGGCTCAAGCGGTAGCGCGCTCGCCTGGCATGCGTGCGGCCCGGGTTCGATCCTCAGCACCACATACCAACAAAGATGTTGTGTCCGCCGAGAACTAAAAAATAAATATTAAAAATTCTCTCTCTCTCTCTCCCCTCTCTCTCACTCTCTCTTTAAAAAAAATAGTCATAATACTATCTATCATGTGTTATAAATTAAAGAAAATAATAAATTTCAATGTTCAATGTAGGACACTATTAAAAGGATAGGGAAAGGACTTCTATGGGAAACAGTTAGGTTCATCTTTCCAAATTTTGTGAATATATTCCATGTATTTCTACAATTTAGCCACTTTGCTTTGCTAGTTATGGTTTAGACATTTAATCTCCTCTGAAAATCTCATTGTTTGAAAGCATAGTTTAGATGTGAGGAAGGTTTCCCCCAAAAACTCAAGTGGGAGATAATGCAAGGATGTTGATGTGCAATGATTGGATTATTAAATATTTTACTTAATTAATGCATTAAAGCACTGCTATGGATTTACAGGGTGGTAACTATAGAAGGTAAGGCAGGCTGGAGGAAGTAGGTCACTGGTGTTGTCTTTGTGGTTTATGTTTTGTCCCTGGTGAGCAAAATTCTCTATGGTTTCCAGATGCCATACCATGGTGATTCGATCATGGGAGCTGTAACCTCAATAGTGGACTAGTCCATCTGATGGACTAATAATTCGAGTGGGCCTGTGGCTGGTAGGAAAGGTGAGGAGGTGAGGTATGGCTGGAGGAAGGAGGTCCCTGGGGTGTATGCTTGGAGGCTCTAACTTGTCCCTGACTCCTGTCTCTCTCTCTCTCTCTCTCTCTCTCTCTCTCTCTCTCTCTCTCTCTCTCTCTCTCTCCAGGCTTCCATTATCTCACCAACTTTCCACCTCTATATCTTTCTGCCCTGATGTTTTGTCATGATGTTCTCAGGTCCAGAACAATGGAGTCAGTTGATTGTGGACTAAACTTCTGAAAACATGAGCCAAAAATAAATTTTCCTCATTTAAGTTGTTCTTGTCAACTATATTGAGCACAGTGAAAAAAGACTAACACACTGCCCAAAAGAAACAACGAGAATAAAATCATATTATGACAATAACAATTGTAACTGATCCATTTGAAACAAGTTTTAAATAAGACATTGAAATTCTATGAAATATGACTTTAAAAAATAGACCATATGTACCTATTTTTTCACAGATGTATGTTTGTGTTTGTAGTGGCAGTGTTAATGTAGTTAGAAAGCAATTTCCTCAGGTTTGATAAATTAAAAAAATAACTGGTGGTATTGAATTTTTTATAAAATGAATTAAGTCTAAGCAATGCTATGTGTTTTTATGAGAATGCTTATGTTTGTAGAAGCATCAACAATGTGTGAGAAATATACTTTGAAATAATAATTGTTTTCTCTAATGAGATTGAGAGATCACAGTCATCTGTGAAGTTTGCCTTATCTTGAATAAAACTCTTATTAAAAAGAATGACACATTTATTGCCTGCACAATTAAGGACTGATTTTAATGAGGAGGGAAAAGTAATTATTTGGAGAACATATTTTATTGAATGTGGGTGAAAGGTGATGTTACTATTTTGCATATAAATCAACACATATACACTTAGTCATTTAAATATGTTTGATTTAATACTGAGCTTTCCCATGTCAAATGTCCTTTATATCCATCATGTGTTCTCTTGATTTAATAGAAAACTAATTAATATCTTAAAAGGCATAATAAAAAAGAGAACAATTACTTGAACTGAAGAGTTAGCTTGTAGAAAATAATGATACATTAATGAAAGATGTTTTATTGCAGACTTGATTATCAAAATGTTCTCTTGTTTTTTGATACTGGGGATTGAACCCAGGGGCACTTAACCACTGGGTTACACGCCAGACCTTTTTTATATTTTATTTAGAGACAGGGTTTTGCTGAGTTGCTTAGTGTCTCACTAAGTTGCTGAGGCTGGGTTTGAACTGGTGACACTTCTGTCTTAGCCACCAAAGCCCCTGGGATTACAGGCATGCATGTACCTTCATGTCCAGCAAAATTTTAATTTTTGATCATTTTTTTTTTTTTGGTTAGCTTAGTCAATAATAAGGAAATGACATTCTAATAGTCTCTGCGAGTTTTGAGAGTGAATTTTCAGTTGGGAACAATATTTAATTTGCTTTTTGGGAGGAAAATACCATATAATTATTAGAGTTCACTCTATTAGAAAAGTTCCCCCTTAAAAAACTCTTTTTGACTTTCGGTAAAATTATCCATCAGCCAGTGAGGTTTCAACACAAAAGTGCCAGTGGGATGTACTTCAACTGCAGAGATCTGTGCCCTGATAGACCCGGGGTGTTCCTTACGTGATTATGCATGTATACAACCACTGCTTCCTGGTCTGTGTTCACAGGCTTTTTGTTATTGGTCTTTGTTTCTGTCCAATACTTTTCAGTTTTATTTTTTTCCATACATCTATTTAACTGCTGTCATTAAAAGCATTTAAAATGTCATAGGGAATTTCTGGAATGTCTCCAGGGACATGTTGAGACTAGATACAGGGATGGATGCTCCTCCATTGACTAGACTATAGAGCAGCAGTTGTCCAAGGTGAAACTCTGTGAATCACTCAGGCAGTTTGTGCATTAAAATTGTTTTCAAAATTATGTAAAGACTTTCTCTGGGGCTTTTTCTACTGTGCTGATATCTGACCTTATGGTACAAGAACAGCTGTGGGTGAAACTATAAGTGCCTTAGCAGGAATCACAAAACTAACACTGAACAACACACTTGCAGAAAAGAGAGGAGGAGGAAGAGGCAGGAGTAGCAGCAGGAGCAGCTTCAACTAGGAATTGAAAAACAACAACAACAACAACATAAAACCCTTATGGTCACATATTTTTAATACTTTGAGTGACGAAATAGAATGTACTCATAAAGTATTTCTGCTACATACTAAAGCACAATTGTCTAAGAAAAAATACTATGTATTCCTTGGAATACAAATTAAACAGGTAACAGTTTAATGGAAAATCATTTTTATTTGAGAGGATAAGTGGCAGATAAACTATATTTGTTTATAATTTTGTATTTTAGTGTTTTCTCTTAAAAATAAACTAAGCAAGCATGTCCTGAAGGAAAATAACAAGTACTTTTTTCAGTGATAAACTTGACTTTCAAGTAAAAACAAATTTGAAAAACTTGTATCTGCCACCATGTATTTGATGATTTTCCAACCCTAAAACAAAACAAAACAAAACAAACAAACAAAAAACGTGCTAATTATACAGGAGAGAAAAAGGTTAAGTTTTAAAAATACCATTTAACAAATTAGGCCAATATTGGTCAGGGAATTAATACTTTCTAATGATCAAGGGCTTAATGACACAGTCATGTAATAGGTTAAAAAGATGCATTAAAAATGCAAGACACATGAATGTGTTTAAAAAATGGTAGACTGAAAAGTTTGTTGATTTTTTTCAGATTCCACATTGCAACTATCACTTATTAAATTTTGGTATAGTATTGAAATATTTTATAAGGATAAATATTTTATAAGGATATTAAAATCTATTATCCTGTTTCACATCTGTTTGATTCCTGATTGTCTTTATACAATACAAACCAAATGAGACATTATAGAAAGTTAGGTGAAAATAGACATATAATTGTAGATATGATGATGTCCATGTCTGCATGGCTTCTGTGGATGGACATGATGAAGTGAGGAGGGGAAGAGAGGAAGTTGGAGAACACTGGAGAGACTGCTGGAACAATCCATGATGATAGTCAACATGGTCAGGGTTTATGGTAGCTGGAGAGGCAGCAAGTGGTTCCAATGAGAAAATAGATTCCATGACAAGAACTGTATAGATTAATAAAACAATTTTATATGTATGAGTAGCTTTCTGTGTGTTTACATTCAGTGAATTCCCTCTGGGTTGAATGGCCTCTTACTTTCTCTGAATAGTTGACTTGAAATGTGATATCCACCTTTGAATTTTTTTTCACATAAAATTAAAATATTAATTATGCTTAACTTTATTTTTCTAAACTTTTGTTTTAAAATATTTAGTAACAGAAAACTGAGAGTTTTATATATAGCATATGCCTCTTATTATTGTTATTTTAAAGCTTGTTTATCCTGACATAAATTAGCCTCCTGGCTCGTCTGTGCTCTGAGCTTTATATTACACAGGCCCATATTATCTTATATTGGTTCATTTCTGCAAACAACTAAATACTCAGTCTCTCTGGAGAAATACTCCCCCGGTGGATCCTCCTAATTGTGCTTTAAACTTTAATGTGAATAGGAAACACCTGGAAATCTTGATCAGTTGCAAATCCCGATTCAGTGGTCCTAAGTAGGTGCCTGTGATTTTGCATTTCTAATCAGCTTCCAGTCAGACCAATGCTGCTATTCTGTGGGACACAATTTGAGTTGCAATGCTCTAGATGACTCCTAAATTTTTAATGGCCTACTGCAGTATCAAAGGTTTCTGTGTTTGTTCATTTACATAGGTTTCTACCTATGTTCTTAAAGTTAGCTAATTAATACACAAGATATTCCTAGAGTAAATATAAAAGGCAAGAAAAGCAGAGTTCTGTTCAAGTTTATGGTTATACAAGGCTTGTTTCTTAAGTGCATTTTTAATGCATTTATAAGTTTGTGACTAAACAATTCCACACAAATTTTAGTACCAGTAAAACAGAGACAAATTTTCTAAATTGAATGGGAAGATTATTTTTAAAGATGACTCGATTATTATAGCATTTCACTAGCAGCATTCCTGAGTGCCAGACAGACATATATAATGTTAATAAAGCATTCTGATTATTTGAAAATGCTGGAAACAATGAGAATCACTCTGAAGTGGAAACACAATATGGGATGTACTACAAATTCAGTTTCTTTCCCTCTTATTTTAAAATATTTCATAATACTAGTAATCTTTTTGATGAAATGCCCATGTACACTCTTAAACAGGCGTACATGCAACAAATGCATAATATACTCTATTCCTTGGGATCAAATTTATTTGAAAAGTTTAAGTTGCTTTGTGTATTAAATAATATGTTTTTATTGGCTCACTGTTATGACTTGGGTATAGAATTATTCTTCCATAAGCTCAGGTTTGAAAGCATGGTTCCCAGTGAAGAAATGTTCAGAATTGGGATCTTAGGCAACAATGAGTTCTATAACCTTTTCAGTGGGTCAATCCATTTGGAGGATCATTAATTTGAATAAACTACTAGGTGGTAACTGTAGGCAGTTGGGTGGTGGTTGCAACAGGTCACTGGGGTCGTGCTCCTGGGAATTAGATCTTGTACCTGGATCTTCCTCGATGTCTCTTTCTGTTTCCTTGTTGTCATGAGCTAATCAGCTTTTGTTTATGGAATGGATCCCACTGAGCCTAGATTCAGATCTCTGAAACTGTGAGCCAGATTTTTCACCTTTGTTGTTCTCATCAGGTATTTGGATACAGCTTTGCAAAGCTGACTAATAACACTTGCACTAGTAAAATGCACTAAAATTAAATAGTGTCATCATTTTAGTTTCAGTATGTTTGCCATATGTGTGTTTTTACATGGATGAGAATCAGTCCCTCTCCATGTGTGTTTCCTCCATAGTCTTCTTTTCATGATTCTCAGACAGTAAACCAAGTAATAATTACTGATGATGCTGCTGTGTTCTGGAATGCTCTGGGCATAGTTGGTACCTTCACAATTACTACTATGAATGAGTATAAGGAAGTATAAAAAAGCCAAGGAATATTTAACATCAAAGAAGACTCTAAAGTTGTAAATTTTGTATAATAGTAATGCAGTCATAGAGCCATGACTTCAGTCTTAACAATCTTATTGAACTTTTATTTTTGGATTTACTTCCTTTTTTATTTCTATATTTTCAATGTCATCTATTTCTTGACTTATCTTTCTAATTCTTATTCTTGGTTTGGGTTTATTTTTCTTGACTTTTTATAACTCTTGAAGTATAAATTTCTATTATTGATACCTTTCTTCTTTTCTAATGAAAACATTTAACGCAATGGATTTTCCTCTCAGAACTGTTCTGACTACATTCCAAACATGATTTTTTTATCAGATCTTATTCTGATATAGTAGTTCAAACAGTTGAATTTCTAACAGGAATATTTTAAAATCCACATCTCCAATTGTATATTTTTATTTTCATACTCTGTTTGAAGATATTCACTCATCTATTTTCTGAGTAAAACTTTCCAACCCTCTTTCTGTTGGTTGTCCTTCTACCCCAATTGTGATTTGCTTTTCTAGCCAAAGGCTTTCTTTTATGTTATCCTTTTAATTCTAATGGCTCTTCTACCAGTTAGTACTTCTAAACATGTTCTCTCTAGCTCCAGCATGTGTTTCAACCTCTATCATGCACCACAGCAAAGCAGAAGTTGGTGCCATATCCTTGAGTAGTAAGTTGAACAAATTTCTTTTAGTTAAAGTAACCAGTCTCAGGAATTTTGTTGTATTAGAGGAAAATGGAGCAATAAAAATTGTAATACACTAGAACATAAATATTACATCAGTGGGCATGAGAGACCTAGTGTATCTGTGGAAGGAAGACTCATTCGAAAGACTGACAAAAATAATAAGAGAAGATAGAAATTTCCAATACCAGGAATAAGACAGAACTTATTACTATAGCTTCTATTATCATCAAATGCATAATAAGGAAGTACAATGAAGAACTTTACACTCATAAATTTGACAAGCTGAAAGAAATTCCTCAAAATGACAAACCACTGAAGTTCTATCAGGATAAGAAATAGATGCGTTAAATAGTCCCTTAACCATCAAAAACATTGAATTTATAGGTAAGACACTCCTGAGGAAAAATTCTCCAGGTTTAGATGGTTTCACCAGAGAATTCTAACAAATATTAACACAGTTTTACAAAATGTTTTCTAAAATGGGATGAGAGGAAAGGCAAGCATGTTCACTGTGACAACTTTTACTCAGCAAAATACTGGATGTTTTTATACTTGTAGTGAGGCATAAAAATAAATCAGTAAATAAATAAATAGATAAATAAATAAATAAATAAATAAATAGTGAGCAAGTGCATCCTCCCAATCCCCCCAAAATTACTGTTCTTCTTTGCAGATATCATGATTGTCGTTGCAGAAAATCTCAAAGAATCAACCAAAAAATCAGCTACTCCTGGTGAGCAGTTTCACCAAGGCCAATGGATGCATGGACATAGGCCACAGGTCACAAAAGTCTTTATAATTTGAGATATCAGAAACTAATTTGGAAAAGTTAAAATTAAAATTACATTTTATCTGGAAATTGTGCCAAGGGAAATTAAATATTTATATGCAAATTTAAAACTATGCACCATATTTAAATATTGAAAAATAGAAAGTGAAAAAACAGAAGAGACCTACCACGTTCTTAGACTACAAGACTCCAAATGGTTAAGATCTCAGTTCTTTCCAAAATGATCAATACATTAAATGCACTTCCATCTGAAATCCTAGCAAGGGTTTAGAGTAGATAAAGGCAAACATAGTCTAAAATTAATATTGAAAGCAGAGGCCCTAGAATAGCCTGAATGATCTCAACAAAGAAGAAGGAAGTGGAGGGAATCATGCTACTCATGTACAGGGAGGTTTACTGTGTGCCTTCAAGTGATAAGATCCAGTTCTAAGCTTTGATAAAGCTCCAGACTCTATCCAATGGAAAAAGCTTTTTTAACAAAAGTTTCTAGAGCAATCAAAGACTGCAAGTCCTCTCTTGGGCATTTATCCCAGAGGCAAAATACTTAAATTCAGACAAAAATCTGTAGAAAAATATCCATAGCAGCTTTACTTGTAATAGCTAGGCATTGAAAACAACCCATGTTTCATCCAATCAATAGACAAAGGGTGGTACATCCACAGCTTGGAATAGTATTCAGCAAGAAGAAATAAACTATGGATGTGCAGTTTGCTGAAACTTCAGAGAATTTCTCTGAATGGAAAAAGCCAGTCCCAAAGCCTCTACACCATGTATTTCCAGGTAGGTATGGATGGAGTGCAGATTAGTAATTGCCAGGTAAGAGAGACTTTAGTGGGATGTGAGGGAGGGTGAAGCTGAATGTGGTTTTAGGCAGCAATACAGTGACCACAGTGGTAATGGAAATGTGCAGTATCTTGACGATGATGATAGATATAAATGACTACCCATGGGATAAAATTGTATAGAAATAAACATATGGATAAAATAAGTACAAGTAAAATCAGAGAAATGTGTCTATTTCCATGAGGTGGTTTTGATATCTACTACAACTTTTTAACATCTTTTATTTCAAGACTAGATAAAGCAACATGGAATCTATTTGTATTATTTCTTAAAACTGCATTTGTGTCTATAAGTTATTTCAAAATAAATAATTTAATTAAAATTTAAATTGAAAAACGAAATGAATCCTGTGGTATCAAATTTAAGTGTGTATGTTATAAAATAAAATATAACCCCCAAACCAAATCTATAGCTCATGGTAAAAGATTCTTAGGCAGTATATGAAAAAAAAAACAAGCAGAAAAAAAATCTTCAAATTATGACTCAAATAGAAGATCTGGTAGGGCACAGACCTAATCATTCAGAATCTTGTAAATATAGATGGATTTAAAACCCTTTACCTGAAATCACTCCGTTGATGCTTATATAGGGTTGGGTGATGTTATTTAACATTATGTTATGTGCAAAAAAAAAGCCTTTTCAACCAAAGTTTCTGAAGCAAGGGAAGAGGTTTTTAAGAGAATAACAAAAATGCAGCACATCACATTGGGGCTTTGGTTTGCATTTCCCCAATGGCAAATGGTGTCAATCATTTTTTCATGTGCTAATTGGACAAATTTCTCTTTAGAGTCTTTGCCCATTTCTTAATTGGGTTGTCTCTTTAATTTGAGTTGTAAGAGTTCTTTATGTATGCTGGGTACTAGAGTATTATCAGATGCATGATTTGCAGATGTTTGCTTCGGTTCAATGGGTTGCCTTTCACTTTCTTTTTTTTATCTTTTTCGAGAAAGGCAGGGGCATGTTCACTGTGGGTTTCACAGGTTTGGGTCATTCCCTAAACACTTTAAATTAAACTTAAGTTTAATTTAAACTTTCATGAGGTTTAAATTAATATGATTTTTTTCCAGTGTGACAGTGATTGTGACAAAGTACAGACTTCAGAAATTCAGAAGAAAAAAATATGTAAATACTATTTCACTTAAGAACATTATTATTGTTATTATTTAGCAAATGTTATATTTTGGCATTGAATTTGACCAGACTGATTACTCTTAAATAGACAATTTTAAAACCTCCTTAATTAACACATAACTGTCTATATTTATTGAGTATAGTGGAATATATTGAATATAAGCTGTGGAAAGCTATAGTTATCCTTCTGAGCTCTGAAATGGAGGAACTTGTTCCTCCTATCTCTCTATATTTTGATCCCCATTACCCAATGCTTCTCTATATCCAGCCCTCTACCATTCCTAGCTTCTAATAATCACTATTTTCCTCTCTTCTTCTGAGATCAACTTTTTTACCTTCTTCATATCCGTGAGAATATGTACTAATGCTTCCCATGTCCAGTTTTTTTTTCACATTCATTATTATGGCTTTCATTAACAAGTTAATTAATAAGAACTGGTAGTGAGGATGTAGAGAACTGGAATCTTCATGCATGGCTGATGAAAATAAAAACTCACACACCAACTATGGAAGTCTGACAGTCCTCAAAAGCGTAAATGTAAAGTCACTATCTGATATAGAAATTTCCTTCAAAAAAAGAAAAAAACCTGTACATGAATGCTCATAGAGACATTATTATTAATGACAAATAAGTGGAAACAAACCAAAGAAATATCAACCCATGAGTGAATAGACAAATTGTGATACATGCAATGAAGTAGTAGTCAACCAAATAAAGAAATTAATTACAGACACTTGGTACAACATGTATGAAACTCAGAAATATGACAAGTGAAAGAAGTTAGAAGTAAAAATCTATACTGTTAGCTATATATTTTAGAGCTATACATTGTATTAGCTTTTTCTTATTCTATTTTTTAAATTGTTTGATTTGTTCTTTATAGTTATACATGGCAGTAGAATGTATAATACATACATGGAGTATAAATTCCCATTTTTGTGGTTGTACATGATATAGAGTTACACTGGTTGTGTATTCATATATGAACATAGGAAAGTTATGTCTGATTCATTCTACTGTCTTTCCAATTCCTGTACCCACTCCCTTCCCCCTACTCCCCTTATAAAATCCAGTGAACATTCACTCTTCCCTCCCTTTTTTGCCTGTTGTTAGTCAGCAATCACATATCAGAGAGAACATTCAGGATTTGTTTTTCTTTTTGTGGGGGTGGGGTGAAGGATTGGCTTATTTTACTTAACATGTTAGTCTCCAGTTCTGTCTATTTACCTGCAAATGTCATGATGTCATTCTTCTTTATGGATGAGTAATATTCCATTGAGTAATATTCCATACACACACACACACACACACACACACACACACACACTTTCTTTATTCATTCATCCGTTGAAGGACACCTAAGTTGGTTCCATATCTTAGCTATTGTGAGTTGAGCTGCTATAAACATTGATGTGGCCTTGTCATCATAGTATGCTGATTCTAAGTCCTTTGGGTATATGCCAAGGAGTGGGATAACTAGGTCAAATGGTGGTTCCATCCCAAGATTTCTAAGGAACCTCTACACTGCTTTCCAGAGTGGTTGCATCAATTTGTAGTCCTACCAGGATTGTCTGAGTATACCTTTTCCCCCATATCCTCAATAACACTTATTGTTGCTCATATACTTGATAATTGCCATTCTGACTCAGAGTGAGATAATCTCAGTGTAGTTTTAATTTGCATTTCTCTAATTTCTAGTGATGTTGAACATTTTTTTTTCATATATTTGTTAAGCTTTTGTATTCATTTTTCTCCGAAATATCTGTTCAGTTCCTTTGCCCATTTATTGATTGGGTTATTTGTTTTTCTTGGTGTTAAGGTTTTTGAGTTCTTTATATATTCTGGAGAGTAATGTTCTATCTGAGGTGTAGATGGCAAAGATTGTCTCCTATTCTGTAGGTTTTCTCTTCACATACTTGATTGTATCTTTTGCTCTGAAGAAGCTTTTTCAGTTTGATACTCTCTCATTTTTTGATTCTTGATTTTACTCTTGCGTTTTTTTTTTTTTTTTAAAGAGAGAGTGAGAGAGGAGAGAGAGAGAGAGAGAATTTTTTTTTAAATATTTATTTTTTAGTTCTCGGCGGACACAACATCTTTGTTTGTATGTGGTGCTGAGGATCGAACCAGGGCCGCACGCATGCCAGGCGAGCGCGCTACCACCTGAGCCACATTCCCAGCCCCTTACTCTTGCGTTTTAAGAGGAGTCTTGTTAGGGAGTTTGGTTTGTAAGCCAACATGACAAAGATTTGGTCTTATTTTTTTTTTCTGTTAGCCATAGAGTCTCTGGTCTAATGCCTATGTCCTTGATCCAATTTGAGTTAAATTTTGTACATGATAAGAAATAGGGATCTGATTTTATTTTGTTATATATAGATTTCCAGTTTCCCCCAGCACCATTTTGGAAGAGGCTATCTTTTCCCCAATGTATGTTCATGGTGCCTTTTTATAGTATGGGATATCTGTATTTATGTGGGTTTGTCTTATTCTATCTATATGAAATATACAGAACAGAAATATGCACAGAAACAGAAAACAGATTAGTTTGCCAGATTCGTAATGAAAGAGTATCTTCTAATAGGTGCAGGGTTTAGTATTGGTTGATGAAAGTGTGCTAAAATCAACTGGCCATATGTGCACAACTTGACAAATATATTAAAAACCATTTTAAGCATAATTTAAATGAGTTAATTTTATGGTATTTGACTTACAAGTTGTGAATTAGGTTGCAATAATACTGCTACCAAAGTTTGAATAAAGTACTCAATCATCCACGTGAAGTGAGGGATAGAGCCAACACTGAGGGGACGACTATATTCTAACATCCTCCTAACTTCTGGAGTTTCCTCTTCCACATCTTGATTTCATCTTCCCTTTTTCTTCCATTTTCCTTTGTATCAAGTTATTGCCATTCTACATTTCTCTACTGGGCAGTTGATATCACTTTAAAAATACAATGTAAGGTTTTAGTCAAAACAACAAATCTAGCTACACAGTGGTGCACTGTAATCCCAGAGTATCGCATATGTGAAGTCAGGTTCAACAACTCAGCTAGACCTTCTCTCAAAGCTAAAGAAAAAAAAAGCCAATCCCAGAGAATCAAGGGCAGAATATTTTCTCTACTGTGTGGATGCTAATTCACAATAAGGACAGCGAGGGCTAGGGAAGAATACAGGGATTTGGGATTATGAAGAGGGGAGTGAACAGAGTGCTGGGGTATGGGATTAGGAAGGATACTAGAATGAATTGGACATTATTACCCCATATGCATATATGATTACATGACCAGTTGTGATCCTACATCATGTACAACCATCATACATACTCCAGTTATGTATGATGTGTTAGAATATATTCTACTGTCTTGTGTAACTATTAGAACAAATAAAAAATAAAGATAAATAAATAAAAATGAGAAAAAAAATTGGCTGGAGATGTGGCTCAGTTATTAAAAGCCCCTGGGTTCAATCCCTGGTAACCAACCAACCAACCAATAATTTTCTCAAGATGATATTTCACCATAATGAAATTTTATATATCTATCGCAGTAAAACCAATAATTCTTGGAACAAGCAAGACAGCTAATATGTTGGATAAATTATTTTGGAAGTGGTTGAAGTCAATAATGGTGATCAAGTCATGTTTGTGTATTGATATTAGAGGAGATTTCATTTCTATGAACATTATGTTGGTACGTTTACATTATGTACACAACTATGATCCTTTCTAGAGGGAAAATTTATTAAAAACCATATGGTAAACATCAAATAAGAATATAATTAAGATTAATTTTTTATTTTGAACAGTAATAACATAATTTCTTATTTTGTCTATCTCTTAATTTGTTCCAGATGGTTCCAATATGTCTAGTTTAAGATATTCTAAGTTTAATTTCAAAAGAACAGTGCAGTTATGCAAGACAGTTCTTAAATTTGTCTGTGTAACATATTTTAACCTAGAATTATTTAATGTTTGTTTATGAAAAACTAAGTATTTGGAAGGCAAAAATAAAATATTTCTCAGTATAAAGAATCCTTCTTTCTGGCCTATGCCCATGTATTAAAAATATTTTATTGTTTCACAAACACAGATAACACAGTATGTATCAAAACTCAGGCAATCTAGAAGCATACAAAAATACACATGGTTGTCTTTCAAAAGCAATTGTCATTAATTACATATTTCTATTTAAGTCAAAGATTCCATTTTAAATACAAATTTAGTTAAAACAGTAGAAAGCTTATAGTTGAAATTTTTTTTTATTCAGTAGAAAGCTCATAGTTGAATATTTTTTTTAAATTTTCTACCTCTCTATTTCCCCTCTAGCCTCTGCAAGATTTAACTTTATAATCATAATCATAATAAATATTTATGACAAATATCAAAGACACATTTGGAAAAAAAGAAACTTCAAGTACGAAAAGAAAAATAACTGGCAAAAAATTAAATAGCCCAGTGGAAAATTAGAAAAACAAATCATAGTTAATTTGACAGTGAGAAATGAAATTTTTTTAAAACTGTAAGATGAACATACACCATTGCATAAATATCACCTATGCAAAAATGAAATAACAAAAAATGTTTTTAATTCAACATAATCAATATTTATTATATTACTTCCACATGCTATTTTCTATGTCAGATATACATATACCTTGAAAGTGTTTTTCAGTCAATTACTATAAACTTTTTGAAGAGTGAGTTAGCAAAAATAAGACAAAAATGTGTTACTAAGATAAAATCTGTTTTAAGTGTTTTAACTAAATTTGTACTTGAACTGAAATATTTGACTTAAATGGAGATATGTAAACATTGAATGATTGAACTATTGTATATATTTTTTCAAGTGTTTAAAATTAAACCTAGCAGTTTAATCATGAAAAAAAAATGTATAAGTGTGTGTATGAAGGTGATCCTGTAAATATATAGCTGTATACATATAGGAACATAATTATATATGTATGTATATTTTACAGATACATATATGTGAGTGTGTGTATATGTAAGATATATACATATATAATATAGCTGATTTAAGAGTCAATTCATTTAAAAGTGGATATTTATAATACTTAAAGATCTAGAATACTACATATTTTTCTCTTAATATATCAATATGCATATCATATAGAATATATTAAACATTTTTTTTTACTAGTAAACTTAATGAATTTAAGATCAGCATAAATCAATTCACCTTAGCTGGTGCCGCAATACAGGCCTGTTATCCCAGCTTGGGAGGCTGAGGCAGAAGGATCAAAATTTCAAAGTCAGCCTTGCAAAAGGAAGGTGCTAAGCAAATTAGTGAGACCGTATCTCTAAACAAAATACATGATAGGGCTGGGGATGTGGCTCAGTGGTTGAGTGCCTCTGAGTTTAATCCCTGGTACCCACTCCAAAAATATTAATTCACCTCCTCAATTTTTCCTGACCACAAAGAAACCATTATAAGATCTGTCTTGCTGTTAAAAACAATTAGAAAAATGGACAAAGTATAAGAAGATTTTTTATATATATAATTTAGAAACAAGAAAAAAAATGGTTGCAGATTCCTAAGATAATAGAAACAAGATGAACTCAGTGGTTTTCTGGTAAAACAATGGCTTATCCATGCACAAGATGTACACATCTCGCCAGCAACTGGTGCTGATGAGGAGAGCTGGGTTCAAAAGAGCTGGCTGAAACATTAAACCAAGAAAACTGCGAAGAAATCACAGGACACACAGACATGAGCTTTTCAGATGGAGGGTGGGACTGCTCTGCGACCTTAAGGGTCAGCTTCCACACTAAGTGCTGGAAAAGAGAGCATGCCCCGGAATCTATTTTTATAGGGGGAACAACAAAGGAGTTTCAATAGAATGTTCTTCACCAAAAAAGGAAGGGAATAAGGTTTCAAAGGTGAAGTCTTGCTTCATAATGTCTTGTGGTCAAAGCACCCGCAGATTCAATATCTACTGAGGACCTTTCTAGTTTAAAGACAATTGTCCTCTCAGATCCTCATGTGGGCTAGAAAAACATCTCTCTCTTGATTCTTATGACAGAACAGATTCCATTCAAGAGGGCTGCATCCTCCTGGACCAGTCACCCCCAAATGTCCCCCTTCCTCATCTCATCACTCATCTCACTTTTTTATGATATATTTGAGAAAAAGAAGTGTTCATCAGAGTTATATTTATGTGGCATGGGAGATGAGAATCACGAGTAGCACTGCCTTCGTACAGATACTAAAAGACAGCAGGGAATTAGATACATGCTCAGGAGAGCTCTTTACCGTGACAGAGGAGAATGACCGGAACAGCAGACTAAGAAGGACCAGGCAGAGTGTGAGAGAAAGTGTATGGCAAACAGACATGTCAGAGGAGACAACTGAACAGAGTTTCTTGATTAGAGCAATTAATAGTGTCAAATGCTGCTGATACATCAAATTCATTGAAGTAAAAAATGTCGATTTAGACATATAATTGTCATTTTCTTCAGAGAAAAAAAAAGTATTAAATGATGAAACTAGATGCCAGATTGAGAAAAAGAAGACAATAGGTAGAGGGAAAGTGGATAAAGAAATAAATAGTTCACAAATTTAAGTAGAGGTAATTTTTTTCCCCCAGATTTTAACTTCTAGCATTTGTTGTTTGTTTTAATAGGGGCATGTTTAAATGCTGCTGAGAACTACTTATTTGAGAAAGAGTGGTTGAATATCCCGTCCAAGTGAGAAAAGGTGCTAAATGGTAATTGGTTCCTTTTGAGACAGGAAGAAAAACCATTTAAAACACTGGTGCAGAAATTCAGGCTATATAAGAATGGGGAGCTTTTATAATAGAGTAAAAATAATACAGATTGATTTCAGATATGAGTGGAAGGAAGATCAGAAGATGAAGCATTTTTTCATGTGGTGTTTGTATTTTCTAATGGAATGCAGTTAGGTCAGACCAAAGGCTGAGAATAAAGAATGTGGGGTTTAGAGGCATAATGCATAATTATGTACACAACTGGCCTGAAAATAAAAAGTGGCTTTGTCAGGAAAGCATAGTTCTGCTTGAGTGCCATGTGTTTATAGAACAGTAAAATTACCCTGTTTGAAAAAAAATGACCTTCCAGAGTCAAACTTGTTTGTGGTAGCTGCAAGCAGGGTGATGAGTCAGTGGCCTTCAGGACTGATTGTTTTAATAAGTAAAGCGTAAGGAGACAGCTGCAAATAACTTAGTGGAAAGGCATTCATCATTAATTTGATAAATAAATAATTACTGAATACCTTATATGTGCCAGAAAGACATCTATGTGCCATCCATATAACAATGAAAATAGACTTTTCTCCTTACAGAACACATAGTTGGGTGCACTGATAGATTTATTACTTTAGGTGACAATGTGTTCTCTAGTGAAACTAGGCAGGAAGGAAATAATGGATGGATAGAGTGACTATTTATAGAGATGGTACAGGTAAGACCTTTGGAAGATGGTGTGTGATGATGGAAACGATTTGGGGTAGGGGATGCATACACTTGCACGTGGAGGAAGCATGAGGAAGGAGAGGAGAGCACATGCAAAGGTCCTGACATGAGTTATGTGATGTCCAACAAAAAGCAATAGGTTAGTGTGGCTCTTAGGGAGTAAGCCCCAGAGGGGCTGAAGGACAGTTTCAAATAATTGTTCATGTTGGTCAACTTTGTGTCTCTGTGACCCAAATACCCAACAGGATCAACTTAGATGAGGGAATGAATGCTTATTTTGGATTTTGGACTCAGAAGCTAAGTCCATCTTGACCTGTTTCATTTTTGGTGTCCTGAGGTTAGTAGGAACATTGATGGCAGACGGGCCCAGCAGTGGAAAGCCATAGAGTTCACGGTATTGTCAGGAAAGAGGGAGGTGAGGAGTCTCAGGGAAGGTGTACTCCTTCCATCTCCCCACTGACTCAGCTCCTTCAGCCACACCCCACCTGCCTGCAGTTACCACCCAGTCAGTGCATTCAATCTAGGATGGACTGATGAGGTTCCAACTCTCATAATCCAGTCATTTCCCTTCTGAACATTTCTGCATTAACACAGGAGATCTGGGGGGACACCTTGTATCTCATGCATAACATTTATTGAGAAACAGATCACTCAAAGTCGTTATAAGGTTTGTTTTTTTGAGAGAGAGAGAGAGAGAGAGAGAGAGAGAGAGAGATTTTTAAAAAATATTTATTTATTTGTTTTAGTTTTTTGGCAGAGACAACATCTTTGTTTGTATGTGGTGCTGAGGATCTAACCCCGGCCGCATGCATGCCATGCGAGCGCGCTACCACTTGAGCCACATCCCCAGCCCTCGTTAGAAGTTCTAAAAAAAAATAAAAAATCAGATTTAATGAGATTGAGATGCAAATTACCTGAAGAGTTTTAGGAGGAGAAATTATCTACAACACACACAAGCAATGTTTCATTCCAGATTCTATATGAGGAACAAAATACTCAGTAACTAATGTATATGAGAAAATAAGTCAGAAAGCCATTGTAGTAGTTAAGTCAAGACAAGTATGGTAAAGATGATATTGAAATGATGCCCACCAGTCAAAAGTAGAAAAGACATGACCAGGGGTAAAGAAAAGGAATACACACCTTAACAATGATGTTTCAGAATATTTCTGGTAGGAAAGTCTAGCTCTGCTACTACATTATATCTGAGCAAATTTTTGTCATATATAAAATTGGACCTGCAAAAGTATATCAGCCTCACAATATGTAAATAGTGAAAGTGTGAATGCCAATGGAATATATTGAAAGAAAAGAAATTACTAAGTGTTTCATAACTGTTTTTATTTATTTTATTATTACATGAGAAAGGGTTAGTCAATCAACCAGAAATCTTGATAAGATCAAACAGTGAATAAAATGCAGGTGACTGTAAAAGCAGTCTTTATGTATTAAAATATGTTATATTTTAAATAAATCATTTAAAATATAACTATCACCATATTTTTGAGAAATGAAAACTCAATGAATATTGGATGGCTATCTCATCAGAGAAGTAAGGCTGTTGTTCGAAAGTGGTATACTACTTGAATTAAAGATTGCGTATTGCAGAAGTGTGGTGTGAGAGCTCTCTTAATGAAACAGAAGCTGGCTGGTGGTGATGGTTCTAGATATTGGCTACTCTGAGCACTTTTATAACCAACTAGTTAATGCCCTCTCAGGATAAGCAACACAGCTTGGCTTCATGCCCTGCTCAGAGTTCAGAATGCAGAATTTTAATCTCACCCTCATCCAACTGCTGAGGACACTCCAGGTCTTTGATCTGCCAGAACTAGTAGTCGCAGCTGCTCATTGAATTTACTACCTCTGTGTGTACTTTCTCTGCTTATGAAAATTATATTCTCCAAAATCACTAATATTTATACATTTAGTTAGGAAAAAAACTTAGAGAAACAGGATTGCATGTGAGAAGATTTTTGCATAGTGGAAAATACATATAATTTAGAATTCAATTGAATTTGTGTATTTTTAACATTCATTAAATTATTTTCAGAGCTTGTCAAAGAAGAGAATAATTTTTAGGGAAAATAAATATTAATCATTCAAATAAAAATTCAACCTCACATACCTCATTTAAAAACCAGTTGTGAGAAACTTTGTAAAATTTGAAATTCATGTAATAGTAAATACTTGTATTAATACTGACACCTTATAACTATTTACAATAAAACACAATGACAGAAACATTATTTTTGTAATTTACAATCAAATAGCTTGAAAGAAGCAAAACTTTCAATCATTACTTTGGCATCATTATGTCACCACAACCAAACTCACA
The DNA here is from genome assembly GCF_964194105.1 of Spermophilus citellus. Lineage (NCBI taxonomy): Eukaryota > Metazoa > Chordata > Mammalia > Rodentia > Sciuridae > Spermophilus > Spermophilus citellus. The sequence continues at coordinate 253,446,467 of NC_138182.1, forward strand.
TTGACACCACTAATAGTTTGAATTTTTTATTTATACAGGATCACACTGAAATAAGCGGAAGACAGAACAAGTGCTTTATGAAGTAGAATAAAGCTCAGAGGTTGAAAAACTCCTGATGGAGAATTGAGTGTGTAAATTTGAAACATGACGTAGTGGTGTTAAAATAAATTTATGAGAAAGAATATTCCAAGTTGCTAGGATATATTATGCTATTTAGAGCTGAAGTTCTGTATGTGTCCTTGGTAAAAATATTCAGTAATTGATCTTGGACATTTATAGTATGAATCGGAAGCTGTAATGTTATAATGTTCATAATTGATGTCCCATTATTAATGATGTCCAATACTGCTATAAAAAGACTAAGATAAAAACTTTTAAAGAAATAAATTATTTAAAATATAACTATCGCCGTATTTTTGAGAAATGAAAACTCAATGAATATTGGATGGCTGTCAAATTTCACTGAATCAATCATTAGTTGGTATGCTTGAAAACACAATAATTTGGCAAATGAAGACAGTATAGATGTAAAGTAATAAATCACTGGAATGTTACATCTGTAATACTCAATTACTGTTCAAAGTACTTATTATTTCACAGTTGACATATATACTCATAATTTTCTTAAATCATGAGTGACTAAACCCTGTATTATAAAATCAGTCATTATCATTTCTTTTATTTCTTTCTTTTTAGAAAGATGATTTTTTCTGATGTTTATATACTTAAATTTAAAAGTTAATTCTTATTCTAAAGTCTCTCCTTATTTAAAAATCCAAGTCTTTGTTTTTATATTGTTTTTCACTCTTCTTTCATTTACAAAATTTTCAAGAGCCTATTCTTTAGAGGTACCATTTAATCTGAGTTCCCTGTCAACACATTCATTCAAGTCTTGCCAATTGACACTGATAAATTTCACATTGTAGGACATTTATTAACTAATAAATTAATATTCTAATTTTACAGATCACAGCTTGTCACATAGAGACATACTTATTTACTCTTTTTCTCTTCATGTATCCACCTCCTCATTATTTTCTTTGAAATATTGTCAGCATCAAATTCATAATCTTTTAGAAATTTTGATGTTTTTGAAAAAAAATTAGTATATAATTCAATTAGTTCGATGTTACATTTTTTTACCTTTTTTACATTTTAATTTTATAGGTTGGTGAACAAAATATTCTGGTGATTGTTCACTTTATATTTCCTTCATAAAATGGTGTTTCAGTCACAAACTAAATCCCATCTAAATGTGAAGGAAAGAGAGAGGCATACTGTTTTAAGTGATCTGTATATGCTTCAAAAAAGTGATTCTCAAATCATTAATAATGACAAATTGGGATTCCCTTTCTTCTGTGTGATGATTAATTTGAGAAACTCTTCAAGCCCATGGTAGAACAGATTATTATTACTCACAATGCCAGGGGTCTATTTAAACACAAATTTCACCTTGCAGCCCCAACCTTTTCAATTTGTTTTATATATGAATCGTATTTCTTTATTATAGAAACAAAAGGATATAGCCTTCACCCAGGTTCAATAGTTATTGATATACAAATGTATGTTGTTCGTTTGTACCCTCCCTCACTTTGAGATTATTTTTCAGGAAATTTCATATTTTATCTGTACATACATCAATATATTAATTCTAAAAATTAACATAAAAATATAACACTTCTATATCTGAAATTTAATAATAAATCTTTAACACCATCAAATATTGCATTGTGTTAAAATCTTACCATTTTCTCTGTTAATGTCTGTATGTATGTTTGGTTTATATCTGGAGCATAACAGGGTCCACTTTTTTGATTAACATTTGCCTTAAGTAACATAATCTGCAATTACCCATTCATCATTTTTTCCCATTTATTTCTTAAAGAAATGGATCTGTTGTCCTACTGCTTTTTTCATATTCTGAGTTATTTATTTCATTTGTTTGGTGTCCTTAATGGATTTCAATATTACCTTAGGAAACATAAACTCGGATGTTTTTATGTTTGTGATGCTAAACTTCATCTGTGGACCCAATTGTCACCTAATCCACACTTACAACGACTCTCTCAGTTTTCTGTCTGATGTTTGTGGGACACATTAATGAGGATATTCCAAATCTAGTATTACATTAGGAATTGTGCAATGGATATTCTATTACGTTGCATTTACCAGATGGAATTGTACTAGCAAAACCTTTCCTTCATCGCCACTTTGGTGATGCTGAGATAAAATTCTTAAGGGAAAGGGAGAATGAGGAGTTTCCAATTTTCTCAATTGATTTTTTTAACCCAGTATTCTAGGATTAACAGTGAGATTTTCATATTGTTGTTCTTTTAGCTTTTTGCTTGTTTTAGCTTCAGCTTGAATGTCTTTATAAAGCCTATATCATACACATATTTGGTATATTTAGGTCCCTTCCAAAAATATCTTTTTTTTTTATTCTTTCTTTATTTCATTTGGGGCTCAGAGAATTTCCTTCACTTTTTTCTCTCTTTCCATTTATTCTCAGAAATACTTTTCTTCTATACTTGTCTCTTAAGAATTTATATTTTTCAAATGGGATGTAACACAAACAGAAGGGAGACCAACACAGGAAGGGAATCAAGAAGGAGGGAGGATAGTAGGGCAGGGGGCAGTATTAGGAAATGAAATCTACCAAATTATGCTATGTCCACTTACAAATATACCATGACAAATCATGCTAATGTATATAATTTTAATGCACCAATTGAAATAAGAATAATATATAGAAGAGAAATCAATAAGTAGAACAATTAGATCAGGACAAGGGAGGAATAGATAGGGGAATGAGACTTGTCAAATTATATTATGTGCATGTACACATATGGCATAATGATTTCACTATTAGGTATAATTATAATGCAACAAAAAATAATTATTATCTCAAGGTTACATCTTAAGCACTTTTCTTATCCTGAGCCTTCAAATGACTACTCCTATCAATTTTAAAAACTTATAGTCTGTAATTGTATATACTATAGATGTCTATGTCTGTATACCAACCTAGAACTATGCACATTAAACTTCACAGGGAAATCTGATTCATTTTACACAAATATTATTCTGATTTTCTCAGTTTTTTTTAAATGTTACAACCAGTACTGCCAGCCCCTAAAAGATACAGTCTGAAGCCTGGGAAATATTTTATTTTTCCTTTTCTGGCAACCTGACTGGTAATAACCACATGCTCTATATTTTATTTCCTAATTATACTGGCATCCCATGGATTTATGTTTTTCTTCCTTACTTTCTCCTTGTCTTGGCCCTCTCTTACATTTTCTGCGTTGATGTAACACTTCAATACCTGATATATCTTGATCCATAATTGCTTTCTGCCAATGTTTTATCCATTGGTTTCAGAATTGTCATTCTAAATGGAAAAGTGATCTTGTCTTTGAATTATTAAATCTCATTGATAACCTTTCATTTTCCTTTATATTAAGTCAAAATTTCCACACATAAATTTTAGAGACCCTTATGATTTGTCACTCTGCAAGCCTTTTGTCTCATCTTTATGATACCAATGAAAGACTTCTTTCATGAATTCCATGCATCAGAAATCTTACTCTGGATTTTCTATGGTGAGTTTTATTCTTCATAGGAATTACTCACCCTGTTGAACCGCCTTCCTCCTAAGTTTGCCTCAACACATGTCCTTAGGGTCTTAGTTCATTTTCTCACTTTCACCAGAAATCCTTTCATAACCCCAAATGGCATTTCAGGGACTCTTCTGTGATTTTCATAGTACTCTGCATTCTGCTTATAGACAAATAATTGACTTCATTGTTATTTCTTCTTAAAATTTCCCTTCCTTAATTGTTGATGTTTGTTTCTCTCTTGTTCTCCAGAATTACATTCCTCAGATTCTGAACAATGCCAGGCACTTAGCAGGTAAAAAAAAAATTGTTGGGCAAGTATATTATGTATTCCCATCTAACTGAATTTTTATTCAACATAGAATCAGGGAATCATGATTTGTCATATTTCTCACAGTTGGAGATGGCAGTCTGTCCAAGTTCAAAGCACCAGCAGATCCAATATCTCCTGAGGATGATTTCTAGTTTGAAGACAATTGTTCACTCATATCCTCATGTGGGCTAAAAAAATCATCTCTCTCCTGATTCTTAGGACATAACAGATTCCATTCAAGAGGGCTGCATCCTCCTGAACGAGTCACCTCCCAAAGGTTCCCCTTCCTTATCTCGTCACCTTAGGATGATGAACTTTGGAGGACATTATATATATATAAACATTGAGATGCTGTTAGGTATTTTGTCACATTCATAATATGTCAAGAATTGTTCATTTAGGTTTTCAATGCTCTCTTATCCTTTTCTTTTTTATTCTAGGTTTCTGTTCCCTAGCTGACTGCTGCAGTTGACTATTTTGCATTAACAAGTTTAAAATATGTGCTTCTTCATATATGCCATGTGCAATTAATCTTTTAAGTGGGTGTCTTTTATTTAATCAGAAAGTATTACTGAAATGTTGGCCAAGTAAAATCTTAGGATGTTTCACATTAAGTGTTTTCAATTGAAGAAACACAAGACAGAATTAAGGTACGAGGTAAGTGCTGAATATGTGGTGTTATCAAACAAATTTTAAAAAAGAAAAAAGAAAAAGAAGGCCAAAGGTCTAATAATAAAATGATTTCAAAATTATTTTCCCTACCCTGTCCCATATTTCTTAAAATAAATAATGCAAAAATAGGGAATCTGTAAATCCTTTTTCCTCTCTGTGAAGTATATCAGTGTGCTAAGCCATAGTCAAGCTCTTGATTAGGGATTATTTTGGTCATTTCAAGAATTCACACAGGTATTTGACCTTGTTTTTTGATTGTATGTTTGTCTTATTCTCACCCCCTTTAAGAAGTAAGCAGAGGCTTTTTCAGACACCACATATTTAATTTGATTTGAAGAGTAGCCTATTTACATGAGGTCTGCCATTTTTGCTTCATAGAAAACTAAAACTGTAAAAATCTTTTCCTTAAAATTTTCCCAAGTTTAGACCAAAAGAAAGAATAAAGAAAATGAGTACTATGAGTACATTTTCATACTATGACCATATTCTTTTATGAATTCTACTTTGAAAGTTCACAGATTTTAATGTGCTCCAATAAGACAATTTAACAGGTGTTGAAAAAGTTAAGACCTATAATTCTTCATTCAGCAATTCAATCCAAGCTAGAAGCCATTCTAGGAAGAAAATTGCGTTTGAAAATTCTGTTTTATCTGCTTTTTCCCCGTGTATACGGATATAGTTGAGATTGAATGGGACTCACGTTTGAAGTATAACATAAGGTACTTTTTCTTCTGTTCTTTTCCAATGGTTTTACTAAATCAGGAAGGACTAGCACAGACAAAAATACACTCCAAAATTCTAACATTTAAAAAAGATGCTCTTATCATTACAAGAGTGCTATGGTAAGAAAAGATTATTTACTGGTTTTTCTTGTTTTATAAATCAAGAGCACAAATATGAAATTACATATTTTATTAGAGTTTTAATTTTATTCATTTAATAATCTATTATGTATTTTCAAATATTATAATGTAATAACTAAATTATTATAAGATAATTTACAAACTATTTTAACTCTATAAATGATTAATGCTATTTTTTTCAAATTTTTTAATGGAAATGGTATACACATATTAGTTATACATAAGTTTATAGAGTTTTATTTAAATTCAGTTATTATATTATTATACATTTTTAGTAGATATTCCTGAAATTTATAAAATTTATAGATCATTTCATAATTTTGTAGAATTATTCACCTGTCATCACTATGCAATTATAGACTATTAATATAAGCAAAAAACATTCCATCATTTTTTTTTAAATTACTATTTGAAATATGTTTTCTGTCTATCAAAATTTCTTTTATCAGGTACACTTGTACACTGCTGGTGGGGCTGCAAAATGGTGAGGCCAATTTGGAAAGCAGTATGGAGATTCCTGGGAAAGCTGGGAATGGAACCACCATTTGACCCAGCTATTGCACTTCTTGGACTATTCCCTGAGGACCTTAAAAGAGCGCACTATAGGGATACGGCTGCATCAATGATTATAGCGGCACAATTCACAATAGCTAGACTGTGGAACCAACCTAGATGCCCTTCAATAGATGAATGGATAAAAAAAAATGTGGCATCTATACACAATGGAATATTATGCAGCACTAAGAAATGACAAAATCATAGAATTTGCAGGGAAATGGATGGCATTAGAGCAGATTATGCTAAGTGAAGCTAGCCAAGCCCTAAAAAACAAATGCCAAATGTCTGCTTTGATATAAAGAGAACAACTAAGAACAGAACAGGAAGGAAGAGCATGTGGAAAAGACTACAGTAAACAAAGATGAATGGGGGGAGAGAAACGGAGAGAGAAGGGAAAGCATATGGAAATGGTAGGAGACCTTCAAGGATACATAAAATTATAAGAGGCTATGAGGGGCAAGGGGGAGGGAAAAAAAAGGGAGAGAATTGAACAACAGCAGGGGAGATAGAGAGGGAAGATGGGAGGGGAGGGGAGGGGAGGGGGGATAGTAGGGGTTAGGAAAGGTAGCAGAATACAACAGACACTAATATGGCATTATGTAAAAATGTGAATATGTAACAGATGTGATTCTGCAATCTATATTTGGGGTGAAAATGGGAGTTCAAAACACAATTTGAGTCTAATGTATGAAAGATGATATATCATGAGCTATGTAATGCTTTAAATAATCAATAAAAAATTTAAAAAAAAAAAGAAAACGTAAAAAAAAAATAAAATAAAATAAAATATTATTGTAATTTGAAAAAAAAAAAAATTTCTTTTATCTGGGCTGGGGTTGTGGCTCAGTGGCAAAGAGCTTCCCTAGCACGCATGAGGCACTGGGTTCGATCCTCAGCACCACATATAAATGAATAAAATAAAGGTCCACTGACAACTAAAAAAAATTAATTTGCTTTTTCTGGATCTTTCACTTATAAATGGAATCACATGGACATTGGTGTCGAATTTTCTTTCACTCAGCAAATAGCTTTTTGGTTCCTCAACATGGTACTTTGTTGCTTTTCAGTGATGAATAACATTCTATTGTAGGGACATTGCCATGTTTTACTTATGAATTAAAAAATTGATGTATGTATGGATTGTTTTAAGTTTGGGGTTATTATGAATAATTCTATTATAAATATCTACATGTCTTTTTGTGAGCATGTTTTTATTTCTCTTAGGTAGACTTTGGGCGTGGGATTCTTATTTACATAGGAATTTTATGTATAACTTGTTAAGAAATACTAAGTCATTATACAGATTGTCAGTATTATTTCTTTACACTCACCAAGAATATTTAGGAAAGATATAAAGAAACTTGAATACTCAGCCAGGTGCAATGACACACACCTGTAATCACAGAGACATGGGAGGCTAATGCAGGAGGGTCATAAGTTTGAGACCAGCCTCAGCAACTCACCAAAGTCCTATGTAACTTAGCAAAACCCTGTCCCAAAATAGAAAAATTAAAATGGCTAGGAATGTAGTTCATTGGTAATGCACTCCTGGGTGCACTCCTCAGAATCCTCTTTCATCCAAAAAGAACTGGAATACTCAAATATTGCTGATGAGTTTTTAAAAGTCACCTAATTTTGTGTTTGGCTTTTTTTTATTTTTTATTTTTTTTATTGGTTGTTCACAACATTACAAAGCTCTTGACATATCATATTTCATACATTTGTTTTTAATGATAATTTTTATTTACTTTTATTTTTTGGTGCTGCTGGGGATGGAACCCAGGGCCTCAGGCATGCTAGGCAAGTGTTTTATCACTGAGCCACATTCATAGCCCTTACCTTCCTTTCTAAGCAAAATTTCAGCTGCTTATAAATCCTTTGTTGATTGCTAATTTTGAATATGAAATTTATGTTTTGGTCCTTTTTATTACTTTAATCTAACCATATCAACTTTAATATGTACATGGATAGAAGAATATAAGTTATACAAATACAAATAATACAAATACCACATATAAAACATCTCTCAATAAGGATATTTTATATAAATTTTCAAGTGACTAAATAGTAAATGGAACCTCTTGAATTGGTAGTATATCAGTAACTGATAATTACACTTTTCAGAGTGGTTCTCACAGAGTGAGCAAGACTGGTTCTTAGAGGGTGGGAAGGGAGAGAAAGAGAGAAGAAAGAGAACTGGCCAACACTATTTTTTTTTATACTGAGGATTGAACCCAAGTATATTCTACTATTCTACCACTGAGCTACATTCTCAATACCTTTTTTTATTTTTCTTTGGTGACAGGGTCTTACTGAGTTGCCAAGGGTCTTGCTGAGTTGCTGAGGCTGGCCTAGAACTTGTTTTCCTCCTGTCTCTGTCTTCAAAGTTCCTAGTATTACAGGAATGCACCACCACACGCAATTTGAGCAGCACTCTTGATATGTCATTGAAACTATTTTAGGCTTTAGTAACAGGAGAGTTCCCATTGATTAACCCTACAAGGATATGAATGACCTCTTGGGCAAGACCAGTTTTAGAACAACCTCACCAGAGTTTAAATTGCACTCCAGCAAAAAAACTGCTTAATCTTTTTTTTTTTTTAATTATTTTATTGTTGGTTGTTCAAAACATTACATAGTTCTTATTATTGCATGGAACTGGAAGGTGAGCCTCAGGGTTATACACAATTACATATAAGAGGAAAGGAGGAGTAGGAGAAAAATTATATAAGTGGAAGAAACAATTTATAGTAGAGGGGATGGAGAGAGAGTAGGGGAGGGGAGGGGAGGGGAGGGGTGAGGGGACAGTGGAGAATGGGATAGACAGCAGAATACATCAGTCACTAGAAAGGCAATTTGTAAATCAATGGAAATGTAACTGATGTGACACAGCAATCTGCTTAATCTTTTAAAACCTTTTTTATTGAAAGAAGTAAATTTTGGGAAAAAAGTATGCTCCAATAGATTTACTAATACAGTCTGTCTCCTTAATGGAAATGATCACTCTGGAAGATAATCTAATGAAATGCTTAGATTATGCTTTGAAACAGAAAGTATGTATATATGAAAAGTCAACACTATTATTAGCAACAGCAAATATATAAATTTCAAACACTGTCTATTGAGTTATCTTCATTTCTGCTATGAAAAGGGGTGAAATATTAAATCTACATATTAATTGAAATGTTTTAAAGTCACAGAAAGCATGCACTTAGTTCATAAAGTTGATTAAAGTTTTGAGTGTGGTATAAGGTCATGGAGGTCATTTTCCTTTGGTCCATTTTTACAGGGCTGTTCACATCTTTGGGAAGGAAACTGAAAGAGCTTTTATTAGAGTTATAGCAGAACTATGGCCACTCACATTGGAGAATTTTTTGTGAGTTAATAAGTAGACTTTTTTCAGTTGTTTGCTTGAGTAAAGTGATAGAAAATTAAATGGTGGTGTTCCATCGTTGGTCCATTAGGGATGAGGAACTGTAACTACTCCTAGACAAGAAGAAGAACATGCATGTTAAAAACAAAGTATAATTTAAGAGGGCTGACAAGTAATGGAACATATGGGGGAACATCCTAGCTCTTTCTTTTTTCTTCTAATGTCCTGCTAATGTTGCCCATTGACCAAATCAAATAGGAAGCTTGGAAAAAGGAAGATTATTAAGGTAGTCCATTCACAGGAGTAAGGGTCAAGAAGTTTTTATAAGATGTATCTCAGGGGCAAACCAAAGACATCTAGAGCAGAGGTTTGTTCAGCTTTTTATTTTCCTTTTAGCCTGAACAAAAAACATCACACTAGTTCTTATTTCAACAAGGTCAGCCTGTGCAACTCTTTACAACCACACTCTAATCATAAGTAGGCTTGTTCAATTTCATGTCTCCACAGCTGTATTGCTGGGTATGAGACTACTCACCACAAAATTACATTTCTTCTTCAAACAATTCTTTAGATATGCACAAAAATCAGCCATTTTTACCACTGGATATTTGCAGGTTACTGTACTCATGGCTGTACATATATGATATAATTAGAAAGTCATTTTTTGGTAAGATAAATCCAGTTATATCAACAATGTAACCTATAGGGAGATAAACAACAATGAAAGTCTATTATAATATGCAGTGTATGGACCCAGAAGAAGGTGTTTCTCCAGAGTAAGATTTAATACTTTAAAGTGGTTCTTGAAAATCTTTGTACATATTTTTGGTTCTTATATTCAAATCCATTTTTAGATGTTTTGCTTTCATAATGTGTTCAATGAGTATTACATATGAAATATTGCCAGCTAAAATGTCAAATTGATTTCTCTTTGTATGCTGTTATTTAATATTTTATTTGCTCACTTATTCATTTACTCATTAATATTTTTCTATAAATATTTATCAAGTGCCTTCTATGTGTCAACAATTTTTTCAAGTACTCAAAAAATCAAAACCCCACCCGCAGGGATTTTATCTGTTTTCAATTTTTCAAAGACAACTGAGTTTTTGAGAACCAGTTAAGTCAAACTCTCTAGCATATTTTGAAACAATATATTATGTTAGCTTTTACAAATGTGAAAGCTTATTGGGGGATTTCTTTCTTTGTATTTTAATATTTATTTATTTTTTAGTTGTAGTTGGATGCTATACCTTTATTTTATTTATTTTTATGTAGTGCTGAGGATCAAACCCAGGGCCTTGAACATGCTAGATGAATGTTCTACCTCTGAGCCACAACCCCAGCTGGAGATTTCTTCTCAAGTGTACAGTTGCCAACAGATTGCTTAATGTGGTGTGTGTGTATGTGTGTGTGTGTGTGTAAGAGAGAGAGAAAGAGAGAGAGAGAGAGGAGTAAACCAGAGAGCTTGTGTGTGTGAAGGCATCTTAGGGTATTATACCTAATTATTTTTAAATAGGTTTCAGAAAATTTTATTGATATGTGTTTCATAATGTAATTGATTTGTAACTAGTTAAATTAAATCACTGTTATCACCTGTAGATCCCTTTACTTGTCATATTTAGAGCTCTGGGGTCATAGTTTAAAATTATTCTAATGCTCATTTGAATAACATATTTACCAAATAGGTTACCTTTAGGACCATATCTTAAAAAAAATCACAGCTTTTTGTTTAAAAGTCATACCCAAAATTTGACATAGAAAAGTCAGAAAACTGTGCTTTAGTAATAAGTAATTTATTAAAGATGCTAAAATCCCCTATTACTAACATACCTTCAACCTTTTCTAGTGTACTGATCACTCTTTCAATATTTATTAATATTTACTTTAGTTATATAGTTATACATAAATGAATTAAGAATAAAATAAAATATTATGGCAGTTTAGTTATAAATTAAAGTGAATTATTTGTAAAACTAAAGAATGCTTTTGGAATCTTCTAATCATTTAAGAAGTGGAGAAATTTGGTGCTAGCTCTGGGCGGCACATTGCTTACTGGTGAATATACTCAACTCTCTACACACATGAGAAGGCATCTATTCATCCCTGAAGTCAGAAGTGGCTGGCGATTAAGTGACACTAGAAAAAGACCACAGGGAAAAAGAACAAACTTATCTCAGAAACTTGTTTAAAAATCAATGTTTATACTAACTTCACCCATAAATATGTCTATCGTTCTGCCTAAGAGGATTTGTAAGCTCAGTAGCACATTTCAATTCAAAATAAATAGCAATATAACTTTGGGGTAGATTTCCACTTCAGGCTACTGCAGTGTTCTCTAAACAGGGATCCTTTTTCTCTCTGTGCTTTGAGAATGAGATCTGAAAATTGACATAATATCTACCTTTCTCTACCCATACAATTATATAGGAAACATATAAATAACTAGAGAAAAAATATATTCCAGAAAAGGATTGCCTTGAATCAATTATAGATTATCTATCATAGAGAAACAAATGTTAAACTAATATGGTGTAAAGATATTCTAGGACTGCTTGGATATGCTTTTGTTAGTTTTTTTTAGGCTTAGAATATGACTATTCCTTTGTAAATCCTTCCTCATGCCATGCCTCACTGGAGAAAATTAGTATTGATATGAGGCAGTTAAAATTGACTGAAACGTGGTCATTGATAAGATACAAAAATATTGTCTCTCTGGGATGTTCTTGCTTTATTTAAACAAAAAGAAATGTATAGAAGCAACTTCTCTGAGAAAGTTCTTTGCCTATGAAAGAGAGCCCAAAGGGTCAAGTTAGCTTTGGAGCAAAAGGTCTTTTAGTTGCATGACTCTGACTAAAACATGTATCATAAAATATTTATTCAAATTGTAGTCATTAGATTCAAGATATAATATTGTCCATGCATAAAAATGAAAATTCTATTGTAGATTCTAACAGCACAAATTAAAATTCTATTGTAGATTCTAACAGCACAGACTCTGAAGCCATACAAAGTGTGTGTGAGTCTTGAAGATACCGCCCAAGTGTTCTGGTGCTCACTGCAAACCAGATTTCTTTCCCATTAAAATGACATCCACCTAACAAGATGGTTACAGAATTTGAAATGGTTATAGCTTCCAAGAATGTAGAGCAGTGCCTTGCAAAAAGGAAATATGACACAATTTATGTGCATTACTAACATAATTATTCTTTAATAATCAGTTTTGAAATAGTTCAAGAGGGCTTTCATACAGATTAATTTTGTTTACTGGAATTCTCTATCTGGGATTTGCATACCAAGGCCTGATTAAATTATAAATCATAGTTTTCTTTTGGTTTATTCCTGTGTGGTAATTTAACCCAAGGTCCTAGAATTATGAAAACAGTTGATAGTTTGTTTTAATCTATCAATATTTGTATCTATTTATATATCAATTATTATTTTGAGACTCATGAGAAAAGATTATATATACTCAGGGATATATATTTTTAAATCACTTAATTTTTAGACTTATCACACTTTTCTTACATTAGAAAAATTTCTTTATTTACCCCGGTCTTTAACATATTAGACTCTAACAATATACACTATATTTTTCCAACTTGTGCTGAAGTATATAGAGCACAGATTTTTACAAAAAGGCATATGCTTTTGCAACCTGAAACTAAATAAAAACAATGATTAACAGGTGAGGAATTCCCTGAATTCTTGCTTCTGGTCATTAAAATAGCCCCTACAGGATGTTTCTGTCCTTACCTTGAACAATAATAATATTTCACTTAAATTTGTGTATGATTGTATACACAGTCCACGGTCTCAATAAGTAGAATATTTACAGAATGATAATTTATTTTAGTTCACTGATATATTTGTGATCTACCCATTTGTTACATATAGTTAGGTTTTTTCTCATTATGCTAGATCCAAGAATGTTCTATCACAAAAACATTATAACAGTTATCATTTTAGCATTGATAATAAATTGAGTTATGGGATGGATTATAGCTCAGTGATAGAGCACTTGCCTAGCAAGTGTGAGGCACTGGGTTCGATCATCAGCAACACATAAAAATAAATAAAATAAAGGCATTCTGTCCATCTACAAGTACAAAAATTTTTTTTTTTTTAAATGAAACATGACCAGTTGGGAACTCTTACACCAACATTGTTAAGTTTTTAGTAATTCGTTAATAGTTAGTGTCTCCCTAAGGAATTGAATTATTCTATGATTTCTTAGCCTTGCCACTTGTACTTTGAGCTGGGAAAAAAAATCTCTGTAATAGGGCTGTCCATTGTAGCGTAGAATGTTCACAAGCACTCTGGCCTCCACCGACTGAATGTCATCAAGTAGGAAGACTTGCACCCCACTCAGAAACATTGAATCAATGAAGCTTAGAATTTGCATATAGTTGAATTGAGTAGACACATCTAAATAGTTCACCTAAGTGTCTGTACCAATTAGCAGCCCCACTAAATGTGAAAATGTTCTGTTTGCTGTAAAACTTGTCTGAACTCAGTGCTTTCCATTTATTTTTATGTAATTTTAGCCACATATGTGAATGGGTAGGGGTGTCTTATTTTGGGTTTGATTTGCATTTTTTGATGACTAATGATGAAACCCTCTTAAGATATTTTTAGCCATTTGCAGAACCGATATTGTGAAGTGTCTTTTCCAGTATCTTCCTGTTTTCAGGTTGAGATATCTTTCATTTTCTTACTGATTTCTTTTAGAAATTACTATCATTTCTGATATAAGACAGTTGTTAGAAGTGCACATTGTGCATATGCATGCATTTCCAAGTCTGTAATATGCCTTTTCACTGTCTTAATACTGTGCTCTGTAGAAAATGTATTCTTTATTTTAATATAAATTAGTCATTTTCAACAGCATAACTTTTTCCATCCTATTTAAGAAATATTGTCATGAAGACACAAAAATATTCCATGACTTCTAAACAGTTTCCTGCCTTTATTTTTCAAATACAGATCTCTAGTCAATATTGAAATGCATTATTCTGTATGGTTGGAGGAAAGTTGTTCAGATATATTTTCCTCATTTAGATAGCAAATTAACTCCACTGTTTATTAGAAAAAATATACCTTCTTTATGTTGCTTCATTGTTGACTTTGTCATAAATTAAATGGCCTTATAGGTTTGTTATCTTTGTGCACTATTTTCTAGGCCATAGGTCTGTACATAATTGCAGCATCATACTGTGGTAGTAGACAATTGACTAATGACCAGTTTCTAGCTCTTATACAGTGGGTCATCTGGTAGAACAGGCACGCTTGAGCCACATCCCCAGCCCCCCTACTTCCGATTTCTTGATTTTCCTCCACTCATAGGTTTTCCTGGATGCTTTCTGCTAGTTCTCTTGCCCAAAATTAGACTCGCAGGCTCATGCCTTGGTGGCCTCGGCTCACCAGTTTGGCCCCAAACTTCCATTAGCACGTGCAGTGAAGGCCATGGGTTAACATGCTCGCTGTGCATTTTATTATTTTCTGAAGATTCTTGAAAGTCTAAATAGGCTTTCTGCAATTACCTGGCTATTAAAAATGTGTAAAATGGCAGCCTTCACATCTTTATTTCCTTATTTGATTTCTGCCTCCTCCAAGAGCTGCTCAGCTGAGGACAAAAGCAAATAAAGAAGAAATTTTTTGGTTTTATTCTTTCTTTATTTTATATTTGGGATTCTCTGCATCTTCAGGCCATGATGGGTTTTTAAATAGAATGTTTTGAAGGTCACTAAACTGGTTCTTATTTTTCAGACCTAACGTTTCTTATTCCTTTCTGCATCTTAAATTGAAACAAAAGTATTCAATTTATTTTTTTAAATGCATTTCTTTTTTAAATTTTATTTATGTTATGAGGTGCTAAGAATTGAACCCAGTACCTTACACATGCTAGGCAAATGCTCTACCATTCAGCCACAACTCCAGTCCTCAATCTGTTTTTAAACTAGTCTTTCTCATCTGCCTCTGATAGTCAAGAGATTTGCTTGGTTTTGTTTGGTTTAGTTTTATGTGCATAGGTCAGATACTATGGGTTCAATGTGGTTGGAGTTTCTCTCCTGTATTTACATGCAGACTTTATTGCATTTGCCAAATCTTTTTTTTTAATTCTGAACTATTATCCTTTTAAGTATAATTCTTCCCTCTCCATCTCTTGATTTGATGTACATTTATGAATGCCAGAATTTCTTAAGAGATCTTTTGTGCTTCCTATCTTGTCCTGTTTTGCATTTTCTTTTCTCTGTGTGCTTCACCCTTTGAATATTTCTGTAAATCTGTCTTTAAATTCCAACCCTCTCTATTTTGGAGTATCCATATCTTGTCCTTAATCCTAGATATTTCATGTTTCAGTTCTCAGTTCATTTTTAAAGATCACAATTGTCTGCTGGAATTCCCAATCACTTCTTGTATAAAACCCACTTTGTATATCTCCTACAACATATTAAACCATCTTGTACTTAATTCCTCATCTTACCATTCCAGTATCTGTTATCTGTGAGACTTCTATTCTCCAGCTTTTCTATTGATTGTGGTCATATTTTCTGTCCATTTTTTACATGTAGCACTTTTATGCATGGCAGATATTGGGTGTCAAAAATGATACATTCCTCCTTATGAAGCTACTTTCTACCAGCAGTGTTTCTTATTTTCTTCCTTAAATACATGGGGTGAGAGCCTGGTTATTTTATGTCAACAAGAATGGGAGAGTCAGCTGTTGCCTTTGAACCTATGTTAATGTCTCCCTCTCATGATGATCTAGTGGAGAGCCCATTGTATTATCACTGTTGAAATACTGCCAGTTTTTACCTGGCACTTTAAATTCTTCAGCCCACCTTTTCATCCTGGTGTTCCATGGGGCTTCCATGCTCTACAGCTATGCTTTCAGAGAGTATAAAAGCATAGCTAGGGCAACAATTGTTTCCTAAGCACTCTAAGACTATGGGAGACTTCACCTTAATTTTAAACATAGTTTTGGCTTAGTTCCCTTCTCTAAGGCAGTAACAGAATTAAATAAATATTCCTGTGAGCAAAGCCATCTGTGCATTTGGTGATACTTGATTTGAAATTTGCCATGTTGAAATTTGAGACAACTGACATCTTTCCCTGGTAATGACAGGTGATCAATCATACCTAGAATAAGAAAAAGAATATGAAAGGTGGAATGCGTTTTACATTTAGATTAATCTTTATATCTGTTTTTTGCCATATATGCTTCCAGTCTTCTGATGTGAATAAAAGACATTATATTTTATACACATGTACTTATATATGTCTTTTTTCATTTGCTAAAATTGGTACCTCATCAGTTATATATTACTTAATTCACCTTCCATTTCTATAAAATGTGAATGATAGTCACATTGCTAGAGTTAAAATGTAAGATTTTTTTGTGTAAGATAAATGCATATATATATAGTTAAGGTAGAAATTTACAACAAATAATATCCAATGTGATTAATAGCATATTCAAATTTCAAAATATCCTTGAGCATTTATATACATAGCAAGCATTTTAAAGCTTATATTTGGGGGAAGTAGAGGCTGATGATTTAGCTCAGTTGGTAGAGCATTTGCTTAGCATGGGCAAAGCCCCAGGTTCAGTTCCCAACACACCATAAACACACACACACACACACACACACACACACACACACACAAATATACACAAGCTTATATATTGCAAAAACAAAATTGCCATTTTATGTTTTATAAAAAAATCACTAGTCTTTGAGAGAAAAAACATAAATGAACTTAATGTAAGAGAAAGATCCAACATGAAAAATAAATATCATTGTTGAGCCAAACTATAGATAAATTACATCTAACAAAGTCTTTGTTCTGTAAATTCCTTATAGATAATTAAAAGAAAAAATATTTGAGGACAGAGAGAAACCCTCATAGCAAAGAATAGCTCTCAATTAAAAAAAAGGATAGACATATCAGTTAATCATTAATAGAAAGTAGTTTAATTTTTACAATGGTAAATATTTTTATTCTTGGTTTAGAAAGTAATTTAATTTTTATAATGGTAACTATTTTTATTCTTGGTTCCTATAGGAATGGATTTTCCATTATGTATAATGTCATTTTAAAAATTCCACAAATCTCTTTGCTTTTCCATGGAATCTAGAAATAAAGTTTCTACAATGTGATAAAATTTATAAAATATATGTCTATGGAAAAAAATGTACATAAACATTTAATTCCCTGAATGTCTTAGTCAGCTTTTTCACTGCTGTGACTAAAAGATGTGGACAGAACAATGTTAGGGGAAGAAAAGTTAATTTGTGGGCTCACAGTTTCAGAAGTCTCAATCCATAGAAAGCTAGCTTCATTCCTCAGGGCTACAGGTGAGACTAAAAATCATGGCAGAAGAGTGTGGTTAGGGAAAAGTGACTCACATGATGATCAGAAAGCAGAGAGAGAGTGAGACTCCATTCTCCATATACAAAATATACACTCCTTAGCCACACCCCCCAATGGACCACTTCCTACAGCCACACCCCATCTGCCAACAGCCACCACCCAGTTAATCCAGTCAGAGATGAATTTACTGATTAGTTTAAAGCTATGACCCAATCATTTCTTCTACAAACTTTCTTGCATTGTCTCACATGTGAGCTTTTGGGGGACAGCTCACATCCAAACCATAACACTGGACTAAAAGATCAAAGATTACTCTTTGTGGTAAAATAAGTATTATTATCATTATAACACTGGGCTAGAAGATCAAAGATTATTCTTTGTAGTAAAATAAGTATTATTATTATTTTTTTAGTTAGTCCTATATCTACTCATCTCAATTTTTTTTCAACTGAATCAATTTATTTTCTTTTCAAAATCAGTTTCTATGGATCATATCCACTTGGATTGTTGTCTATAGTAACTTTTATTCACTTTTAAGGATTAAATTTCCTTCATTTTATTATTTTTTCTTTAATAGAGGAATAAAAATTTCATACTTGCTGAGATCTTTCTGCTCTCAGGTATTTTTTATTTTTTATTTAATTTCATCTAATTACTATTGGGAACTATTTTTGTCAGTAGAAATAGGAAATTGTGGAATAAATTTCTTTAATTGCCAATATATAAAGCTTAATGTTGTTCTAAATATATTTAAGGAATCCTCAAATTCTAAATGAAACTCAAAAATTATATTCAAGGTAGTCTCCTATCTTGGCTTTCTCAGATTGGACATTAGTTGATTTGACTACTTAGTGATGACTAATTGAAGTTTAGTTATAAATGTTGGCATCCATATTATAGCCAAATGTGATGAATGTTTCTTGTGGGAAAAAAAAAAAACACTCAAAAGTGAGTTTTATAGTTGTCACACTAAATTCCTCTGTATCTGTTTACTTACGCATATAGAATTAGTAAACAATTACATGTTTCTTTTATACCATATACATAAATAAAATTTAAATAACTTTTCCATGTTTTATATTCAAATTCAATTGTGTCTAAGCTACCTTAACATTTATAAGAGAAGCAGATTCAATAGAAAAATAAACTCTGAAACCTTAAAGTAGTAACTTATAATTTTGGAAATCTCTCCTATAGCTCACACATTATAATGCTACCAACTTTCAGTATGGACCTAAGAATGTCCTCCCAGCACACTCTTATTACTTTGCTAATAAATGCCTTCTATTCAATATGTTGGACTTATTTTTATATTTTGTTAGCTGTGAGGTTTTTCAGTAGGAAGCTACCACCTAATAGCAAAATTGAGCATGTATCCTTTCAAAACAATTTAATAGTTTACATAAAAAGGCATTCTGTAATATTTTCCTCTCTGTCAATTGAATAAATCAAACAATCATTTGACTGCAGATGAAAATATTAATGCATATCAGGATCTCATTTTTTTTCATGAACAATCACTACTTTTGACCAATAATATTTTTAAAAATATATCTCATGATACCTTTAAAACACTAAGGCAGGAGTTTGCAGCATACAGTATGATGAGATATATAAAAAAGCCTTTTTCTTCAATATAAGAAGATATAAATCTTTGATTTTGCTTCCAATACACTTGTTATTGCTTCCAAACAATGTATCTTCCAAAATAGATTTAGATCTTGATAGGAGGAATGAAAACTAAATGGCACAAAATATAAAAACTCAGACCATATATAAAAAATATTATTATATCCTTCATGATGATACTGCACATAAACTACCAATAGAACCAATATCCTTTTTTTATTTCTGACCTATATTTTCCTCTTTTTATATTTATTTTTTAGTTTTAGATGGACACAGTATCTTCATTTATTTTTATGTGACCTGTATTTTCTATGGACAATGTAAATTAAATGTAATTTATAGTATGTCCTTTTATTTTCAAACTATGGGACACTAATCACACAATCTTCTAAATAATACACCTACAAAATCAAACACTTGCACCATATAATATCCCATTCATGTTACTATATATTTATATCATATCTTCATTTAGATGCCAAAGTTCCTGTTGCTATTGGTCACATGTTGATATTTATTTATATTTTGTTTTTACTCTTAACTTTTCAGAGCAAGGAATTACCCAGAGTAAGTCATCAGTAAAAGTATTGACTGACATTAATCCCAGCATATTACAACCCAATGATGTATTGCATTATTATTGTGATTACTTTGGATACATTTTTTTTCAAGTAAGTATCATTTTTGTTTTTATAGCTGCTTTTGCTACATAAAAAAACATTTGAATGCCTAAATGAGGATTAGAAGGAAACCACAATACATTTCTCAAAAGCTTTGCTAATCTATAATTCATTCTGATGTTTCCATCTTTACATCATTTGGCTTAACTCAAGTCAGGAGGAAAAAGCAAACACCTTGATGCCTAGATTACCTTTGACAGTCTCCTGTGACTCTAGGTCATAGCCATACATGTTCTATGAGCTGTGTGATTGCCTTTCTCAAAAGCGTTGCCACCTTTACCATATCCCACGATACTTTTAGTTTTATTATAAAGTTTAATTAGATATTTAAGTGTCCTGCTAACCCTTAGTAGCCCATTGTAGCAATTTCTTCACTCAAGCTCACTATTTCATCTTGTGGTAGGATAAAAAAATCACACTTGTCATAGTACAATCACCATATTTTGGGTATATTTGAGAAAAAAAAGAAGAATGGGCTGAGTATGAAACAACTTTTGTTTGAATTCATAGATGACTGATATTTTATCATGGAAACTTGGGCAACTGAGACATCACCTGTTGAGATTTATTTTCTGTGTTTGTCATTTGAGGGCAGTAATAACAAAAGGACAAAAGTAAGGTAGTAAGACAAAAGGACATCATACAAGGGAACACTCTTTGTAAATATATGTTCTTACTTATATGTTAATCATTTGAAACTTACTTTTATAACTACATGTCTTAAGTTAACCTTCTTATGAGAAACTGTAGGAACAAGATCTTTCAATAAATATTGCCTAGGCTATAGTATAGTATGTTGAACCATTTCGATATTGTCAAAATGGGATCAAAACTAAGAAATAAGAGGAATTAATAGATACTCATTTGTGTACCTTGTAGGATCAGATTATCTATGCATTTTTTTTAATTCATTGAGTTGGGGGGATCATGAAGTACCTATGAGAAACTTTTGGCTGAACAGAAAAATTTCAACGTCCTAGTCATAGTACACTTGAATTCATTAGATAGGTACTGGATGCATGACAAGATATCAATAAAGAAGCAGTTGCAGGTGAAAGGCATCTGGTGATTTTAAGTCAGCCTCATTAAGAGTACATGAAAATCCATAAGTGGAAAAAAAAAGTAGGAAATTTTCAGCATTGAGAATACAAAATAGAGTGCAAAAAAAGCATCCTTATGACTTGAAGCTCAAGGGTTTATACTTTAGGATTCCATTTATATAAACTCTAGCAACTCACAGGACAAATCTACAATGCTGGGGAAAATATCGTGGGTGATCTAAAGTTTGGTGGCTAGGAGAGAGATGAAAGGCGCAAATGACTGCTGATAACTCATATTTATTATATGAACTCTGTTCAAATCAGTGTTTACCCGTCATTAAATAATTGTCACTTTTATTCTAAGTTGTTTATTTTAAGAATATACTATAATTCATAAAAATAACTTAAAAAAAAACCACATTCTAAATGTATACATTGAACCTTAATCCCAAATTCAATGGTATTTTGAGATGAAGATTTAAGAGACAATTAGGAGCAGATGAAGTCATGAGTATGGCTTCTTATGATAGGATCAGGGCCCTCAAAATTAGGGACACCAGACTCTAATCTACATATTGTTTTGGTCGGGCTCCAAATTCCTTAATAGGACACCCATAGCACAAGAGTTAATAACAAGAATCAACAAATGGGACTTACTCAAACTAAAAAGTTTTTTCTCAGCAAGAGAAACAATAAGAGAGGTAAATAGGGAGCCTACATCCTGGGAACAAATTTTTACTCCTCACACTTCAGATAGAGCCCTAATATCCAGAGTATACAAAGAACTCAAAAAATTAGACAATAAGATAACAAATAACCCAATCAACAAATGGGCCAAGGAACAGACACTTCTCAGAGGAGGACATACAATCAATCAACAAGTACACGAAAAAATGCTCACTATCTCTAGCAGCCAGAGAAATGCATATTAAAACCACCCTAAGATACCATCTCACTCCAGTAAGAATGGCAGCCATTATGAAGTCAAACAACAACAAGTGCTGACCAGGATGTGCGGAAAAGGGTACACTTGTACATTGCTGGTGGGACTGCAAATTGGTGCAGCCAATTTGGAAAGCACTATTCCCCTTCTCGGACTATTCCCCAAAGACCTTAAAAGAGCGTACTATAGGGATACAGCTACATCGATGTTCATAGCAGCACAATTCACAATAGCTAGACTGTGGAACCAACCTAGATGCCCTTCAATAGATGAATGGATAAAAAAAAAAGTGGCATTTATACACAATGGAGTATTACTCACCACTAAAAAATGACAAAATCATGACATTTGCAGGGAAATGGATGGCACTAGAGCAGATTATGCTAAGTGAAGCTAGCCAATCCCTAAAAAACAAATGCCAAATGTCTACTTTGATATAAGGATGGCAACTAAGCACAGAGTAGGGAGGAAGAGCATGAGAAGATTACCATTAAAAAGGGACAAGAGCTAGAAGGGAAAGGGAGAGAGAAGGGAAATTGCATGGAAATGGAAGGAAACCTTCATTGTTATACAAAATTACATATAAGAGAAAGTGAGGGGAAAGGGAAAAAAAACAAGAGAGAGAAATGAATTACAGTAGATGGGGTAGAGAGAGAAGATGGGAGGGGAGGGGAGGGGAGGAGGATAGTAGAGGATAGGAAAGGCAGCAGAATACCACAGACACTAGTATGGCAATATGTAAAAACGTGGATGTGTAACCGATGTGATTCTGCAACCTGTATATGGGGTAAAAATGGGAGTTCATAACCCACTTGAATCAAATGTATGAAATATGGTATGTCAAGAGCTATGTAATGTTTTGAACAACTAATAATAATTTTTAAAAAATAGAGACACCAGAGAGCTTGCTTTCTCTTTATTTCCTCTATCTAAAAACAGAGAAGGCAACTGTCTGCAAGCCAAGAAAAGAGACCTCACCAAAAACAAACCACATTCGGACCTTGATTTAATGTGTAGCCTCCAAAACTATGAGAAAATGAATTTCTGGTCTACTTTAAAACTGTTAGTGCATGGAATCTTGTTAGGACAGCCAAAGGTTTTGTTGCCTCAAAAGTCACATGATGAGTTGTAATCACACTATCTTGGTTCTAAATATCACTCAAAGATTCAACAACAGTAATAATCATCATTGGTTGACTCTCATAATGGATCTTCCAAACTTTGGGATGGGGTATTAATACAACACATATATTTTATTGTAGAGTTTTGTTCAGAATTTATTATTTTACTTCACTTTAAGGTTTGATATAAATCCTAGTATTGCAAAAGGAAGAGATTTATCATTGTCCTTTGGTGTTATCATACAATTCACTGATCCATGACTCTTTATTAAACCATAGAGATCCTGGTTCACATTTTTAAGTGGTTTTTCTTGAGTATAAGACAGTATTGAACTTCCATTTTCTAGTTTAATTTGTTCACATTGTAAGAATCTAGATGATTCAATTCTACTTTTCCTTACAGAATAGATGGTGAAGGCATATTAAAAAGATGTATAAGAAAATGTGGCTTTCTTGGCATGTTAGAATTATAGTATGAGTAAATTCTCCATAAATTCTATCTGAAGTGAAATTAGTTATATAGCTCATATCTTATTGATTGAGAATAAAGATTTCATACAGTACCTTTTATATTATATTACAATAAAATGTAAACTGCATAATTAAATAATATTTGTGGTGGAAATCACTTTGCATCACAATAATTATTGGTCAATATTCACTAATTTTTTTTTGGTGGGGGTGCATCAGGGCACTTAATCACTGAGCCACATCCCCAGCCTTAATTTGTTATTTTTAGAGACAGGGTCTCAATGAGTTGCTTAGTGCCTCACTTTTACTGAGGCTCGCTTTGAACTCACAATCCTCCTGCCTCAGCCTCCCAAGCCATTGAGATTACCGGCTGCACTACTGTGTCTGGCCAATATATACTGACATTTCAATGACAACATGAGGTAAAATGGACACAAATAATTGATTTCAATTTTTCATAGAAAATTTTTTTAAAAATGTATTTCTATAGAAAAAGAGATAAATATGCTGTGATAAAAAAGAATACATATTTGAAAAATGAATTATCCAGAGAATTCCTAGTACAGGTTATTAATATTTTATATTCAGTTCCTGTCTTGTCTACTGTGATAAAGAATAAAGGTCATTCAGTATGCAACACCCTGTGAAATTGCTGTGAGTTTATTGTGAGCCAGTAAAAACTGACTTTGATGCATTCATGCAAACAAAAAGATATTGTGATCACCAAATTTTTATTGACAAGAAGTTTCATTGTTTTCTGTTTCTTCATTTTGGTTCTTCTGTCTTGGAAAGCCTATTTCTTTTTATCTAACTTTTCTTTTAAGAAGAGTTGTTTTTTTAAAAAAATTGGTGAATATGAATTAAAATTATACTAATGAACATGGCAGAATGACACATTTATTTTGTACTAAATGATTCATGGAAAGCTAAGTTTACAATCAAATAACTTAAAAATGGTCTGACTTTATTTTTATAATGATGAGATTCCTCAGCCTGAGAAATGCCAATATTTGCCTTATATTTGACTCCATGATAGTAAAAAAATGACAATGCACACAGGAGCATAGCATGACTATGGGAATCCCCTGCTGTAGGGTTATTCTACAGCTTGGTGCCATTGTGAGACCATAAGGAAATGTCCATAAAATTTATCTGAAATTGATTTCATGGCAGCCATCTTTGTTCATAACATTTCTCCTTTAAAAGTTCAGAGACAAAAAGAAAATTTTAATAATGCTTATCTTTATATAAGCCATGGTGTACTGGATTTCACAGATTTTAAGTTTTCATTTCATTTAGCAAAAAAAAAATCAAAATAACTTTTTTAAATTAATTAACTTTGTTAAAGTTTTATTCTCTTTTAGTTCCCTGAAGAGATGCTTTTATCATGTGTAAAAACCTAGGCCATAGGGTGTAAGGAAATTGCTTGTAGGTAGGGAAGACAGGCATGTGCCCATCTAGGAACTTCATGTGTCAATCATATGTCACAGCTTAAGTTTGCTGGAGCAGTAAAGCAGGCTTGGTCCATTATCATAGTAGGGCTTTCTTCTGACCCCACCACATTTTAACAGACACTTTATGTAGTTCATGTGTTATTTTTGTATTAGGGTAATCATTGATAATCTCGAAACAATGGCAAGAGTGTCTCCTAGAATACATTAAAATATTTGAGGTATTTTTAAATTATTTATAAATGTATAGATTAGAAATAAAAGTAGAATATAAAACAGTAGTTATACCCAATATTGCCTAGTAACTTCATACATATCATGCTCTATCATAGGGGAATTTAATTTTTCTACTAATCACAACTCTAAGAATAGAGATTTTGACTATGAAAATACCTGTAATAATAGTCATTTTGTATTACCTTAGTATAGAATGAATAAATCCTTGAAACACATAACTGTAAAAATAACTATTCTTTTATTTTTGACATCTTATTTTATTCTTTGCATCCTCTTAAATTCAGTTCCTTTTTCATGGAGCATATTCTGCAATAAAAATTCCTATTTAACTTATTTAAAATAATTCTCAAATATTGCTAAAATATTGCCTCTTTTAGGAAAACCTCAAATATTCATCATTATTTTATAATTATATTTACCCATCTACTTTAATGACCACGATTCCTTTAAAATAGCAATTTCTATTTATATACAACCAAAAGTCTTGATTAATCATTTGAGGATATTTGAGAAATCCTTTTTTAAAAAATTATTTTTTCATTAGAGAATTATAATTATACATAGTATTTGGGTTCCTTTTGAGAAAATTATGCATATAAGAAATCTGATTTCAATCCTTATTCCACCTCCTTTCCTTTCCTCCTCCTCCCACTTCTCTTCCTCCTCTTCTTTCTATTATTCCTTTTTTAAAAATTAATTGCTTTTAGTTGCAGAGGGACACAATACCTTCATTTTATGTATCTATGTATTTACTTATATGGTGCTGAGGATCAAACCCAGTGCCTCACACATGCTAGGCAAGCTGAGGTCTCTACCACTGAGCTACAACCCCAGCCCTATCCATCCATCTATTTATCTATCTATCTATTGGTACTAGGGATAGAACTCAGTGTCACTCTACCAATGAACCATATCCCCAACACTATGTTGTATTTTATTTATAGGTAGGGTATCACTGAGTTGCTTAGAACCTCACTATTGCTGATGGTGGCTTTGAACTTGCAATCCTCCTGTCTCAGTCTCCCAAGCTTCTGGGACTACAGGCATATGCCACTGTGCCAGGTGATCCATTTATTTTTTATTGCTACTTTCTATATATACATAAAGAAGAAATTCCCTTAGTACACACACACACACACACACACACACACAGACACACACACAGACACACACACACACACACACAAACACAAATATATAATGTGACTGTTACACTCATTCCATATTTCTTTCCTTTCTTTCCTCTCTCCTTCACATTCTCCAACTTCTACATCACTGATCTTCCCTGTATGTTTCTGATCCAATCGTTGATCCCCTCCCTGACTGCTTCTTTCCCTTATTTTGTATTAGTTTACACCTATGAGAGAAAGCATTCGACTATTTGATTTTCTGAGCCCGGCTTATTTCACTTAGCATGGCTTTTCTATATTTCCTTCCACCTCTCAGTAAATGTTACTATTTCATTTTTTTAACTGGATTGGACCATAGTAAACTAGAGCATTTCCTAATTAACCTGGCCAAAATGTATTGTAAGGTCACTAGTGCTCATACAGAGGACAGGTAATTAGTGATGAAATTTTCCTTCAACATTCTTGTCTTCCACTGTCAGAGTGTGTGTTTATGTGTGTGTGCACATCTGAACTTGAGTAGGAAAAGTATTTCTGAGGTAATTTGGAGACATAGATAAGGTTTGAATGAGAGGTTATTTTACTTAAAAATTTCTACCTTTTCATGCTCATTATATTTGAGCAGATTTTGTATAAATAGGCCACTTAAGATTTAGAATTCAATTAAAATTGTTTCCTATTGTGAGAACTAAGTAGAACCATTGATTTTCTTTACATTTTAAATATAACTTTTAAAGTTTTACAAATTTTTTTTCTTTCTCTGCAGAGAAAGGTATTTCTCTGATAATTACTTATCTACTTACTTTTCACAGATTATCAGAAGGATGTAAAATGTATTTATTGACATTTTAAAAGTCACTCTTTTGGCATCATTATTTGCTAATGAGCTTGTTTTGGAAAGTTTGCAAGCTTATGTGACAGAATGACATTTTATTTTATGAATAAGGTCACCAGTGTTACTTAGTCTATGAGAGGAAAAGGTCTTATTGAAAGGTGAAGCTGTTAACTACATTTGACCTAAAACCTGCTTTAATTTTTTTTTAAAAAAAATGGCAGTGAGAATCCATGTAGTGTCTAACCTGTGAGGTGGAGTTTCAGCAATTATCAGGCAATGTCCAGAAAGTGCCTGAGGATGGGAATTACCCATCACCTGACAGAGGGGGTATTCAAGCTTATTTCCAAATGACTTGATAGCTATATATTTAGAGACAAATATATGTTTGAAAAGAATTGCAAAGGCCACTGTTTACTCTGTGGTTCCCCTCCTCTATCATTTGGCACCATTAAAGATGTCTGGAATTCTATGAGCAGAGGTTCTGTGGGATAATTATATGTTATTTTTAGACTCCTTATATGTCAAAAGAGGGACATGAATGTTGTTCTTTAAGGAATGAGGAGGTTCAATATTGTTCAAATCAATCTCTGAAATGGCCAAGTTTTTTTTAAGTGTTAGATTTGTGCCTGTAGAATAAATTGAATGGAACAAGTTCATTTGAATGAAAGTAATGCTCAATGAAAAAAAAATAGTTTTCAAATATGAGCATATTCCTTCCTGCCAAATGCATTCATCTCATTAAAATCCTTTGCAAGTTAATTAAGTTGATTACTGTATTACCATATAAGTGGTATCACAATTCCTTTAATACAATTTGGAATAGGAAAAGAAGGAATACATTGTCTATGTAGGAGACACACCCAAAGAGACAGCCACTATAAAGGCATTGTCGTAGTCTATTTGTGATGTTGTAATAAAACACCACAGACTAGGTAATTTATAAAGGCCAACAATCTTTAAAGCTGGGAAGTTCAATTTCAAGTCACCAGCAGTTTCACTGACTGGTGAGGGTCCTATCGGTGGTTTCAAAATGATGCCTTCAACACGGCTTTCTCCAGGGAAATGAGCCTCTGTGTTCTCACAAAGAAGGCAGCAGTGAGGCCAAGAGGATGCATGCCTTCACTCATTCCTATTATGAGGGAGGACCCCTCATGATATAATTACCTCTTAGAGGCCCCATGTCTTAATACTATTACACTGGCAACACCTGAGTTTTGGAGTGGACACCTCATATCAAAGTAATAATGCCAAGTACCTTGAGCCAGTTTCCATTGTCTTTTCAATGATCTAAGTGAATTATTTGCAAGCATATATAGAGAGACACTCTTCAAGATTTTACATATTTAAAGCTAGTGTTACATGATTACACCATGTAAATTAACTACTTTTCCTGTCTCTGAAAATATTTTACCAAATAGTTTTTCTATTTGATTTTCAGTTCCTGTTCCTAATTATATGCTATTAAGAATTAAAATATTGCATCTGCTCACAAGACAACTACAAGTGTCAGAAAGTGTCATAGTATTTCGATTTCACATAAAATCTTATTTTAATCCCACAATAACACTATGTTGTAAGGGCTATTTATTTGCATTTTATAATTTGTAAATGATTATATGAAAATCCATGAGATACTAAGCAACTACCACAGTAGATGGTGGAGCTAAATTTGGATTGACTTCTGAGTCCACTGAAACTATACTTATCTTCAGTGATGGTCAGACCACATTAGATTATTTCAATATGATAGCACTCACATTATAGTATGTGATTCATCCTCAAATATTTTCCATTTCAAAAAGCTTTGAGTATTTTATATAATTAAAAATACTATGATTAATAACATGGGATAAAGACAATGATCACTGATGTTAAACCATTTTAGAGATTTAAAATTATTCCTTTTTTCAATATTCTCTAAAAAGCATAACTTGCTGGAACATGGTGGCATATGCCTATAATCAAAACACTCCTTGAGGCTAAGGGAGGAGGATAGTAAATTCAATGCAAACCATTTGTCACCATTTTTAAAGCTGGGAAGTTCAGTTTCAAGGCACCAGCAAGTTAATTGACTGGTGAGGGTCCTATTTGTCTCAAAATAAAATATAAATAGGTCTGGGGTCAGGCGCAGTGGTGCTCACCTGTAATCCCAGTATATTGGGGGGCATAGGAAGGATGATTACAAGTTTAAAGTCAGCCTCAGCAAGAATTGAGGCACTAAGGAACCCAGTAAGACCCTGTCTCTAAATAAAATATAAAATAGAGGTGGCTCATTGATTGAGTGCCCTTGAGTTCAATCCCCAGTACCAAAAAAAAAAAAAAAAAAAAAAAAAAATACTGGGGAGGGGGATGTTGCTCAGTGACTCAGTGATTAAGTACAATTCTTGGCTGATGTGACAAAAGACCTACAAGAAAAATTTTAGTGGAAGAAAAGTTTATTTGGGGGATCACAGTTTCAGAGGTCTCAGTCTATAGATGGCTGGCTTTATTCCTTGAGGTTCAAATAGGGGCTGAACATCATGATAGAAGATTGTGATGGAGGAAAGAAGCTCAATATATGACATCAGGAAGCCGAGAGAGACTTCACTGGCCAGATACAAAATATATACCCCAAAGGCTTGTCCCCAGTAACTCACCTCCTCCAGCCATACCCTATCTACCTTAAATACCACTCAATTAATCAGGGGATTTTTTTTTTATTATTGGTTGTTCAAAACATTACAAAGCTCTTGACATATCATATTTCATAATTTGATTCAAGTGGGTTATGAACTCCCATTTTTCCCCCATATACAGATTGCAGAATCACATCAGTTACACATCCACTGATTTACATATTGCCATACTAGTGTCTGTTGTATTCTGCTGCCTTTCCTATCCTCTACTATCCCCCCTCCCCTCCCCTCCACTCCCATCTTCTCTCTCTACCCCATCTACTGTAGTTCATTTCTCTCCCTTTTTTCCCTTTCCCCTCACATCCTCTTATATGTAATTTTGTATAACGATGAGAATCTCCTTCCATTTCCATGCAATTTCCGGTCTTTCTCCCTTTCCCTCCCACCTCTCGTCCCTATTTAATGTTAATCTTCTTCTCATGCTCTTCCTCCCTGCTCTGTTCTTAGTTGCTCTCCTTATATCAAAGAAGACATTTGGCATTTGGTTTTTAGGGATTGGCTAGCTTCACTTAGCATAATCTGCTCTAGTGCCATCCATTTCCCTGCAAATGCCATGATTTTGTTATTTTTTATCAGCGATTTGGTTAAGGCTCTTGTAATGAAATCATTTCACCTCTAAGAAGTCTTACATTATCTCATACCTGAACTTTTTGGGGACACCTCACATCTAAATCATAACACTACCCTCTTTATTGTTCTTTTAGTTGTCTAAGCCTCAGGATTTTCTCTTTCAAATCACTCTGTAGGACTACATAATACCTACTCCTTTCAAGTTTACAAAAATATGCTCAATACAGTGGAGTGGCTGTTCTTTACATGGAACTGTACTCTACTTAGTGGTAAACATGACCTCTTAGTGGATATCTATAGATCTGAAGTAAGATAAACAATAAAGAGTATTAAATAAGCAAATCATAATCAATAAAAAGATTATCTTTGAGGATGATGGATTCTAACTCAATTTTAAACTTTCTTATGTATCTACCTAGTTTATCATGGTAGCAAATATATAACAGAATTTCAATAACTGGCTGTTGAGTGAAGAGATTTATGTTTTTTAGAATATTAATAAACAGCCTTTTGAAAATAATTTTTCTTTTTGTTATTTGTTCTGAGCATAGCATTATTTCCTATTTTTAATCAGATTAGTAAATGCATGTGATATCAAACAGAAAGGGCATTAAGATATTAAGAACGCCCAGGCCTTAGCTGACTACATGTACTCTCATGCCGTTCTCTGGAAATAACTCTGAAAACCCTTTTTTCTTTTTCTTTTCATCTTCACTCCCATATTTTTATTATTTTTTAAAATAAATGACAGCGGAATGCATTACAATTCTTATTACACTTATACAACACAATTTTTCATATCTCTGGTTGTATATAAAGTATGTTGACACCAATTCGTGTCTTCGTACATGTACTTTGGATAATGATGTCTATCACATTCCACCATCCTTGCTAATCCCCTGCCTCCTCCTTTTCCCTCCCACCCCTTTGCCCTATCTAGAGTTCATCTATTCCTCCCATGCTCCCCCTCCCTACCCCACTATGAGTCAGCCTCCTTATATCAGAGAAAACTTTCAACATTTGTGTTTTTGTGCATTGGCTAACTTCACTTAGCATTATCTTCTCCAATGCCATCCACTTACCTGCACATGCCATAATTTTATACTTTTATCCCTGAGTAATATTCCATTGTGTATATATGCCACATTGTTTTTATCCATTCATCCACTGAAGGGCATCTAGGTTGGTTCCACAGTTTAGCTATTGTGAATTGTGCTGCAATAAACATTGATGTGGCTGTGTCCCTGTGGTGTGCTGTTTTTAAGTCTTTTGAGTATAGACCAAGGAGAGGAATAGCTGAGTCAAATGGTGTTTCCATTCCCAGATTTCCAAGGAATCTCCATACAAAGGTGCCAAAAATATGCATTGGAGAAAATATAGTATCTTCAACAAATGGTGCTAGAAAAACTGTAAATCCATGTGCAACAAAATGAAATTAAACCCCTATATCTAACCATGCACAAAACCCAATTCAAAATGGATCAAGGACCTAGTAATTAAACCAGAGACTCTGCATCTAATAAAATAAAAAGTAGGCTCTAGTCTTATTAATATAGGAGTAGGCCCCAACTTCCTTAGTAAGACTCCTATAGCACAAGAATTAAAACCAGGAATCAATAAATTAGACGGAATAAAACTATAAAGTTTTTTTCTCAGCAAAAGAAACAATCTGTGAGGTGAAAAGAGAGCCTACATGCTGTGAGCAAAATTTACCCCTCAAATATCAGATAAAGCACTAATCTTTAGGGTATATGAAGAACTCAAAAAGCCAAGCACCAAAAAAACAAATAACCCAATCAATTAATGGGCCATGGACCTGAACAGACACTTCTCAGAAGAGGATATAAGGTCAATCAACAAATATATGAAAAAGTGTTCATCACCTCTAGCAAATAGAGAAATGCAAATCAAAACTACTCTAAGATATCATCTCACTTCAGACAGAATGGCAGCTATTATGAAGACAAACAACAATAAGTGTTGGCGAGGATGTGGGGGAATAGGCACACTCATACATTGCTGGTGGGACTGCAAATAACTCCCATTTTTCTAAGTGCATGTTTTACCACCATTTCACAATTTATTGATTTTAAGTATTGTTCTACAACTTACTATGATACCAAATGAAGAGTTTCTTCTTTAATGTCCTCCTTTCACCTGTTCCCTTTATCCTACCAATGTTGTTGTTTTGTTGCTTTTGAGTATATAATCAATGATTACTTATTCTGAAAACAGCAATGTTTACCACAGCTAATCCAGGAAGCTTCCTTTCATATGAAAATTTAAAAGTTTTATGACATTTGTAATATCATCTTTTTGAAGTTAGTTTATATTCCTATTTTTTAACTCCCTAAAGTGTTTCAATAGACTCATAAAACATTTACCAAGATGTTTTCTAAGTGTTTTTAAATGCTTAGATATTGTATTAGTTGCATTTATTTTAATAAAGATCTAATTTCAGTACTAGTCTTTCCCTAGTCTGGTTATAAAATGGTCACAGAAGGTCTCTCATTATTTCCTTTTCTAAGTGTTTATGTTTTCTATTTCCTGAATCTTGTTTTTCTTTCTTTCTTTTTTTATAGTTCATCCCTTTGTAATATTCCTTAGAGGAAAGGAAGATAAGATTATGAGACTCCATATGTCAAAAATAATTTCATTCTAAACTTTTATTGGGTAATGATTTAGTCATCTTTTTGTCACTTTGACCAAAAAGCATGACAAGAAGAGTTTAGAATGGAAAGTTTACTTTGACAAACAGTTTCTGATTTCTAGTCTATGCTTGGCCAAATTCATTGCTCTCAGCCTGACATGAAACAGCATGTGATGGCCAAAGGATGCATTGAAGAAAAGATGCTCAATTCATGACAGCCAAGAAGGAGAGAGAGAGAGAGAGAGAGAGAGAGAGAGAGAGAGAGAGAGAGAGAGAGAGAGAGAGCGCACAGTGCTTGTTAGGGAAGAAATATAAACCCTAAAGGCAAACTCCCTGTGACCTATCTCTTCCAGTCACACTCTACCAATTATAGTTATACCACCCAGTCAATCAAATCAAACATACCAATCCACTCATTAGGTTACAGCTCTCGTAATCTGATCTGTTTATATCTGAGCATACTTGCTTTGTCTCATGCATAAGCTATTTGGGGATACCTTATATCAAAACCATAACAGCTGAATAGTTAAAATACAGAATTCTAGATTGGAAACCACTATTGTTTAAAACATTGGAAGGGATTGCTTATTTTTCCCTCACTTTCAGGTTTGGTGCTTATAAGTCTGGATCCATTCTGATTTATTTTTCATCTATGATTCATTTGTTTCCCTACCCACACTCAAGAAGGTAATAAGAGCTTTCTTCATTCCTGTTCAGAAATTGTAATGATGCATCTTAGAATTAATAAGTCTATTTTTCATGTGCTTTGGATACAAAGCACTTAGAATCCCAAAATTCTTGCTCTTCAATGTTGAATATTTTTACATTCTTTCAAGATAGTATCCTCATTGTATACTTTGTTTTCCAATTACGAAACTTCCAGCATTTAGATATTGGATATTCCAGCATAATCATCATTTTTCTTATCTGTTTTCTAGTATTTCCTATTTTCTTATATTTTTTATGTTTTCTCAGAAATTACCTCAATTTTTCTTCCATATTATAAAAAAATAAAGCATATTTTAAAAGAACTTTCTTATTTTTTTCTAAACAATATAGTGTTCTACTTCTGTAGATATTGCTTTTAGTTATCTGAGATTATCCATCTTCTCTAAACTTTTCTTACGATTCATGAATTATCTTTTTTCTCTTATTCTTTTTACTATCATAGCCCTAGTATTTGTTTGTTTTGAGTTATCTAATATCAAAGTCTTTCCTTGAATATTTGATATCCCTAAGTGTAACTCTTACATTATTGCAAGAAAACAATCAATTAACAATGCTGTTTTGTATATGTATGTGTACAGTATTCTCAATGGAAAACTTCTCTGAGAGTGACCAGATGAATGTAATTTCAGGATTTTTTTTTTCAAAGAATTCCAATTATATGTATTTGGAATACTTTGTGTTTTTACTTTTCATTTCTGTACAGAACACCTTTCTAGATGCTTGCTTCATTAAGTTGGATAGGTGTGTAGAAAGCAGTGAGCACTAACAACCTGTTAATTTCTAGCATTCTAAACTCAAAACGCAGAGATCAAGTTTGGGGATTCAGCCAATGCGTGTATTGATTTATCTTCATACTTAAGCTTCATTTTACTACCTACTCTGCCTGATTTTTCTCAGTATTATTTCTTGTGCTTCTCTCCTGCTTGTTCTTTTAAAAAATTATTCTGGTTCAGAGATCAGTTGATATTATAAATTTTTCACCAGATTGCTCTCCTCCCTAGGGAAAAGGATCTTTTTTCCCCCCATTTTGTGATAATTTTAAGTAGGAAAATATGTTTAAGTAAAAATCTTAAAAAAATGTAGTATATGAAACTTAGGTAATATAAAGAGAGTTGGAGTGAGGATCTTTCCAAAAAGATGTGATGAAGGAGGGTATAAAGGGACCACAAGGGAACATGAAATATCCCAATGACATATATTCCACAGACACCCTTGTACTTGCAGTTCCCATTAAGGAGCGTTTATAGGAACCTGAAAAACACAAAATCTGTGTGCAAGAGCTGACTAATAGGAGCTGTAGCCTTCAGCCAAAGGACAGGATCAATTCAGAACTCCCAAGAGAAAGAGCCTAGTAATTTCCAAAATGAAAGGAGCAATCTCTTCATTTACTCTGTTTTCCTCTTGGAGCTCCCAACTGATAATATCCAAAAGAAATTCAGACGTCTAAATAAACCAAAATACCGTTCATACATTTTTTAGACTCCTAGGATATAAAGTAGAATGGAGAAGGAAGTGGGTTGGGAGGGTCAATCAGAAAATATATACAATGTATTTAAATGCAATGTCATGGTATTAAAATCTAAATATATAACGTGACAAAGAACTTAATCAGAACGAGTACAAACCCGAAATATGAATGTGAAGACTGGTAACCAAATTGCCCATACCAATGAAAACTGACCATGATCTCTATGGTCTCATATAAAAATATTTACAACAGCCCCCTGGAAGTGGTCCTGGTCAGTGAAATGTAGAGATATCTAATGAAGTTGGCCATAGGATGCCCTAAGCAGATGCACCCAACATTCTAATTCCTGGAACCTATAAATGTTACCATATTTGAAAAAAAGATTCTTTGCAGATGTAATTAAGGATCATGAGATCAGTAGATTATCCTGGATCTGACAAGAGAACTCTTAAGTGCAAACAAGAAGTGACTTTATAAGAGAAACATGGAAGAGAAGACAGAGAAGAGGAGAAGGCAATGTAACCACAGAGGCAGAAACTAGAGGGATACAGTCTTGTGCCATAGACTGTATGGAGTTACCAACTGCAAGAGGCAAGGGACAGATAGTTCTCTATAGTTTTCACAGGGAGGGAACTCATGAGCAACTTAACTGTGGACCTATAGTCTCCAGATAGGACTTCAGACCTGTAACCTGGTATGACAGGTGTAAATCAATCTACTGTCCCTGATACATATATAGAAAATTCAAAACTTAAGTTTTTCTCAGGAATTAATTAATGACCTTAATGTAAATGTCAATTTGTTCCTGATTAAAATATTTTAATGCCACACTTTTACAATTCCCAGTGGAATTTGGAAAATTATCTCACCTGCATTAGTGTTTACCTGCTACCAATCTGCTCTGGGCACTGTTCTGTTCATGATCCAACTGTAGATTTGGGATTTTCAACATCTTTTTATGATTATACAATTATGCAAAGAGAGATAATTAGCAGCTTTCACACCCTTGATTCTATAGAGATAATTGATTCCTTCACTTTTACCTTTATAAATTTCCAACTCCTTTTGCTTGCCATCGAATTCTCAGTATTTTGTTACTTTGGCTCTCAGCTGGGTGTGTCTTTCACACTGGTTATTTATTCATTGTTCCCATTGTTCTGAAGCTCTATTCTCCCCTTCTAATTATATTTCCCCAAGAGTATCTGTAGTCCACTCTGTCTAAAACCGTTGGACCTAGCATTGATTAGTGTTCAGATTTATCAGAAAGATGAACCTGAGTGAAAAGACTTCATCCCTGTTAAAATACTTACTTTTTATTTGATTTTATTTGATTTTTATTTGATTATTATTGCTGCACTTCAGGAAACACTCCTGCTGGTAAAATCAAGGACTGGTCTAGATTAGGATCTTTCAAGCCGCAGATCCATCTCCTCCCGCTATTCAGGTGTTGATTTTCAGACTGGCTTAGCTGAGAACACTTATTCACTCACAGTTTGCTTGTTTATATATTTAACTAGTTATTAATTTTGTTGTTCACTTGCTATTTTTATCCTTTAATCAAATGTGGCCTGACATGCAGGTTTCGGTCTGGAGAGGGCTTGCCTAATCCATGCCTAGACTGTTTACTCTTAGAAACCATGATAATAAATTTGTATTCTTTGAAATTTCTAAATCTATGGCCATTGTGTAGGCAGCATTAAAAAAGTGATGCCCATGTTTATAAGGAATTCATAGCTCTCATTGCATTTTCTTATAAACGGTCAAATTATTTGATCTAAATTTTTATTTAGTAATGAAAAATCATGTTTCATAACTAATCAGTTTTCTAATTATCCAGATGGTGGGTAACACCTTTCCACATAAAATTGTCTGCTAACTCATTAATTTTAGAAGTTTTTGTGTGGCACTCTCACCTATGATATAAAAGGCCAAATAATCTGTTAGCTTCCATTCTGTTAGTATTCATTCCCAATCAGTTCTGTAAGACAAATATAAACCCAAAAAACTCTCTCTTATGTTCCTCCAAAAGAGAGGCTTGCATTTGTGTATATGTACATGTATATTACTTGTCATTCTTTGCATATAGTCATCTGTAAAATACTTTATTTAAATACCAATCATTTCAGTTTTCATTCTCTAACCTAACTTCTAAGGAAATATCACCCACTGTGAATGTTGTTAACATTTCATAGAAGATTAACATTCTTTTCATAGAATTGTTGATTATTTCTTCTTTTGAGAAGTATCTGTTTAGTTTATTTGCCCATTTACTGATTGGATTATTAGTGGGGATTTTTTTTCATTTTAGTGTTGAGATCTTTGAGTTCTGGATACGAATTCCCTATCAGAAGAGCCATTGCTTAAAATTTTCTGTCATTGTGCTTACATCTTCTTTCTGCGAATTGTGTCCTTTGCATACAGAAGTTTTTGAATTTGATACCATCCCATTCATTGATTTTTTGCTCTTATTCTGAGCTATAAGTGTCCTATTCCGGAAGTGTTTACCTGTATCTATATGTTGAAGGGTTTACCCAATTTTTCTTTGAATGTTGCAAATTTCTGATATTATATTTAGATCTTTGATCCATTCTGAGTTGACTTTTGTAAGGTGTAAAAGATAAGGATCTAGTTAATTCTTCTACATATAGGTATCCAGTGCACCAGCATTATTTGTTAAGAGGCTATCTTTCTCCGATATGTTTTTGGCACCTTTGCCAAGAATCACATAATTGTGTCTAGGTGAGTTTGTTTCCATGTATTGTTATGAAAAATGTTCAACCTTTTTACCATCATACTAATGCAAATCAAAACTACATTGGCTCTCCATCTCATTAAAGTTAGAATGACAATCATCAAGGGTACAAATCATAAGTGCTGGAAAGAATGCAGAGGGAAAGGGACTCTTACACATTGTAGTGGGAGTTTAAATTGGTACTGACATTAAAGAAATCACTTTGGAGTTTTCTCAAAAAATATCTACAAACTATTATAGATCAACTTATCACTAATATGTAAATATTGCCTAATGTATAGTTCATAATCAAAGCTTTCTAAATTTCTTCAAACTATCCTTCATGAATATTTTTAAATAGAGGGACAAATTAAGAAGCATGAATTGTACTGAGGTTTCATGTTAATTTACTCTGTTTAATGATAGAATTTTCCCCTCCTTGTTTTGTTTTTGAGATTATTGACATATTTGAGCAATTTAAACCA
The DNA here is from genome assembly GCF_964194105.1 of Spermophilus citellus. Taxonomy (NCBI): domain Eukaryota; kingdom Metazoa; phylum Chordata; class Mammalia; order Rodentia; family Sciuridae; genus Spermophilus; species Spermophilus citellus. Next base: position 253,485,084 of record NC_138182.1, read on the forward strand.
ATTGTTTACTAATATCTCTAACCATTAGTGTTACCTAATTCCTTCCCCTTGATTTGATTCAAGTTAATATTTTTTGTAAGAATACAACTCATACTATTTAATATCCATTGCATAATATGAAATCATTCAGCAAAAATCAATAACCATTACCTAATCAGATGAAACTCAAAGGCACTTCCTTAAGATGATGGCATCTATTCAAGTAGAAAGGACTTAGAATCTCCCATTTGGAGGATCTGGGTTTAGAGTCAAGTGGTTCTGAGTCTGCTCCAGTTCAGAATTTGATTTCAGTATAAATTCAAAATGAAGAAAACTACTTTCCATCAATCATTTCATCCATAAACTGAGTTAAATGAGCATGTTTCAGTTCATGTCACATCAGTGATACTCAATAAATCCTAGCCAATGTTATTACTATAATGATAATTATTATTATTACTTCCAAGACTATATTAGAATATGTCATGATATTAAAATGCTCATTAAAATTAACGGTTTTTATTTTTTACAAAAATATTTGAGCCAAAGATAATTTAACTACTTCTTGTAAAGTAACAATGTTGAGATTTCAAATTCCTTTCTGAACCCTCATTGAAATGTGAAGACCCAGATTTCCTCTGAAAGACAGAAGCTGGACAAAGAAAGGTCACATCTGAGCCTGGACACAGAATGAAACTGCTAGAGCTGGGGTCCTATCCACACAGCCTGAGAGTGACCTTGGGAACTTATACTACCCCTCTTCTTTTTCTAAAATGGTCAACATAAAGGAATAGAAATTGGCATCTACAGTCCTGTGGAATACATGCATGGTCACTGGGGAGAATGTTCCAGTGTCTCCAAGAGTCTTCTGCTTTATGCAAACAGGGGAGAACTGTTTGCTGTTGGATTGGAAAAAAATTCTGACTTTCTCTTTGATCACCCAGTACAGAAAGAATCTACTCTCCTTCAAGAATACATGCTATAATATTGAAATAGTAAAATAAAAATCAAATATAGAGAAATGTTTTATAAACAGTACCACACCAATTTCCTATTCTCTATATTAAAATAATGCTACTACTACAGTAGTTTGGGGAACTTGAATTAAAGTTGACATATTGCATTCAGTTTTTCATTTTCCACTTAGTTTTATTTAATATCATGAAAAAAATCACAAAAATAACTGTAAATATTATGTAAATGTCTAGTTTTACACATTTTGACAAATTTTTATGCCCATGTGACCAAATCCTAAAAATAGAGCACATTTAAATTACCACAGCCATTACTTAGGATTCTACTACTGCAACTGAACATTGTTGAATTTTTTATAAAGACTTTGCTAAATTAATTACTGAATTAGCAGTTTGTGATATAATATTTTATTTTTATGTATGCAATCATTTCATCTGAGAAGAGAACACAAATTTTACTTTTTCCTTTGCATATTTATTCATCTGTTTTGTATCTTACTAGCTTGGAACTGAAAAAAAGTTGTCAAAATTTAGCTAATGGATGTGCTTATCTTCTTGATGGCATTACAGGGAGAGCACTTAATGCTTTACTATTAAGGGAGATGGTAAGCATTAGAAGCAAAAGCCTTTCAGTTAGAAATGATAGTACTTGTTCACGTTTCACTGTCATTCATCGTCCATAGCTAGTTGTCATATATTATTAAATATCTGGCCTTTTTTTGGAAAAAATAAAATAGTCATGTCTGAGGATGATAATTAACATTTTTTTTCACATTTCCTTATTAATGTGAGTAGTTATATTGAAAGAAAAATCATATTGTGCAAAATAACACTTATTTGCTTTACACATTACTAGGTCATATTTGCTGTTTTGTTTAGATTTTTTTCAATTTTCATAGGAGTTATTTATCTGCTTATGTCTTTTTTGTAATATCCTTTGTAGGTATTACCCTCAGCTTATCTTGACCTCATAAAATGAATCAGGAAGTCCATACCCTTTATCTATATTCTGGAAAAGCTGATATTTGTCTGTATTATTTTTTTCTTTTTTTTTATTGGTTGTTCACACCATTACAAAGCTCTTGACATATCATATTTCATACATTAGAATCAAGTGGGTTATGAACTCCCATTTTTACCCCAAATACAGATTGCAGAATCACATCGGTTACACATCACATTTTTACATACTGCCATAATAGTGACTGTTGTATTCTGCTACCTTTTCTATCCTCTACTATCTCCCCTCCCCTCCCCTCCCATCTTCTATCTCTACCCCATCTACTGTAAATCATTTCCCTCCATGTTTGTTATCCCATTCCCCTCATAACCTCTTATATGTAATTTTGTATAACAATGAGGGTCTCCCTCCATTTACATGCAGTTTCCCTTTTCTCTCCCTTTCCCTCCCACCTCATGTCTCTGTTTAATGTTAATCTTTTCTTCCTGCTCTTCCTCCCTATTCTGTTCTTAGTTGCTCTCATTATATCAAAGAAGACATTTGGTATTTGTTTTTTAGGGATTGGCTAGCTTCACTTAGCATAATCTGCTCTAGTGCCATCCATTTCCCTGCAAATTCCGTGATTTTGTCATTTTTTAGTGCTGCATAATACTCCATGGTGTATAACTGCAACATTATTTTTTATCCATTCATCTATTGAAGGGCATCTGAGTTGATTCCACAGTCTAGCAATTGTGAATTGTGCTGCTATGAACATCGATGTGGCAGTATCCCTGTAGTGTGCTCTTTTAAGGTCTTCAGGAAATAGTCCGAGAAGGGCAATAGCTGGGTCAAATGGTGGTTCCATTCCCAGCTTTCCCAGGAATCTCCATACTGCTTTCCAAATTGGCCGCACCCGTTTGCAGTCCCACCAGCAGTGTACAAGAGTACCCTTTTCCCCACATCCTCGCCAGCACTCATTGTTGTTTGACTTCATCATGGCTGCCAATCTTACTGGGGTGAGGTGGTATCTTAGGGTGGTTTTGATTTGCATTTCCTTGACTGCTAGAGATGGTGAGCATTTTTTCATGTACTTGTTGATTGATTGTATGTCCTCCTCTGTGAAGTGTTTCTTCATGTCCTTGGCCCATTTGTTGATTGGGTTATTTGTTTTCTTATTGTCAAATTTTTTTGAGTTCTTTGTATACTCTGGATATTAGGGCTCTATCTGAAGTGTGAGGAGTAAAAATTTGTTCCCAGGATGTAGGCTCCTTATTTACCTCTCTTATTACTTCTCTTGCTGAGAAAAAACTTTTCAGATTAAGAAAGTCCCATTTGTTGATTCTTGTTATTAACTCTTGTGCTATGGGTGTCCTATTAAGGAATTTGGAGCCCAACCCCACAATATGTAGATCGGAGCCAACTTTTTCTTCTATCAGACACAGAGTCTCTGATTTGATATCTAGCTCCTTGATCCACTTTGAGTTGACTTCTGTGCATGGCGAGAGAAAGGGATTCAGTTTCATTTTGTTGCATATGGATTTCCAGTTTTCCCAACACCATTTGTTGAAGATGCTATCCTTTCTCCATTGCATGTTTTTAGCTCCTTTATCAAATATAAGATAGTTGTAGCTTTGTGGATTAGTCTCTGTGTCCTCTATTCTGTACCATTGGTCCACCTGCCTGTTCTGGTACCAGTACCATGCTGTTGTTATTACTATTGCTCTGTAATATAGTTTGAAATCTGGTATCGCTATACCACCTGATTCACACTTCCTGCTTAGAATTGTTTTTGCTATTCTGGGTCTTTTATTTTTCCATATGAATTTCACGATTGCTTTATCTATTTCTACAAGAAATGCCATTGGAATTTTGATTGGCATTGCATTGAACCTATAGAGAACTTTTGGTAATATCGCCATTTTGATGATGTTAGTTCTGCCTATCCATGAACAAGGTATATTTTTCCATCTTCTAAGATCCTCTTCTATTTCTCTCTTTAGGGTTCTGTAGTTTTCATTGTATAGGTCTTTCACCTCTTTTGTTAGGTTGATTCCCAAGTATTTTATTTTTGGGGGGGATATTGTGAATGGAGTGTTTTTCCTCATTTCCGTTTCAGAAGTTTTATTGCTGATATACAGAAATGCCTTTGATTTATGTGTGTTGATTTTATATCCTGCCACTTTGCTGAATTCATTTATTAGTTCTAGTAGTTTTTTCGTAGACCCTTTTGGGTCTTCTAGGTATAGAATCATGTCATCTGCAAATAGTGATAAATTAAGTTCTTCTTTTCCTATTTTTATGCCTTTAATTTCTTTCGTCTGTCTAATTGCTCTGGCCAGTGTTTCGAGAACTATATTGAATAGAAGTGGTGATAGGGGGCATCCCTGTCTTGTTCCAGATTTTAGAGGGAATGCCTTCAATTTTTCTCCATTCAGAATGATGCTAGCCTGAGGCTTAGCATAGATAGCTTTTACAATGTCGAGATAAGTTCCTGTTATCCCTAGTTTTTCTAATATTTTGAACATAAAGGGATGCTGTACTTTGTCAAATGCTTTTTCTGCGTCTATCGAGATGATCATATGGTTCTTATCTTTAAGTTTATTGATGTGGTGAATAACATTTATTGATTTCCGTATATTGAACCATCCTTGCATCCCAGGGATGAATCCTACTTGATCATGGTGCACAATTTTTTTGATGTGCCTTTGTATCCGATTCGCCAGAATTTTATTGAGGATTTTTGCATCTAGGTTCATCAGATATATTGGTCTGTAGTTTTCTTTCTTTGAGGTGTCTTTGTCTGGTTTCGGAATCAGGGTGATGTTGGCCTCATAGAATGAATTTGGTAGAGCTCCCTCTTTTTCTATTTCCTGAAATAATTTGAAAAGTATTGGTATTAATTCTTCTTTAAAGGTTTTGTAAAACTCCGCTGTGTACCCATCTGGTCCCGGGCTTTTCTTGGTTGGTAGTCTTTTGATTGCTTCTTCTATTTCATCCATTGATATTGGTTTGTTTAAATTGTGTGTATCCTCCTGACTCAGTCTGGGCAAATCATATGACCTAATAAATTTATCAATGTCTTCACTAACTTCTATTTTATTGGAATATAGGTTTTCAAAGTAATTTCTAATTGTCTTCTGTATTTCTGTAGCTTCTGTTGTGATATTGCCTTTTTCATCTCGTATGTTAGTAATTTGAGTTCTCTTCTTCTCTTCGTTAGCATGGCTAAGGGTCTGTCGATCTTGTTTATTTTTTCAAAGAACCAATTTTTTGTTTTGTTAATTTTTTCAATAGTTTCTTTTGTTTCAATTTCATTGATTTCTGCTCTGATTTTAATTAATTCTTGCCTTCTGCTACATTTGCTGTTGTTTTGCTCTTCCTTTTCTAGGGCTTTGAGATGAAGTGTGAGCTCATTTATTCGTTGGTTTTTCCTTTTTTTGAGGAATGACCTCCAGGCGATGAATTTCCCTCTTAAAACTGCTTTCATTGTGTCCCATAGATTCCGATATGTTTTGTCTGTATTTTAATTTATCTCTAAGAATTTTTTGATTTCCTCCTTTATGTCTTCTGTAACCCATTGATCATTCAGTAACATATTGTTCATTGTCCATGTGATGTAGGATTTTTCCTTCCTTCTTTTATCATTGATTTCCAGTTTCATTCCATTATGATCTGATAAAGTGCATGGTATTATCTCCACCCCTTTATAATACTGAGGGTTGCCCTATGGCATAATATATGGTCTATTTTTGAGAAGGATCCATGTGCTGCTGAGAAAAAAGTATATCCACTTGATGATGGTTGATATATTCTATATATGTCAGTTAAGTCTAGGTTATTGATTATGATATTGAGGTCAATATTTTCAATAGTTTCTTTATTCAACTTTTGTTTGGAGGATCTGTCCAGTGGTGAGAGAGGTGTGTTGAAGTCACCCATGATTATTGTGTTGTGTTCTATTTGATTCTTGAACTTGAGGAGAGTTTGTTTTATGAACATCGCAGCACCATTATTTGGTGCATAAATATTGATAATTGTTATGTCTTGTTGGTGAATGGTTCCCTTTAACAGTATATAATGTCCTTCCTTATCCCTTTTGATTAACTTAGTCTTGAAGTCGATTTTATTCGATATGAGAATGGCCACCCCTGCTTGCTTACGAGGACCATGTGCGTGGTATATTTTTCCCAACCTTTTACCTTGAGCCTGTGTATGTCTTTTCCAATCAGATGTGTCTCCTGGAGGCAGCATATTGTTGGATTTGTTTTTTTAATCCATGTTACCAGCCTATGTCGCTTTATTGGAGATTTTAAGCCATTAACGTTTAGAGTTACTATTGATATATGGTTTGTACTTCCTGCCATGTTTGATTATTTATCTCATTTTTTTTCTAATTTAGTTTGTTTCTCCATGATTAGCTTTCCCCCTCTCTTCTGTCTTTACCAAGGCACTTCCCGCTGATGGTTTTGGTTATTGTTTTCAATTTCTTCCTCGTGTAGAGTTTTGCTCAAGACGCTTTGCAATGCTGGTTTTCTGGCTACAAATTCTTTTAGCTTTTGTTTATCATGAAAGATTTTTATTTTGTTGTCGTATCTGAAGCTTAATTTTGCTGGATACAGAATTCTTGGTTGTCATCCATTGTCTTTCAGTGTTTGAAATATGTTGTTCCAGGATCTTCTCGCTTTCAGCGTCTGTGATGAAAAATCCGTTGTTAACCTTATTGGTTTACCCCTAAATGTAATCTGCCTCTTTTCTCTTGTACCTTTTAATATTTTCTCTTTGTTCTGTATAGTGGATATCTTCATAACAATGTATCTTGGCGTTGGTCTACTGTGATTTTGTGTGCTCGGTGTCCTGTATGCATCTACAATTTGTATATCTGTTTCCTTTTTTATTTCTGGAAAATTTTCTGTAATTATTTCATTCAGCAGGTTACTCATTCCCTTGGTTTGAATCTCTGTGCCTTCCCCTATCCCAATGACTCGTAAGTTTGGTTTTTTTAAGTTATCCCAAATCTATTGGATGTTTTTCTTGTGATTTTTTACCAGCCTATCTGAGTTGGCTAGACTCTTTTCAAGATGATATGTTTTGTCTTCATTATCTGACGTTCTGGCTTCTACTTGCTCCACTCTGTTAGTGATACTCTCGATTGAGTTTTTAATTTGGTTTATTGTTTCCTTAATTTCTAGAATTATTGTTTGATTATTTTTTAATAATCTCTATCTCCTGATAAAGATGCTTAACTTCTTCTTTTATCTGTTTATGTAATTCATTTTCAATGTGATCTTTAAGGTTCCTTTCCATCTGTCTAAGGTGTTCCTTGAGTTCTTTATATGGCCATTTTTCTGATGACTCCAAGTCCTCCTGAATATTTAGGCTGTCCTTCACTTTTTGTACTCCTTTTCTTCCTTGCTTTTTTATGCTCATGATACTTCTTGTTCTGTTTGACTGCTGAGATACTGTTTACTCTTATAAATTTATTTTATGCTTGGGAGGAGAGATTTTAGAAGGGAAGGGAAGAAGTCACTAAAGAGAGTGAGTGTAGGCAGGTAGAATTCAAGAAAGGGGGAATAAGAAAATTGAAAAGAAATCAAAAGACAAAAGAAAAAAAGTGAAAAGAAAGAAAGAAAAAACGAAAAAATAAAAATTTAAAACCAAAAAAAAATTATAATGATAATAAACAAATGGAAGTTAAAATTTAAAAAATAATAGTAATAATAATAGAATAAAAAGAAAAAAAATTGAAACCATTAATAAGAAAGTTGAAGAACAACAACAACATCAACAACAAAAGTGAAAATAAAATTTTAAAAAATACCAATAATAATCATTAATAATAATAATAATAATAATAATAATAATAATAAATGCAGTCATAGAGCTCAATTAACTTCTCTTCCAGTAGGTGGAGCTATGCCCACTGGGCCAGGCTTCTCTTCTTGATGGGTGGGAACCAATCACTGTGCCTCAGCTCTTCTTCCCAGACTTTGCGGTTCTCCAATCCTGAGTGCCCAGGGCCTTCTCTTGTGGTTCCTCAAGCCAGGCCTCGCTCACCTGTGACGCTCACCACAATACTGGCTACACGCCGGGTCTGCTGCTCCTGGGAGCCCTGTTTCCATGGATGCCTGGGCACACCTTTTCTGTTTGCTTCCCTCAGACCGTAAGTTTGTAGGGCTTGGGGCTGAGGACCCCCAGCAAATTTGTTTGCCCTCAGGTAGCAACTCCCCTGGTAGCTGGTGCAAGGGACCTCTGTTGTCAGCAGAGGGATACCCTGGGTCTGACTATCGTGCTCAGTTGGCTTTTACCTCTGTGAGTTCAGGTGGGCCAACTAGTTATTTCAGCGGGATCATTAGTGCTTAGTCAAGAGAAGCAGGTGAACCAGAACTAGAATGCACCCCAATCCGGGCTCAGTGTGTTCTGAGAGGGGCAGACTGTTTGCCCGGGATCCCCTTCAGCTCAACAGTGCCTAGTGGTCCTGAGCGAACAGTATTTTGACAGTTTACTTCTCCCTATGCTCGCGCAGCTGAAGGGGTTAGAGACTTGATCTCTCTGCGTCCGCCGCCATGTTGGATCACTTAGATTTTAAATTGTCACTCATCTTATCAGCTGTTCCATTTAACTCGGCAGCTCACTCGCGCGGTGAAGAGTCTGCTCTATGGTGCACCGCGGGAAGCGGTGGCGGCGGCGGCGGCTCAGCTGTGGCCTTCGGGACCCCCGGGGAGGGGCTGCGGGCTGGGGGAGGGGAGGCAGCACCTCGGGGCCCGCGCGGGCCAGGTACTGGACCCGCGGGAGAGCGGGCGGGGTGGGGGAAAGGAATTGAGATCTAGATTTAGGGAGTGAGCGTGGGAGGAGAGACAGCGGGGAAGAAGCAAAGCGGAAAGTCGGAGAGGAGAAGGAGAAGGGGCCGAGGGAGCCGGGCAGCTCGGGGGCTGCAGCCGTACTGCTCGCGCTGAAGTCGTGATGGACTCACTCCACCTTGGCTGGAGTCGTGGCGGATTCACTCCACCTAGGCCCCTTTCTTGACACGGTGCTGAGTCTTTGTTGACAGATCTCCTTTAATGATCTTTACTTCTTCTTTTAAGACACGGCAACATACGCTGCGGGTGGCGTCGCGGAGCACGGAGCGCCTTACTCACTTCCTGCCGCCATCTTCACTCTCTCTCTGTATTATTTTTTTCATAAATGTTTGGAAAAAGTAGTGGTCAACTTGTCTATTCCTGAAATTTTCTTTATTGTATAGTTTAAATGAAGAATTCCATTTTCTCATAGGTATATAAGTAGTTAGGTTGTCTTTTGGTCATGATTGATAAATTACTTCAAAACATTTATATTTCATCTAGAATTGATAAATGGTTGGCGTAAAATTATACATGAAATTATATTTCAGTTAATTGTGTTAATATCTGAACGATTTATAACAAAGTCTCCCTTTCATTAATGATATTATCTCTTCTCTTCTCCACATGTTGGCAAAACTGATGGAGGAGAGATACGAAGTATGACTCAAAAACCCTCTAGTTAACTGTGTTCCCTGATAGGATCTAGAGAACGTTCTGTTTTGTACAAGATGGGTGAAGAACTGTGGAAGAAAGCAAAAGCCTTAGTCATTCTCTCATCCTAGGAGTACAGCAGCAACTCTAAACAGCTTTAAAGATCTTAAAATACACTCAATTCTCTAGTCAAATTCTTCAAACACAGATCATGGTGGATGGTAGTGGACTCTTTCAAATTCACTAAGAACAGGTCACACTGCAGTTATTGTGAAGACATTCTATTTATTTTTCAAAAATTTCCTTTTTATTTTTTGTTGACATAATATTATTACACATTTATGAGCAACAATATGATGTTTTGATTAGGAACCTGGATAATAATCAACTCAGGGCAATTAGCATATTTTACATTTAAGCCTTATCATTTCTATACAGTGAATATAGTCTAAATCCCTTTTTTAACTATTTGGAGATATACAATGAATTATTTCTAATTATGTTCACTCCAGTGATCCATAGAACAACAGAACTTGTCCTTCCTATCTAACAGCAGCACAGTGCTGGTGCCTAATCTCTCCATCTTGTCTCCTGGCTTCCTGCCCCATCTCTGGTAATTGGGCAAGAAGTCCTGTCACCTGCAAGAACAAGGAAAAGCCTGGAGGGGTTATGCTTTGTGAAATAGGTCCAGCACAGAAGGACAAACTGCATGGTCTGACTCATGTGGAATCTAAAAAGTTCATATCACAAGTAGTGTAACTTTTATGTTTACTAAAGTTAATGTCTTTTTATACTATTTGCTCAGAAAGCCCTGACAGTACACAAATGTGAAAATATTCATGGAGTATTATCTTCTGAAAGTAGCACAGAAGGATGAGACAGAGAATTCAAACCTATGTATTCAAAAGTTATTAGAAGAACATCTATTAGATTATCATAAAACTATGAATATAAATTCTCCATGCTCATGGATATTTAAATATTTTACTATTATAATATGAAAATAACCTAACATAAAAAGATTGATTTTGTATTTATTTTCCTCTGATTTTTTTCTGGGTTTAAGTGCATTTACATATAAGTAGGCATATAATAAAATCATACATATGTATGTACATGTATACATACATAAACATGACACCTAACATACTGTCATTAGAAAGAAAATGCTGCAATATTTCATTTCAAATTTTAGAGAATGATGGATTTTTATGTTAATACTACCTAATTCTAAAAAGAAAAGTATTTACTATAAAATATATAAATTATAGATCATATTTTATATAAAAGCTCTTCCTTTAATTCTTTCATATTTAGAACATGACACAGATTGTCATAATTGCTCAAAGTAATACAAAGACTATAATCAACTTCATGTGCTTTCATGCCATACAAAACATCCAACATATCAACTAGTATTTCATCATTATTGAAAATGATTATCACTGAAGTTATAGCATTCATGTCTGTATATAATGTTTTGTGGTATGCCATGCAAGAATGGAGAATCACCTTGTTTTGAGGTATGACCCTAATGACCTTTATAAGAATAGGATTCTGTGAATAAATTACTGATGGGTTACTTATGACCAGGGCGAGCCATCCTAGCCCTTCAAATTATAGATTTCATTCGGAAGTTCTGCCTATTTAGTTGAAGGTAGGGAATTCTTGTTGAAGTCCAAAAATAATACTCAGCTGAATGAACAGGGTCTGGGTGAAATATATGGAGTGTAACTGGCAGAGATTCAGAAGAATCAATTGCTCTGATATCATCACTCAGTAAATGGACCAAAGCTGATGGTCTAAATTGAAAGTAATGGTTGGAATGTTCTACAATGGCTCTGCTCCAGAGCTTATGAGACAACTTCACTGGACAGTTTAAGCACTGGACAATTACATCTGAAAATTCAGTTAATATTGCCTTAACTCTCTATGTAATTTATATGTAACATTTTCACCACATAAATGTGTTGAGTCATACTTTGGATAGCAAATTGAACCATTGTTGTTGGTGCTTTCTCAAAAATGCTATCACAATGAGAAAAATTGCTTCTAGCAACTACACTAATCTAGCATAATCTCTTTTAGTTTACATCTCCATGTTTTGACTCCAAATTTTTGTACATGCTTTTCATTCTAGTGTTAGTTGACTTACAACAAAAGAGAAACTCACAAAGACATGTTCTTATATAGTCTAATTTTTCTATAAACTTTTATTTAATGTAAACATGTATTCTATTTGGGTAATTTAATACATAGAGGTTAAATGACCTGTGGTTTACCTTTGCCAATGATATTTCTCTTTTAATTTGCATGTGAAATTAGTTATATGGCATTGCTCACACAGTTACGCATATTAATATTAAGCAGCATGATAGACTATTTTTGTATGATGTATAAAATGTAATGTGTTCTAAACTTCACAAAATCAAGTTATATTTTTGATTTAATGTTTGGAAAAAAAAGAATTTTTCAAACACTGAGCATATAAATGGTGGATTGCTGATTAAGGTGCCATACGTCACATTGAATAAATAGTGTTTTAGAATTAAGGTATCATGATACATTAAACAGAGCACAAAAAATGTCCTTGTGGCAGATAATATGTTTTTCTTTTTTTTTGCTCTATACCTAGTGCTTACCCTGTGTCTGTAGGCAGCATATATACAATACATATTTGTTAAATGAATAAATAAGGAAGCAGAAAAATAATTTTTATCATATTTTGGAGACAAAATATGGATGTTCTAGATGGGAAGGACAAGCCTGATTTATTTATTTAGTACAGTCCTTGATATCCTAATATGTGGCACCCTCTGGATTAATATAACAAGATCCTGCACTAAAACACCTTCAATATAATGGGCAATTTATGAAGAATCATTGTGCTGATAATTATGCATTTATATGGAAAGAAGAAGAAGAAGAAGGAGAAGGAGAAGGAGAAGAAGAAGAAATAATGATAATAAAAGTGTAGGTGAGGCCACCCTCAAATGTTTGGGAATTATTATCTGGACTTCTAAGAAAGGGTAGAACTTTTAGACCTATGACATAAGAAATAAAAAAAACAACAGAAGGATTTAAAAGCATAATCAAAGTAAATGACTATAATTAATTTGGAATAAAAAAAATATAGGTAGGACAGACTGACCAGGAGGTAAGAGGAAGATTACAAAGCATCTGTGTGCAAAAAAGAGATTTAACATATATTTTATGGTTTATTGATTTCTTTTTGGTTAATTTACATATGTAACAAATGATGAGTTGGTAAATTTTAGGACAATGAGATCATGGTTTAGGAGGTAAGCCTAACCAAAGATAAAATAGCATGTAATTAAGGGTAGTAAAATTTCTATAGACTTAAGATATTCTAGCAGTTATTGCCAACAATCCTAAAAGCATAGAATGTATGAAAAGACAATATTAAAATTTATTTTCTTTAATATATTGCATTGCATCATGCTGCCATATTTCAAAATATTTCTGAAAATGTATGCAACATAAATTTATGCCAATTATTTTAGGAAAATTTATAACTACTGATAGTCATTTTATGGCAAATTAAGACAAATACCTTTGAAATTTGTAAGGTATACAATATTACACAAACTTCTTTGATTTTTCTGTACTTAAAATGTTGCTTGAAAATCTTTTCAGTTAGCAAAAAAAAAAATCTAAACGAGTGTGGAAAGCACACATATTTAACATATAAGGATCTGTTTTCTTAATTAAATTGAGTCAGTAATTATTTCATATATTCTTTGCCCCTTTAAGGAGTTTTTTTTTTCTTTTACTTTTTTTTTTCTTAAATTAGATCATTATATGTATACACATTATTGGGGTTCTATGTGATATAATTATAAATAAAAGGATATTGATTTCAATCTCCTTTCCTCTTCTCTTTCATCCCTTAGTCCTCTCTACTTTGTCTCTCCTGTACTTTAATAATCTCCCTTTCAATTTTTTTTTTTTACTTTTGATTTAGACTGTGGGTTGAAAGGTCCTTGCAAACTATGAGAATTATTTTTATTTTCTTCAAGTCTTCAAAGATGTTAATAGTTCTTTGCAGATTTATCAAAGCTACAAAACAGTCTGGACAAATCATGACATTATTTTATACATTTATGAGGGAAGATTAGTTTATTTGTTTTAAATCATGGTAAAATATATATAACATAAAATTTAGCATTTTAAATATTTTTTCAAATCAATTTTTAAATGCATTTCATACAGAATAATGGGCTTTATTTCTTCACATTTACACATGCAAATAGATACTTTGATTTTTATCTGTGCTTTGTTACTCTTTCCCCAGCATCCCCTGACACACTTTCTTTTCCAATAGGTTAAGTGTGCAGTTGAGTAGTGTAAATACACCTATCATCTTGTGCAACCACTGTCTCTAACCATCTCCATAATTCTTTTCATGTTGGAAAATTGAAACTCCTTACACATTGAATAAAATCTCCCAATTTTCTCTCCTCCCAGCTCCTACAGGAGATCTATATCTACTATATATCTGTATGAATAGGATTACCCTAGATTCCTGTTATTACTGGAGCCACATAATACTTTTCTCTTTTTGACTAGATTATTTTACCTAGCATAATGTCCTTCAAGTTATTCCATGTGGCATTATGTTTCAGAATTTCCTTTCTTCTTCTTCTTCTTTTTTTTTTTTTTTTTTTTTTTTTTTGAGAGTGAGAGAGAATTTTTAATACTTTTTTTTTTTTTTTTTTTAGTTTTTGGTGGATACAACAACTTTATTTTATTTTTATGTGGTGCTAAGGATTGAACCCAGTGCCCCGCGCATGCCAGGTGAGCGGGTTACCGCTTGAGCCACATTCCCAGCCCTCCTTTCTTCTTGAGACTCAATAAAATTCTCTTACATGTATAAACTAAATATTGTTTTCTACTCATCCATCAGTGGACATACAAGTTGCTTCCACATTTTGGCATTATAAAAAATGCTGCTCACAAATATGAATGAAGCAGTATCACTTCAAATCCCTGGTTTAATTTGTTGGTATAAAGCAATGTTATAATACATTTGTGTGTCAACATGACTAAGCTAAGGATGCCCTGTAGCTTGGAAAACATTTTCTTTGAATGTTTCTTTGAGGTTGTTTCCTGAAGAAATTAGCACTGGACTGAGTAAAGAAGACCTATCATTTTTTTAATATTTATTTTTTAGTTGTAATTGGACACAATACCCTTATTCTATCATTTTAAAAAAATATTTTTATTTTTATTTGTTCCTTTTAGATATACATGACAGTAGAGTGTATTTTGACATATGTACATGAGTATAACTTATTCTAATTTGGATCTCGCTCTTAGAGTTGTATATGGTGAAATAGAAGTTCATTGAATTAGACTAAGGGGATATAGGGAAGGAAGAGGGATAGGAATAGAAAAAATAATCAAGTAAATAGGAAATAACATTTTTATGTTCATATATGAATACACAACCGGTGAAATCCACATTGTGTACAAGAATAGAAAGAGTTATCTTAATCAATGTGGGTGGGTATCATTCAATCCACTAAGGCTCAAGTAGAATAATAAAGCAGGTGGGGGGCAAATTTGCTCTCTCCTTGATTGAGCTGAGACATCCATATTCTCCTAACTCAGTCATCAGCAGTCCCTCCTTCTGTCCCCTTCATTCCATCATTCTCAAGCTTTCAAAATTGGACTGAATTATACTCGTGGCTTTCTTGGTTTTGCAGCTTGCAGATGAATAATTGTAGTAACTCTTGATTTCTACAATACCAATTCCTATTGTATATTTATTTAATCCTTTTGGTTCTGTTGCTCAGAAGACTCTTGAATAATAAAACTCAGAAGTAGAGTTGCTAGGTTCTATTACAATTTGCATTTGAATAAACAATTGAGGAAATACCCTACCGTTTTCCATACTGGCTGCACCATTTTAAATTCACACTCACATGGTACAATGGTTTTCATTTCTCCATATCCTCACCAACCCTGGTTATTTCCTTTGGCTGTTTGTTGGGGTTTTTGGTTTGGTTTGGTTTTGGTCCTAATGAGTGTAAGAAGCTGTGTTTTTGTGATTTTCATAATTATAATTGATGTTGAGCATATTTTCATGTGCTTTTGTCTATGTATATCTTTTCTTGAGCAAAAAATATTATCAAAGTCTTTTGCCCATTTGTTTCCTTTGGGTTGTTTTGATTTTTTTATTATTAAGTTGTAGTTCTTTACATATTTTGAATATATCTCTTATCAACTATATGAGTTATAGGAGTTATAAATATTTCTGCCAGATATATAAAAGGCTTTATCAACTAGTTTTAAATAATTATTCTTGTTATTATGAGAAATTTGAAGCTGTCTGCTATAGTAAGAAACTAAAATGGACAGAAATAGTGCAACTTTAAAAATGTATAATATCTTATATGAATTAGCATGGTAATTGAAGGCTTCCTGTGACAGGCAGTATTTTAAAGCTGGCTTCACCAATGATCGCTGCCTCTTGTTTTCATGCACTTATTTAATACCTTCCATTAGAACATGGACTGATTCAGTGATTTGCCCATAACCAAAGGAATATAGCAAACATGGGGAGATATTTCTCATGTGATTTTGTCACAAAAGATTGTGCTTTCTGTTTGTACATTTTGGTGAAAGAAGGTGCCATTTGCAGAAATGCATATGTGAAAAATATAGCTGGTCTTCCTTCAACAACTTTTGAAGAATTGAATTCTTTACATCACGTGAGCTCAGAGGTCCTCAGTGAAGACCCTGAAAACCTTATAATTCTCCAATTTTGGCTGAAACCTCATTTCCAGTCTTGTGAGAGACATAAATGCAGAGCACCCAGCAAGTCACAACTGGATTCATGACCAGATGATCCTATAAGAAAATAAATATGGATGATTTTAAGATACTAAGCTTCTGGTAATTTTGCTATGCAACAATAGGTAATACTTTCTCCTAATACAATTTTATATGTGTGTTGAAATTGCATTGGAAACAAATAACTATTAAAATTATTTAAGAGTAGTATCTAGTGAGTATATCCATTGAAAAACTAGACAAAAATATTAAGAAACCAAATATTAGGGATTGGGGATATAACTCTAGTAAAGCACTGTGCTTAGTATGTACAGTGACTTGGATTTGATTCCCAGAACCATATAGAAAGAAGAAAGAAGGAAAGAAAGAAAGAAAGAAAGAAAGAAAGAAAGAAAGAAAGAAAGAACATAAAGAAGGTAAGAAGGAAGGAAAGAAAAGAAAGATTTGTCAGGACTTAAAAAAGCAGCTATGAACAGAAATATTTAATAAGTTAATCCATGGGAACTCAAATTTTATTGATGATAATCTGGGCACAGGTACAAGGGAAAGGTAGCTCTATCTATTAGGGTTGGCTTTTAGAAATGTCATCTATAGAAAGCACATTCTGGATTCTGGGCCTGTTCCTGCAGTCTGTGATGTCACCATCAGAAAGCAATTTCAAAGAATACCCAGTCTTTGTAGAAAGCTATATCACGGGACCAGTTCATGTTCTAGAAGGAACAGATCACATTTTCTTTCTCAAGAATTTCATTATTGGGTTGATACATATGCAAAGAAAGTGAAATCAGTATGTCAGAGACATCTGTACTACCATGCTCATTGTGGTGTTAATCACAATAGCCACAATTTCGAATCAAACTGAGTCCATTATGATCAGCAGATGAATGGATATAAACAATGTGATCTACATATACAATGAAGTACTACTCATCCTTTAAAAAGAAGGAAATCATGCCATTTGCAGCAACATGGGTGATCCTGGAGGGCATTATGTAAGTGAAATCAGCCAGACACCAACAGACAAAAAGTATGATCTTTTTTTTTTTTTTCAAAAGTTGACTTTGTAAAAGCAGAGAGTAGAATTTTGGTTACTAGGGAATAGATGTTAGTTTGATTAGAGAGATACTGATGAGTAAATTAAAAATTTCAGCAAGACAGAAAGGGTAATTCTAAGAGATCTGTTGTATAATGTGGTGACTAGAGTTAATAACAATGTATTGAATTCTTTAAAACTGATGAGAGTTGATTTTAAGGGTTTTCTGTATAAAAGATAATTATGTGAGGAAATAGATATTAATTAGCTCTATATAAAGTTCCACAACATAGATATACTTCAAAACAGCATGCACACAATAAATACGTGTGATTTTTCTCATGATATAAAATAAGTAAGTATGTGAAAATGAAAAATAAAACTATAAATGTAAATTTCAATTTAGAGGTACAAAGGATGAATTCTGAATGAGGGAGAGTGCTGGATTCTGGGGCAGAAAGGAAATGAATGAAGCAATCAAAACTCAGAGCAAATCTTAGTTGTTCTGAAAAGATATCTGATCTGCATAAGGAAGAAAGAGGAGCATAGATGGTTACAGAATCTAAAGTAGCAACCAGCACATTTGAGAAAGAAAACTCAAACATGGTGAAGACTAGCATGAGATGACTTCTTCCTAGGTATGAGTCTATGTTATTTCTTGTAAATTAATATTTATATTTTACAAAAACTCATCTTTTGACAGCTGTTTTATACAAATAAGAATTCTCATCCTTTAAATTTTTAATCTTATTTTTTCTTTCTTAGTCAAAATTCTTTTTTTAAGAAACAGTTCTTCATTTAGTTACATACAAATGAATCAAAATACTTGAAACTAACTTTCAACTAAATTGGGTAGTTAAATACATTGTAATATATATTTGTAATAAAGGGATATAAGCTAATTGCTAAATTAGTGTTGATTGCTACATTGTTCTTTTTCTCATTTGCAAGTAAGGTGTGTGTGTGTGTGTGTGTGTGTGTGTGTGTGTGTGTGAGAGAGAGAGAGAGAGAAAGAGAGAGAGAGAGAGAGAGTAAAAAACATATTTTTCATTCAGGGGTCAAGGAAACTGGATTGTGTCAGTGACTCTTGAGTGCTAAATACAAGTCTCACCACATATAATGCATCTTCTTATTCCACCTCAAACACAATGACTCATGTTTGGAATTTCTGCTTTGCAGTTAACTTATAAAAGCTGCCTAATGTACTTATTCATGGACATTCATCTGAGTTGTGGCTTGACTTTCACTTGTTATGGCCAAAAATTTATTCCATAAAAATTATATTTTCACATTTTAAAAATTCTTAGCATGTTGGTTACTAGATGAGTGAGTTTGTGTCACATTTTGAGATTTTGGTAATGGCATTATGCTGATTGTTATTTTGATTTGCTTCATTTTTACATAAAATAAGAAATACAGGGAAATTCAATGAGTTTTTAGCTGAAAGCAAATTAATATGACCTGCTATAATACTTACTTTTCATACACAGGCTTTACTTATAAAACTAATCATGGTCTAATCTCCACTCCATCATACCTAGAAAATGCATATTATTGATGTGATGAAAAAATTGTGAAACAGGTTATTTAAGGAAAGTCAAATATCACAATCCTCTTATATGCATTAAAGATGAAATCTTAAGGATACAGGAATGACCTCTATGGAGGATGCACCAGAATATCTCTGTCATAATTTCAGCCAGCCACCAGCAAGGAGAAAGTTGGCTAGGTTTAATTTTGTCAGTGTGAGCAAAGACATTTCCCATAACTAAAACTAAATAATTAAAATGAAAAGTACACTAGAATCAGTTCTATAATAAAATAATTTAACTACAAAAAAATAGACATTTTACAATAAAAAATCGAAGTAGTTTTAATTACCTGTTTTGTAACTAAAAAGATGATTTCCTATTTATAATACTTTAAAAAGTATATGCATTTTAAATATTTAAAGATAAACAGAATTAGGTTCATAAATAAACTGTCACATTATTTCTTGAATTTGATATCATCTTGATCCTTTATTATGATAATATGGTTTGTGATTGAAATTGTATTTATAATATGATCCCAATACATGGAAACTATCACATAAATATACTAATAAATTGTATGTATTTTCTGAATATTAAAGAAGAGTATGACCATGTACAAATGTCCTTAGTTTTATGAACAAATGCATACAAGATCCTAGAGCTGAAATTATAGAACTGCCTATTCTGATTTTATGATACAGTTTTTGCAAAGTACCAGGGTTGTTTAGATTGAAAATAAATGTCAGTTGTCAAAGATCTCCAGAAAAGACCACAGAGAACACACTGAGAGTTGATCAAGCTGTATTATGGCTCCACATAAAAGAAAAATGCACAGCACAGAAAGCTATGGGGACTCTTGGGAAGAGGGTGTCAGGAAGACCTAGGGTAGGAGGTAAACTTTGGTTAGGTAATTCAGGGGAGGAAACAGGAAAGTCACGTTTAGCTCATGATTAGATGCAGTCAGGAAGTGGGACTTTTTTAATATTTATTTTTTAGTTGTGATTGGACACAAAACCTGTATTTTGTTTATTTATTTTTATGTGGTGTGGAGGATCAAACCCAGGGCCTCTCAGGTGCTAGGTGAGCACTCTACCACTGAACACAACCTCAGCCCCGGGAAGTGGGACAATTTTATGACTGAAAGTCTCAATAAATCTTGTCAGTAGGAAGGGGAGATGGTAAGAAAGTAGCAGTCACTCATCTTAGTGGACAGAGGAGGACATTTGTTTGCTTCATGGGTCGCAGAGTGGCTTGTTTTACCTCCCTTCATCATCTTCTCAGAGTGACCTGCTGGTGTTATGTTCTGTTAGATTGTTTATGTTTCCAGAACAACATGGTCAGCTGTGAGCATCAAGCCAACTTGTAATAACACTGAGCTTTGCGTGTGAGCTCTGGACCAGTCCAGGCACTGCTTTCTTTATTAGAAAATACAGAGCAGCAGATGACTACCAGCCATATATTAAAAACCAGAACTCAAAAAGCAACATAGTGACAGTCCAGAAAGTACTGAGATTCTACTGGATAATCCATCCATAGTTCACACTAAGTCTTAAAAAGAGTTTAAGTGAATTGCTAACAGCCTATATTGACGGTGGAGAGAATCACAAGCAAACTTACTCACTCTGATCTGAGTGTTGTACTTTGGACGAAGATTAAGCTCCCAAATGACATGTCATCTGTTTTGATAATTTGGTCACTATGCTTCGGAATAGAAAATCAGCAAGTGGTTCATGAATTTTGTTGCTTCTGCAGTGATGAATAAAGAGGAGTAAACAGATACAATTTGAATTTGATCTGCTAGGATACCCAAGCCTCCAAAGTCATTCAGGAAAAGAGGCTCTGCATAGTTCAATTTTATATATGATACAACATATGAAATTGTACCTTGTAGTAGCATTGTATATGTAATTATGCTTGGTGCTTGATAAGAACAGTGCTTATTTAAATATTAAGCATGTTGATGAATATTGACATATA
Source organism: Spermophilus citellus (assembly GCF_964194105.1). Lineage (NCBI taxonomy): Eukaryota > Metazoa > Chordata > Mammalia > Rodentia > Sciuridae > Spermophilus > Spermophilus citellus. The sequence goes on from NC_138182.1 coordinate 253,505,834, forward strand.
TAATACATTTTTTACATCATTTGGATGGTAATGAATAATATTACATGACTAAAAAATAAAATGTGGTTAAGAGAAATGGAGCTCAGAACAATAAAACATTCCTTTCAGGAATTTATATAATTATTTTGTTAAACTATGCTATGTAAATGAACAATGATATAGTGCTAATTGGCATTCTTTATCATCTTACTAATTTGTTAAACTAATACTAGTTGACAAATACTACATACAATATCAGTGTGACTTTTATTTTTCAATTCTAACATTATTGATTTAAATTCAAAATTATTAACTAAGTTTCAAAACTAGCTTCAGATCTTTATTACAAAGAAGAAAGTTTGCATATAGCTAATATTACTATCTCCATATAGGAGGTTTACACCATTTACTTAAAAAGGAATATATGCTGGGCATAGTGGTGCATACCTGTAATCCTAGTGGCTTGGGAGGCTGAGGCAGGATCATCAGGAGTTCAAAGCCAGACTCAGCAAAAGTGAAACATTAAGCAACTCAGTGAAACGCTCTCTGCAAACACTCTCTGTGATTATTATATTTACTAACAGAGTTTGGAGAGGTTTAATTCAGGATATCAGGAGATGGGTAACAGAAAGTCCCAGTTAATCATTTTCTTACCACTTCTTTGACCCCAGATAACTCCCTGCTGTCATTGTGCTTCGTTAAAAAAAAAAAAAAAATCTGTGGCATCCATGCCATTTATTATTTCTTCATGATTCAAATGTAGTAGGTCCTATGCATCTAAGGATATTCTAAGTTATGTAGTTTTTTGGTGTCTGGCTGCTCATAATAGTTCCATGTGATCCTTTTTTATTTCTAGGTAATTTTAAAGTCTTCTTTTTCACATAAATTTTGAGTTTTCATTTCTTTTCTTCCTCTGGGGAGTCTAAACTCAATATATTTATTTTATTTTAATGGTTTTGCCTAAATAGGGTTCTGTGCTTAAGAAACACTTTCTTTGGCAACCTTATGACACTCATACCTCTCTGTGCTTCTGCATCTCTGGAATCCTATTCTGCACTCTGATCTAAATTCATTGCTTAGACCTTCAGGTCAAAAAAATAGTTGAATAAATAGTTTATCTTTGAAGATTCTTACATGCTCTTTTCTTCCCCAGTATCTCAGTCTCTTAAAATTGGCAAAAAGTATCAAAGGGGAAATCAGAACAGAACAACTGATTCCGGACAATTTGCCGAGTTTGTTGATTAGATCTAAGCAGTTTTGGGAAACTCTTTAGAATTTTCTATATGTAGGAGCATACCATCTGCAAAGAGGGACAATTGAATTTATTTCTTTCCCATGTAGATGTCTTTAATTTCTTTGTTTTGCCCAGTTTCTCTGGCTAGGACTTCCAGCATGGGGGGAAGTGAGTACCACTGCTAAGTGTGAGCATCCCTATCTTGTTCCACAACTTAGGGGAAAAGTGTTTTATGTTTCCAATTCAGTATGCTGTTATAGAAGGTAACATATGGCCTTTGTTTAAGTCAGCATTCCATCAGTATAACAGAATACCTGAAGTAATCAACTTGTAAAGACAAAGGGCTTATTTTGATTCATAGTTTGGGAGGTTCTAATCCATCATAAATTAGCCCCATTGCTTTTGGGCCCATGATAATGCAAACACATCCCAGAGTGCAGGAGGAGCAAAACTGCTCACATTGTAGCTGAGAACCAAGAGAGAATGAGGAATGAGGCACTGAGGTGCTGCTATGCTCTGTGAGGTCATTTACCTATTGACTTAAATATTTTCCTCTGGGATCTATCTCTTGAAGGTTTCACTACCTTCCATGAACACCATCCTGAGGGCCAAGCCTTTAACCAACGGGCCACTGGGGAACATTTCTGGTCTAAACAATAGCAGCCTTTGCTGTGTTGAGCTATACTTTTTCAAAACCCAATTCATAGAATGCTTTTTTATTTTCTTTATTGTTTAGGGATATTGTTTTTGTTGAATACATTTTCTTCATCACTTAAACACGATAAAGAATAAGAACTCTATGGTCATTTCCAAAGAAACATTTATTGATATGCATTTATTGAACAATCTTTGCATCCTTGGAATAAGGCCCACTTCACTGTGATGCATAATCTTTTTGATGTGCTGATGACTTTATTTGATGAACATTGTGTTGAGAGATTTTGTGTCTGTTTCCATCAGAATTATTAGCTTGCAGTTTCTTTTCTTTAATTCATTGTGTCTTTTTTCTATTTCTGAGTGCAGAGTAATGCTTTATAGAATGAGTTTGACAGTGATTGTTTTTGTTAAACTTTTAGGAATAGTTTGAGAAAAATGGGCATTAGTTCTTTATACATTTTTTTAGACTTCAGGCATGAAACCATCCTTTCTGAGATTTTTCCTGATGAGAGCTATACTACCAGGGCAACTACTCCCTCATTATTGGTATTTTCAGATTTATTATTTCTTCATGATTCAAATGTAGTAGGACCTATGCATCTAAGGATATTCTAAGTTATGTAGTTTTTTGATGTCTGGCTATTCATATTAGTTCCATATGATCTTTTTTATTTCTAGGTAATTTTAAAGTCTTCTTTTTCACATAACATTTTGAGTTTTCATTTCTATTCTTTCTCTGAGGCTACCTCCAAATTTGTGGGGTTTGTTTATCTTTTCAAAATACCAGCTCTATTTCATTGATCTTTTCTATAGGTTTTTAGGTCTATGTTGCATGTATTTTGGCTCTGAAATTTTTTATTTTCCTCCTGACAAAATCCTGCTTTCTGTATTATAATTTTTGAATTGTGTGAGGATCAATTTTAGATTGATTATTTGAAGTCTTTCCTTTTTGATGTCAATGTTTATTAATATAAATTTCCCTGTTAGCACTGCCTTTGCTGTGTTTTATATTTTTAATGTCTTTATTTCATTCAGTTATTCATTTTTATGAGGTGCTAAGTATCAAACCCAGTGCCTCACACAGGCGAGACAAATGCTCTACCACTGAGCTACAACCCCAGCCCTGTTCCATAATTTTTGATATGATGTTTCTCCAGTTTTGTTTGTCTTCAGGATTTTCAGATTTTTCTTTCAAGTTATTGTCATTGATACATTGTTTACTCAGTAACATAGAGGGGAAAATCACATGTTTGCATAAAACCACAAAAGAACCCCACCAGCCAAAACAATTTTGAGAAGAATAACAACCCTGGAGGCATAATAGTACCTGATTGCAAAATATTTTGCAAATGTTTAACAACAAAATCAGCATGGAACTGGCACAGAAACAGAAACACAAACCAATGAAACAACTAGAGAGCACAGATGTAAATCCATTACCTTAATATTGACTTTCAATGGTATTTCTAACAATATATAATACAGGAAGGACAAATTCCTTTTTTAATTTTTTTATTTGTTCTTTGAGTAACACATGACAAAGAATGAATTTTGGCAAATTAGACATACATAGAGCATAATTCATTCTATTTAGGACCCCACTCTGTGGTTATACATGATGTATATTTACCCTGGCCTCATATTGAAATACAAGGCTAGGGAAGTTATGTCCAATTAATTCTACTGTCTTTCCTATTCTCCCCCCCCCTTTTTTTCATTTTTTTTTCCCTTTGTCTAATCCAATAGTTTTCTATTATTTAATAATACAAACTCCTCACTAAGCAATGTTTGGAGAACTGGACATCCACAAGTAGAGGAATGAAATTAAACATTCTTCTCTCACTATACAAAAAAAAATCAACTTAAATTGATTGAAAAACAAAAACATAAGACAAAACTATGAAGGTTCTAGATGAAAAGACAAGAAATGTCTTAACATAGTAGGATGGGCAAAGATTTTATTTTGGATAAGAACCCTAAAGCACAGAAAACTAAACCATAAATTGACAAATAGGATTCCATCAAACTTAATTTTTTTTTAATGAAAGAAATAATGAACAGAATGAAGAAATGGCCTATAGAACATGAGAAGATAGTTGAAAAGTATACATCCGACTAGGGGTTGATATCCAGAACACATAAAGAACTTCAGGTGTGACCTGAGAAGTAGTGGTGTTCACATCTCTAAAGCTGAGCTGAAGGAAGAGATCTAGGAATCATGAGCCCATTGACAGTACCTAACTACATAGAAATATCTCTATATCATGTTTGCTGGGCTTACCTCTGTGGCAGGGGCATAAATTTCCATCCCACCCTGCCTGCTCCAGATAGTTCTTTTTATTTGTTTGTTTATTATTTGTTTATTTGTTTTTTATTTTTTATTTTTTTATTTATTTTTTATTTATTTATTTGTTTGTTTTTTATTTCTATTTTTATTTTTATTTTTGTTTATTTGTTTTTTATTTTTATTTTATTTGTTTATTATTTGTTTATCTGTTTTTATTTTATTTGTTTGTTTATTATTTGTTTGTTTCTTAACTTCTGCCTTGGGACCATCTCTGGATCTTCTCAGTCTATGGGAGGCAATCCAAAATTAACACTCTATAGACTACTTCTCAATCTGTTAGATGTGTGGGCAGAGATATAAATATTCTAATCTCTCAGGCTTTGGACTGATCATTTGAAGAAAATGTCTTAAGCTCTTAGAAATTTCCAGTAGTATCAGCTCCCATTATTTAAAATATCAAATTCAGCATTTACCCAATATTTTACTTATTCTCAGACCTTATGTCTATGAAGATTTGTTTGATAATTTTTGCAGAAATAGAGCTTCATGAAAGCCAGTTGTTTTCATAATATCAAAGACTTTCTCTATGAATCACTAATTAATTATAGATGGAAAAACAGTGAATTAACATTGGAGACTCACAGCATATAAACCTTGCCCAAGTGCAACCTTAGCATCACCAGGTCACTATCAAGTGATAACATGTGCCTCCTAGTACAACACACTGAGAAGAAAACAACCTAACTCCTAGGATCTCCCTGACAAAAATACACAAACTAATCTAATCATGATGAAAATTTGAGAAGACAAAAACTTGAGGAACATGCTATGAAATAGTGCTCTGTTCTTTTTTGTGTGCCTCGACTAAAAATTTCAAGGCAAATAAATACAAAGAAAGGTATAAACACCTTTTATTAAAGTTATTAAATTAAAGTTAAATTAAAGTTATTAGAGTGCTGTAACTACTAAATGCAAAGCACGTCTTGTCTTTGGAAAGTTAATAGGAAAAAAATACAAAGCTAGAAAAATAATTTTTGGAATAGCTGAGAAAACTTTACTACAAATGTGGATTAAATACTAGTCATGATAATAATATATCAACCAAAAGACCATCAACCCTTTGACACATGAACAAATCAAACCAACATGAAGAGACGCTTCCAACTAAACCCTGTGTGGCAAGTACATTTCTTATTAGGTGCTTCTGAGTCTGTGATTCTTTGTATTTTTCAACATTATCATGGAAAAAACATAATATATTTATATTTTTATCAACTGTAGGAAAAGGTCTGCTTATTGCTCCAAAATTTATGTCTATCCTTGTATATGGAAGGGTTTATTTGTTACAATGGAGATAAGTCATTCATCAAATGGTGGTATTTTTCAACTTACTTAGGTATAAATATGAATATCCTTAATACAGATTAGAAACCAATAATAATGATAAAAAAATACTGATAAATTTCATTTACTCTTGTCTACAAAATATCTAAGACAATTACATATCATGTAAGGTGCCTTTGTAAGTGTCCTTAGTTGCTTTACATAGGTTCAGTAAACATGTCATTCTCATTTCTGGTTAAGGAATAGTAAAACCACAAGGGACCTTTCCTCTCATTCAAAGAGCAAAAATATGCAGAGTAAGAAAAAAAATAGAGCTTAAAAATGTCCTCAGAGAGCTAAGGTACAATCTCAATGAACTAACTTTCAGGATGTGAAACCGCTCTTCAAGTCAAAGAAGAGACTCATGACTTCTCTAATTCCTGGGGAAATGTTAGAAGGACTTTACCTACAACAAAAAGTAGAATAAATACAAATAGAGAGTAAATGCACCACTATAGACTTGATCCCAACCACGTAAATCATGACCCAGCTCTCTTGGCTGTCATGAATCTCTCTTCCTGGTGGATGTCACTTTGCATGTCCCATCTTGGTCTCTTTCTTCCAGTTTTCATCTTGGGCCTCATGTTTGAAAACTGTCTTTGCAACTCCCTTGATTCCTTCTTTGCCCACATTTTCTCCTTAAATGAACCATCTCTATTTAAGGCTGACAGCTATATATGTCTAACAAAAACCTTTTCTTCATGCGTGTTTGCTTTTCTTTATCTCACAGATAATTATATAATCTAGGCCAGAATCTTCTCCTATGTAGTCTGAGGATGACCTCATAATTGTTGGCCCAATATCCAGGTTTGATCCTTTTTAACTGTTGCAGGCAGAATGATGTTTCAAAAATGGGAATCACCTAATGACTGATGAATAAGTAAATGTGGCAGATACATACAATGGAATACTAATTGATGAAATCCTGCCACTTCTGGCAACTTGAAAAATGATTTTGAGTGTTAACTTGACACAAACATAAATCGGTTCATAGAACAATGTTGTATTTCATGCTGATGGATCAGAAAATCCTGTCAGTCCTCAGATTGTTTGAAGTCCTACAAGTAAAAATGGTAATTCTATACTAAGAATGCATATATATCCCTCACTGTAAGTATAATCTCTGGCCTTTTCAGAATAAAACTGCCCCAATAAAATTAATTCATTATCAAGTAGACAGTTGGCCAAGTGTAGAAGTAACTGTTAAAAAAACAATAAAAATAAAAGATCAGTGGAGCAGACTAAGGGTATTGAAAGGGAGGAAGGAGGGATAAGATAAGAAAACAACAGTGGAATGAATCTGACCTGTAACTAAAAAGCAGGAAGATCAATAGATTAGAGGGAAGGAAACAGAGGGAAGGAGGAGGGGGAATAGGGGAAGGATGGAGTCTAAATTAGAACAAATTATATTCCATGCTTTTATAATCATGTCAAAATGAATCCTAATATTATACATAACTAAAAAGAACCAATAAATTTTTTAAAAAATAAAGTTTACCAGAAAATAGAAAAAGAAAGGAAATCACTCTGTTTTATGGGCAAAGCTTTTTTGCCATGATCTTTGGCTTATTAAAAAATAGACAATGGCATCACTAGAATCAGTGTGGTAAGTGTTTACCTGAGCTGTGGGGCATCTATCTGGCCCTTATATTTGCCCTTGTGACCACTATGTGTGTCAGTCCAACACAGCAGCACTGGGCTTCCTAATATAACAGGATGAGTCATACCGTCTACTTGATTGTTTTCTTCCTTTTTTCTTTTTGCCTCTGTCATATGACTCAGATATCTTCAAACTCTGTTTCCACTCTCACATGCCCATATGCCTTTGCCCTAAGTGTGTGTCTCCCTTGTCTTCCATCTTCCAGTCCGTACTTTTGCATACCCTAAACTGGCACACAAACTCCCACTAAATATGAGTCTGTACCTGTATCTGTTGTGTGTGGACAAAGATGCTGCTTGATGGATGCAGTCAAGCAGATGCAGATTCCAGTGAGGAAATTTCTAGCTGAATAAACTATTAGAAGGTTGCCGCAGTCTGGCTGGGCACAATTCAGGAGCCACTTGTCAAAAGAAATGAACTTTATTTTTAGAACCACACACGCCAAACAAAACAGCTCCTCAGAAAAAAACCCTCAGAGCCCAACTGCCACCACCGGCTTCCCACAAGCCTCTCTCACAAACACAAGCCTCCCCACCTCCCACAATCCTCCTACTCTTGAGGCCTATTGGCTGGGTCGCGTGGGTGGAGCCAAAGAAGTCCCCCAATGAGCATCACCGCAGAGGAGCCAATCAGATAGATGTTGCTGGGGCCGCTGTGAGCCAATCATCAGCTGGCAGTCTGAAAGTTTGCTGGCAGCTGGAAGTTTGCTGGGGTCCCTTTGGCTGTGGCTCTCAACATCTCCGCCTCTGTTTAAACTATAGGAGATAGAGACTAGTTGGAAGGGATGGCACCCTTGGGCAATATGTCTTGTTTCTGACCCCTTCCCCCCAACTCGGCTTCCTGCTTGCCTTGACCTTTCCTCCATCATGCCTCTCCACAGTCATGTTCTGTACCAGTTCAGGTCCAAAGCAATGGAACCACCTAAACCTGGACTGAAACCTCTGAAACTGTGCGCAGAAATAAATCTTTCCTCCTTTACATTGTTTTTCTCAGGTATTTGTCAAGTGGTGAAATGCTGACTAACACATGCATTCAAGGAGTTGTTGTGGACAGGGATATGATTCTCCACTGCAGGCAGCCTACCCCTGCTGCAACGAAATAGGAGGAGCAGTTGTGATTTATTCACTTGCTACAAACTCCATATGTTATATTTCCCCATGTGTATTTCCTCAACCATAGACAGCTGAACTGCTTGATCCAAGTATCAGGCTGCCTCACCAGCATCTTTTGCACAGCCCTTTCCAGGTCTGTAATGCACTCAGAGCCTGTGGCCTTCTGATTCACTACACCTACGTGCAGAATAGGTTGTGTCTGGAACAGTACTGCCTCCTCCTTGATAGGAATTATAAAACACAACATATATGACTATATGTATTGTATGATACACACCACACTCCTGGTAGACCATTATGTTATTTCTGGTTCTTTAATCATTTACATTTCTTATTCCAGGACTTACCATGGAAATTTGTGTATTTCAGCTTCACTCACAATGGATCATCCTTTTCCCCATGATTCTAAGACTCAACCACATAATACAGCTGCATAAGGAATTGGGGTCCTTGCCAGGGTATTGAATTTTGTGTCTTAGGAGAGTGCTGCTAACTCAATTATCTGGTTCTGATTGTGTCCTTACACATTTTTTAGGTCATATAGCTCCTTTTGTTCAAGACTCTCTTATCAGGCCCAGTTGAGTTAAGCTGCTACTTGACTCTAAGTATAGGAGTAATTGTTGGGATAGAAAGTAAGAAAAGACAGCGGGGATCTAACATTGCATTCTAGTCCTGAGGATGTTCTAGTCCTGATTTTGGAGAAGCAGGCCATTTTGGCAGATCCAGAACATTCAGAAGAAAATGAGGAATTAAATATTTTGTGGTCTTCCTCCTGGGGTTTGTCCAAGATCATATGTCAGGTTTTATTTTCAATTTCCTTAGCCATAACAATAAAGGTCTGTCTCAGTTAAGTACTGAATGACCTTCAGAATTCAGCTACTTTGATGATTAGGATTTAACATTATGAATCAGATTCCCAACCACAGAAGCAAGATCTATTATTATAGGCAAAAACTTACCTCCTGTTGCCTGCAGGATGTTCAATAATCTAGCTCCAAAGCTTCAGTTGTCACCTCCTTTCTCAGACCATTTCTCAGACTGTCATATGCTAAGTTCTCTAAGGTGAACATGGGCATTGAGTTTTTAATATAAGATTTGTATTTTGCATGAAACTAGAGGGAGGATGAAAAATGTCAGAAAATAATCCTAACTGGTAAGCAGAATGCATAAACCAACAGCCCAACCAGCAGGGGCTCTGCATCAGGTATTGCCTATCTCAGTGCTCAAGGTCAGCCTTGAGGCTCAAGGTCATGCCACTCCTTTATACCCTGTCTCACTCAGTTGCTGCCTATATGCTGGTCTGAAAAAAACCATTACCTTGGGTAAATGTTTTGTGCCAACAAAATGGACTTAAAAAAGACTCAATTTCAAAGTTATTTTTCACTAAACTCCAGATGAAAGTATGGTGAATTTTATGATAAGCTACTTATTCCTTTCTAAAGAGACATGATAGATTCTTGACATGGAAATTATAATATTTTTTTCCTGAATCCATATTAACTTATGATAAAAACTTATCTTTTTATTACATTAGTAGGTTTAATCCAGCTTCCTGAAATCTTGGATAATTAGAAGTATTTCACTAGAATTTATTTGTTTCTCTTCCTTTTCTAAGAGGGACATTTAACTTTGCTGTTTTAATAGTTTCATTTATCACTTTCCTTGTATCAGGTGCTATGAAAGACACTAGGTTTACAAAGCTAAACTTTTATCCCCAACAAAATGTATTATTTATTATATGTGGAATACAATGTACTGAGGAACAACTAATAGTCATCTATAAGGAATGTACATTTTGAACAGAAATTCTAGAAATATTTAAAAAAAATCATGGCTTGACATTCAATATAAATGGAAGATCTAATCATCGTTTTTCATTTTCTTTAAACCTCTTCATGTAAAAACAAATACATATTGAAAATGATATCTTTAATCATTCTTTCCTGCCTTCCTAGTTTATAAAACTTATGGTTGCAAATACTTTCTGTTCTTTTCCAGATGTGTACAAATTCTTTTGAAAATATGATTGGTCTTTTATCATCTACATGATCCAGGAATGTCCTTCTTAGAGACTGGGGCCACATTTTTGAAATGTAATCAAGGCAGATAGCATCCTTATTTCCCAGTTTGTATGGAAAGATAGGAGCTTAATTTCTGGGCACCTTATTTACAAGTTGAAAAAGCACACCTTGTAATAAAGATATGAAAAGGGTGCTTCTCTTCTGAGTACACTAATTAGTTAACACAGATGGCTAGCCTAATTACCAGGTAAATTTAGGATGAACCATGTTTGATAAATGGTGCTTCCAGTTACCTTACTTGATGATTTATCAGTTATCATGTACCTTAAGTCACCAATGTAATGGGTATATGTGCTTGGCTACATAAAATGATGAGATTTCTTTTCATCTTCAGTCTTTTAGCATACTACCTGTGATGTGTACCACATTCTAGTTTAATGCATATTCAATAAAACTTTTGTCTTTTTCTTCTACCTTTGTGGAGAGACTTTCTGGTATTAGAAAATATTTTGCTTTTAACTTTATTTCACCAACACTCATTATACAGTTGAATTTTATGGCTTTATTTCAACTATTATTTACTCCTTTTGACAACTTCATTTTTATCAGATATTTTATTTGGACAAACTTTAGAATCTTTCTCTCTCTCTCTCTCTCTCTCTCACACACACACACACACACACACACACACACGTACACACATATATATTGACAAGAGTTTGCACAGGAAAGTCATTTACTTGTTCTATGTAAAAATATCTAGAGGAAGTTTGCTCCAGAGCTGACTTTAATAGTCATCTGGGTCCAGGCACTAAGTGAACTTTGTACAATTTTGGTTGTGAAATGACTGTCAGCATTTGCATCATAAATCATCATCAGCAGCAGCATCATCATCATCATCATAATTCTTATAAAGAAAGACATGAAGCAAGTCAAAATAAGCTCTTTTATTACATAGTACTACACGCTTTTATAAGGGAAAAAAATATATACCTAGTGGTCTTAGCTCAGCTTTGGTCACTTGGCTGTATGTGAATTCTCTTAGACTTGGTCAGCACAACCTACCCTGGTTGGATTCCAGTGTATCCAGATCATAGATCATCCCCTGGAGATGCAAGAAAATTTGCTGTCAACTTGATACCTCAACAAAATAGAAGGCTTGGTTGATGTGGTGAAGACAGTCACCTCCAGTGCTCCTAGGGAATATTATTTTTGCATTCTGTGGTAATCCTTACTTATGGTTTTCCTAATTTTTTGACTATATTTTCAAAATTGTCTACAAGGCTATCAATGTTTTCATAGTCCTTTTATGTTTCTAAGTACCATAGGCTATTTCCTTCCACATACTGATGACACCTGAAAATACATCATGGTTCCAGATGGTTTTCAAGAGCCCAGATCTTATATCCAGTTGCTACCAAACATGCCACTTTCTGCTTTAGTTGCACTGTTCATTTGTAAGGGCTTCAAAATAAAACCAATCTATCTGGCATAATAATATAAGAACTGATCATTAGACTTTTCTCAAAATCTTTGGCAAACATCTCTTGACTTTTATTATAAAGCCACACACTTTTCTCCACTGATGGTGAACTTGAAACCTGATAAGGATTATTTTTTGTTGACTTTTCAGTTCTTGGTTAAAGTGCATCTTCTTTCTCCCCCTTCTTCAATACTTGGAAAATACTCTGTGCCCTTCTAAACAGGTACTGTGTGTTCCTTGATGTTTTCCTAATATACTTTAAACTCCTTCAGTACATATTATAGTAGGTTACAGTATTTTATTTGTCTCTTCCTGCAGGCAGTAAGATTTGACTGATTTAATCAGATGATTAATCTTCCAGAAAGTCTTTGGCTTTAGCACTCAACAACTTACCTTTGAATTAAAGATAACAGTAAACCCATGTTTGTGATTTCTTGCCAAAGCAAAACAAATAATGAATGCAATTTTTTGATTATGTGATTAGGTAAAATCTGTTCAGATTCACAGTAAGAAATATTAAATATAAATGGTATTTGATTTGAATTAAAGGTGTATTGTGTAAAGCATGATTTCTCTCCTTTAAAAATGTTCATTTAAATATTAGAACATTGGTATTTGTTAGGACTAAGAAGTCCTAAAAAGTAATAGAGAGGAGGCTGGGGTGTGGCTCAGTAATAGAGCACTTGCCTAGGACACATGAGGTACTAGGTTTGTCCCCAGCACCACATAAAAAATACTAAATAAAGGTATTGTGACCATCTACAACTAAAAGAAAAAAAAATTATTAAAAAAAGTAGTAGAGAGGACTTAAAGGAACCAAATGAGGCAGGTTATGAAAGTGAATATGGCTCAACTAAAATAAAGCGAAGTGATTCAGTTGTTTGTCACAGAGCAATCACCAGACAAGCCAGTCAAGAGCTTTCCCCAGGCTAGTCCTTAATAAAGGATGTATAAATGAATTGATCCAATTTGTGCTCTACATGCAACTGCAAAGTGTGTAGGCAGCCGCTATAAAACATCATCATTAATGAGAAGCTATAAAAGCTGAATTCTCAGTTAGATGAGGCAAATTATATTTTTTACTTTTAGCATCATAAAATAGAAAAAAATTTCTCTTCCTATGGAATAGACCTTTCATAACATTAATTGTATAAACTACATATTTTTATTATATATATGTGTGTATAATATATATATATATATATATATATATAAAATTATTTGTAACAGCAATGAAATGACCATCTGGTAAGGAAAATACAAATATATATTCATACATGGTTATAGGTTACCAAAAAACTGGACCTCACCAAACCACTGTCTTTAATTTAACCAAAATGAAGAGTCACACTGAATGAATGATTCAAAGTATGTTCCACTGAGTCAAAACAAAAACTAACTTTTTTAAGAATCAGATGGATAAAAATTTAAGAATATTGGAAGAAGTAATTTAAATGAAGTGAAAACCATTTCCTAATTTTTTGAATTCAGGCCCTTAAATCCAAGTAAAGGAAAAGTAATAGAACAAGTTTGTGAAAAAGATAAGACTAAATAAATTATCAATCAAGCCCTAGAAGGTGTCCAAGTTGGTGTGGACACTTAGAATGCAAGAATATCACTAAGGATGCCTGTTATGGTTTAGATATGAGGTGTCCCCCCAAAACTCATGTGTGATACAAATTAAGAAGGCTTAGAAGTGAAATGATAGGCTTATGAGAGCCTTAACCCAACCAGTGCATTGATCCCCTGATGGGATTAACTAAGTATTAATTGTATGCAGGCAGGGTGTGGCTTAAGGAGGTGGGCCTTTGGGGAGATGACTTTCTGATACTTGTTTTGTGAGCTGAGCTTATTCTCTCCCTCTTGGCTTCCTAGTGCCATGTTCCCAGCTGTTTTCCTCCTATATAGTCTTCTGCCACTGTGTTCTGCCTCACCTCCGGCCCCAAAGAATGGAGCTCTCTATGGACTGAAACCTCTGAAATCGTCAACCCTAAAATAAACTTTTCTTCCTAAAATTGTTCTTGTCAGATCTTTTGGATTCAACAGCAAAAAAAAAAAAAAAAAAAAAAAACTAGTCTGGTGGAAGGCACAGAGAGTGAATATATTAAATTAGCAAATTATCCTTAGGATAGAAGGTGATGAGTGCTACAGAAAAATTAAAGTAGAATAATAGAAATCCAAGTTTATAAAAGAAAGGGAAATTTCTAGATTAAAGAAAAAGAGGGCAAGCCTTGGTTAAAAGTTGGTTTTAGGGACACATTAAAGAAACTTTTAAAAGTAGCTAATTGGTAACATGATGAATATATTTCCAGAGCAGAGGATAGTTTCTTACCTTCAAAGGTCCCAAGTCTCATCATTATATGGGAATGCCTATAGATAGTTTGTGTCCATGGAACTAGGGCTTTAAACAAGTTTGCCTGAGATGGTAGTTCCTGAGTCATTGTTTAGACCAGACCTTTAAATGTGCTCAACGGGAATTCTTAACTGATTTATTTCAAATGCTTTGTAAGACAAAATATTATTTTGAGCAAAAACGTTATTAAAAATGAGCAGATGCCATGGAGCCATCTCAGAGGCACATTAGAATGACTTTCTTAGACTGTTTTCTTGCTGTCATCCCAGCCTCCCCTTCCCCAAAGTTCATATCTGAAAAAATGGCTCAGGGTGTCTAGGTTGAAGCCCTCGGGTGCTTAGGATATTCCCCCAAAGGTTAGAGGAGCATGTGATGAAGCTGTCCATATGAAATGATATGAAGGCTCATTTGTTTTTTTTTTTGAATCAATATTTCTCTAATAGATATTCAAATTTGGTAAGCTTGGATATGCTCCTTATGCCTCCTCTAGGTAAATATAAACTCATATGCCATGAACTAGATACTGATAGATTTTCAAAGTCAAGGACCAACTTCATATGAGCATTTTGAATTTTCAGAGATACTAGACAGTGACGTTAATATCAATATTTCCATAATTTATGAAGATTCTAAAGCAATTTATCTAAATTATCCAATGACATATATTTGAAAATTTTAAGGATCAACTAATTCGTTTACCGTCAGAGTAAACTGCTATGGTATTTTCAGTAAACCAATTCAGTAGAAATTACTGGGGGAAAAAAAAGACTAAAACTAAATGACTATTTTCTGGGTATTCCTTTCAATACTAATTTTCTTTTAACATTGTGTATTTTTAAAGTTTATCAAAGTGTGTTTAAAGGAAATTTACCACACTGGATTTTAATAGATGTTAGTTAGGAGATAAATGAGATAGGTGGCTAGGAAATCATAGGTTAAACTAATATACACCCCCCCACACACACACACACTTTTTTTTTGTCACCACCATTGATGTGATAATATCTCTTGGCATCACCACACAGCAGTTGCAGCTTTCAGAACTGTCATTCTGACTCCTGAAACACAGCTCTGATTTGGTTCTGAAGACCTGGCTTTGGAAAATGAAGGGATGGCGGAGTGAACTCCAGGTTTGAACTGATGATGTTAATACAGCTTATGAATTAGGTTGACGGAAAATTATTTATGCTCTCCAATCAGTAATCTTGCCATCTGTTGTAGAGAGAAATGCAGATAACCCCATGCTCTGTAATGGTGGAATTTCATCACCACTACCACCACCACCATTATCATCATCGGAAGAGGAGGAAGAAGAACAACAGCAACAACAAGAAAAAAAGGAAGTTTAAAAATAATACATTTGGGAGTTAAAATAAAATATTAATTCCAGTAAGTGAGTAAATTAATCATTATTCCAGCAGGTAAATCGGTGTTTTTTTAAAAAAAAAAAAAAAAAAAAAAACACTTTTCTTTCCATATTTCATTTTTAAACATTTTCCCCTTTATGTGAGTTGTCTTTTCTAAAATGACTAGATCATTCAAGGCAAAGGAACAATCAAAGTGAACTTGGCTCCTGGCTATTTGCAGTTGATGTCACTTGAATTTAAACCAGAAAGACTTTTCAAAGAGAAAACATTTTCATCTCCTAATATGTAACCTAGGAGATATGAAACCATGGCATCCCCAGGGAAGCACCTTTCTGTTTTATCAACTTGGCAACTTGCTTCTGCTTTGCAAATGAACAAAGAAAAGGCTTTGGATATGACAGTTGAAAAACCTGTTTTCTTAAACTTTTTACCATCAGTGCTACATAGAGGAAGAATCTTTGCTCTGCTAAAGGCTATGAAAGGATGTTAGCTTTCTTATTTTTGTTCTGGAAGGGTGAAAATAAAATTTATTACAACCCCATATCCAATACTTATGCTTAGATCCCAATTGTGTTAGGTAAGAACCATCCTGAGAATGTTCCCTCTTCTCATTGTTACATATATACTTTCATTTCTAAACAGATAGTAAACACATAAATAATCAGCAGGATTAGCAAGTTTAGAGCAAACTAAAATTACTGTAAGAATAGACTCAATTATTTATCAAATCACACTCTTCACTGTTATTGAAATGCAACTTTGTATGAAAAAGCATGTATCAAAATATCATATCTTTATTTTGAAACCTCTATTTTGAGGTCTTCAAATAAGTATGTTAGCAACTATCTTATTTGATAATCTAAAACATATTTAATCATACTATCATTTTACTTATTTTTAATACTTTAAATAACTACCATATGTCTTTGAAATACTTAGAAACAAAAAAGCAACAGATAAGTCTTGCCCCCCAACTTCCAGGAACTAATATTCTGTTTGTAATGAAGCACATGCAAACATAAGTAAAATAAAGTTTTTAAAGAAGGCAGTAGTGAGCTGGACATTGTAGGTAGGAAGGGAGGAAGAGATCCTATAAAGGAAGAGCTACATGTCAACATACGTTTAGGTGTAATTTTTGGTAGGTTTGGAATTGAATCACAAGGTGCAGCTCCTAAAATGCAGAACCATTAGTGGTACAGGTGTTCTTTGCTAACAGTGACTTACAGATACAATCACCCAAGTCTTTTATGCATACTAGGAATTTCCAATCTTAGGAACTGATGCAGTATTTGAGGATCAAGTTTCCACAGACTGGGGCTGGGGATGTGGCTCAAGCGGTAGCGCGCTCGCCTGGCATGCGTGCGACCCGGGTTCGATCCTCAGCACCACATACCAACAAAGATGTTGTGTCCTCCGAGAACTAAAAAATAAATATTAAAAATTCTCTCTCTCTCTCTCTCTCTCTCTCTCTCTCTCTCTCTCTCTCTCTCCCCTCTCTCACTCTCTCTTTAAAAAAAAAAAAAAGTTTCCACAGACTCTTCAGATAGATACAGGGGTTATATTAGACACATTATTGGATCCCAATCACCAAAAAAAGCATCCAACATTGAAGTACAGGTCCTTTAAAGCACTGCTTACCCTACATTTATCCAAATATTTATTTACCTAGACACACATATTTGTTAATTTTGAGAGCTCTCACTATTTCTATGTATCTACCCACATATACATGAGCACACACATACACAAACACATAATCTAGTTCTCCAATTCTTCTTACACTTTTGCAAACTGACAGTGAAAAATATTGCCTAAATTGAATTCTAACTGAAACAGAATGTAAAGCCACTTCTCATTCCTCCCAATAAAAATAAAATTAGAGTATCCCCAAATTAATTTCTTCATAACACAGATTAAGATGTTTGATTGTGACATTAAGAAATATTCAGGATTTTACTATAATTATATCGTGAATGATACAGAAGGAGCTTAAGGATGGAAAACAATATCATGAAGTTAATTTTTAAATAAAATTAATGAACCAATGACAACTTTAGACTTCAAACCATGTGTGTGTTCTTCAAAGTCCAAGCAGAGCTGGAGTAAAAGCTACAGGGAAGAAGTAGGCAGGAGGGGGCACAGACAGTGAGCCTGGGAGAATCTCTTACACATAAACACACAAACCAGCAAGGGAGCAAAGAAAAAGCTACCAAAAGTCACTCTTTGAGATGGGCCTGGGTACAGCAGGTAAAGTTTTCTCCTAAACAGAGAGTCACAAATTCAAAGTGGGAGTAGGTGAGCTTGCCCAGGACCACGAAATTCCAGGAAGAACCAAACACCATTGAGGCTACAGAG
The DNA here is from genome assembly GCF_964194105.1 of Spermophilus citellus. NCBI lineage: Eukaryota > Metazoa > Chordata > Mammalia > Rodentia > Sciuridae > Spermophilus > Spermophilus citellus. Next base: position 253,523,725 of record NC_138182.1, read on the forward strand.
AAAAGGGATTCTGGTCCTGTGACAACAAGCTGGTCAGCACAGCCACCTTGTCCCCTAATGCTGCAAATGGGAGTATGTTACACATAGATGCCTCAGTAAATACCCTTGATCATAAAGGAATGACAGAAACAAGATATTCCTCACTTCCATTCAAAATCACTTCAAAGATAATGTTGGAAAAGAAAGGCCAACCCCTTTTACAATGAAGACTTTCCACAAACAATGTTGAATTAAAGCAAGTAAATATTTGAGCACTTTTCTTTTTAAAAACAATCTTTATTAAATTTGGAAGGAACTATGGTATGCAGAAGACAAAGCAGCATTCTGTTTTTCAGAACAAAAAAGCAGGGGAAAAAAAAGGAAAACCAGAACAAAGAAGTATTAAAAAATGTATTTTGAAGAAAATTCATCAGAGAAAAATAATGCCAGCAATGAAAAGACCTACCAAGTGCCAAGGGTCAAGAGATCCCCACAAGGTCTACACACAGATCAATTTCCAAAAAAATACAGACAGAATTCTAGATATGCAGCACAAGATTCTATGGAATTTATACCAAACAACAACAGCAAAACAAAATAAAGCAAAAATGCTATACTTAAATCAATTAGTAAGAAATGAGGGATACTTCAATATATTTTCTTCTTGAAATGAGCATAATATTGATAATATCTCAATTCAAACACCACTTAATCAGAAAGGAATCATACTTAGAAATATTAGCAAAAATGTCTTAAATTAATTTTTTTAAGTAATTAACCTTTATTTATCTGTTGCTTATTTGTTTTTAATGTGGTGCTGAGGATCGAACCCAGGGCCTCACCCATCCTAGGCAAACATGCTACCATTGAACCATAACCCCGGCCTGCCCTAAAATAACTTTTAATAAGTAAAACCCAATATTAGCAAATAAATATATTTTGTGCATTACACAGACAAAAATGATTCCCACATTCCAAGGATTTTTATTCTAGTAATACAAAAATGTTTCAACGTTAGGTATAATGATATAATATTTGCAATTAAATTAACTAGAGGACATATAGCAATCATGATAGATGCAGAAATTTCAGAAGCAGACGTAAATTCTTATGGGGAATTATGTAATATGGCAGGATTTCCAAAGAGATTAACTGTTGAACTGCTCAACTATTAGCATTAAAACAAGTAAATAGGTATTTGGGGGAGAAAGTTGACTTCAACTTGTGCAAGGGTACATTTTACACATGTTAAATGCTTTTGAAATAAACACCTCTCTATGCTAGAAGGTTGGCACACTCCAGCTCCATAGGGATGGGAGTTCCTGTGCCACAGACACCTCCAGACCTCTTTCTTTGTGCTTCATCATCAGGATGATTATTAGGTTTGTTTAAAATATTTTTTCTAGGGCTGGGGATGTGGCTCAAGTGGTAGCGCGCTCGCCTGGCATGCGTGCGGCCCGGGTTCAATCCTCAGCACCACATACCAACAAAGATGTTGTGTCCGCCGAGAACTAAAAAATAAATATTAAGAATTTTCTCTCTCTCTCTCTCTCTCTCCTCTCTCACTCTCTCTTTAAAAAAATAAAAATAAAATATTTTTATAATAAACTAGTAAACATAAAAATAAATATATGCTTATTTTTCAATTGCCCATTTTTATATTATAAAGGCAAAGTGTATTTGAGATGTCTAGCAATATTACAAAATCTAGATGTCTGAAGATATTTAGACATGACTATACTACAAACCAAAACCAAACCAAAAAATTAAAAACTTTCAGAAGACAAAAAATAAATTGAAAGCTATTTGCTAACCAACACAGTAAAAGTACCAACTTCCTTATTGTAGAAAAACTATTTAAATCCATGCAAAATAATTTAAATGAATATAAAATGAGTACATATTTAAGCAGAACTATCACAGCCAATTAAATACTGGTAGTATTTAAATATAAGAAAGATGCTTAACCTCCCTCAAAACAAAAGCAAAGCATACAAGAGAAAAAACAGTTTAAGTATAGATTGGCAATATTGCAAAATCATTATAATAGATTTCTTCGAAACTGAAGAATGACTAATAATGAGGATGGGATTTTTAAAACCTAACTATAAAAAGCAATTTGTATTCAAAAACAAATGACAGGGAGTTGGAATTATAGTTTAGTTGGTAGAGTGCTTGTCTCACATGCACAAGGTCCTGAGTACAATCTCGTACCCCACCAAAAATAAAATAAATAAATAAATAAATAAAATAAGACAGGGCTAGGATTGTGGCTCAGTGGTAGAGTGCTTGCCTAGAATGTGTGAGACACTGGGTTTGATCCTCAGCACAATATAAAATAAAAAGTAAATAAAATAAAGGTATTGTGCCCATTCACAACTTAAAAAAAATTTAAAAAGTAGGAAGTAGTTGTTAAATAAAAAAAATGACAATGTAAAAATTCTCTGGCCTTGTACTTTCCCTACTATGAATTAACGTATATGTGGCATAGCATAAATAAAGTGTATTAGAGGTTATTATACATTAGCACAGAGATGTTCATGCTAAAATACTTTATATAACCTAAATTTCCGTAATTTCAGAAGGACCCAAATAAATTCATCACCTTTAAGATGAAATAATGTTTAGCTAAAAGTGAGTAAATTCTATTCATGGAAGGATAAGATGTATTCAAAATAAATAAATAAAAGTGCTAATACATATAAAATAGTAAGTAGTTTTGTAACTGAAGCAAAAAAAAAATTATTTCTTCATGCCTAAATCATATGAAAGTAGACAAGATGTTAGTGAAACTGATTTTTTAAATAAGAGGTGGAGGAATGAACTATGGAGAATTATCTCTGAATAACCTTATATGCAGATGTATGCACATACACATGTACTCATCTACCTATATATAAAACTTATGTCTTTAATGTTTTGACTACTCAAAAACTAAATAAAATTATGTCACTCGTTGAATACAATGAGCAGAATTTAAAAAAATTAACTGATTAACAGAAAAATGCCTTAGCCAATTCATCATTCTCACAGTTTTGTTTCCACAACAGGTAGAAATATTTTAAAAAAAGTATCTTCAAAATAATCATTCCAAATTAAGCATATTTAACTATTTGTTACTTCAAGCTTATCACTTTAATAATTTGAACTCTAAAGCCATTAGAGTTAAGATTTCAACTTTAGTTGGGGCAATATAATAAGTAGCTATCTTCTTGAATCTTATTATTTTTACTAAGTGTAGCAAAGTGTTAATTTATAATCTAAGAGTTATAGAGCTTTATTATAGTATATTCTGTTGCAAATTTGTAGTAAACATCCCTTTCCCATATTGTTCATGAGCCCCCCCTGGAAAGGGACCAGTACTTCTTCATTGCTTTGGTCTTAGTATAGACTGAATCTGAATTGTAATTTATTGAAAAACAAGTATTGATATAAGATTATTTCATAAAAATATAAGTGAATGCATAATGGATATTAGAAATAAATCACAGTGAACCTTGTGATTGTGACTATTCTTTTTGCTTCTGTTTTTAGTTCAGAGTGATTCTTTTCTAACAGTGTCGTAGAAATTACAAAGATTCTAGTATGAAACACTTGAATCATATCTATCATCCAACAGCAGGAGGCCTTGAAGTTATGTACTTTCAATTACTTTATAATTACATACATTTTATGATTGAGTTCAAAGTAGAAACACAGTTCTCTTGTGGATACAAAAGGTCTTATCATTGCCAAGGTTCTGCCTATTCAGACAATTAAAGCTCTTTATATCAAGAACGGTTTTTCCTTTTCAAACATGCCAAGGGGGACAAAACACTAATTATCTGTTTTTCTTATTTTTCATTACATTCATGGGTTTGTGGAGAAACAGAGGTAAAGAATTAGCCCCTCTCCCCTATGAAAAAAGGGAGAAAACTCAGAAAAGCTGGGAAGCATTAACAATGTTCTTTTAAGACACACAGGCACCTGAACTTCATTCTCTGCTTCACGAGCTCCAAATCTATGATATGTGAATAAAAATGCCTACGTTTCACAACAGCTCTGCCAATCTGTGAAAGTGTAAACTCTTTGACATGACCCTGGTTCAAGTAAATAGGCTTACACTAACTAAACCAATGTTATGAAACTTTTCAGTTCTATCTTGTTTCAAACATAAAACTGCAAGCTATCCAAAGTATAATTTGTACATAGAATATACCTCTTTTGAAAGTACATGCAACTGTGAAAAAGACTAAAAGATATAAAAATATATTTCAATGTTTGATTTTCCCCCTGGCTATCATAGCATTACATTTAAAATTCTATTAGGCTATATTAAACTATTTGCTAATTTTATTGAAAATTTCCCAATTTTTAAAATTTGAATACACACACACACACACACACACACACACACACACACACATATATATATATATATATATATATATATATATATATATATGCATGTATTTAATGTCCCTTCTTCAAACTTTTTCTATGAATCTTTACAAAATAATTAAATCAATTGTAATAAACATTTAAATAATTGAATAAGTTTTCATTATGTAACTGGTATTGTGCTTTACAATTTGTGGAAATGATCTACTTTAGTTCTTCAAAATCCTGTGAAATAGTTAATATTATTACTCTATCTTACAGATAAGAACATCAGGATCTGATTTATTACCATCCATTATCACTTGAATCAATTCCACCCCAGCACTCCAAAAAGAAAACAATCTTTGCAATGTTACAAATAACCTTCACTTGGTAAATCTAATGTAAACTTTTAATTTGATTTCTACTTAATCTGATAATCAATCTAAGAACTGTCCCGTTGTTTTATTTCAGAGGCAACACACCTTCTGTTTTCTCTAAAATAACTCTTATAGCCCGTTCTTACTTCACTCAAAAATTCATCATCATATCTCCAAATGCTCCACAGTTTAATTTAGGACCAATTTTGTTCTTTGTTTTTTAAATTTTTTTTTTGGGGGGGGGGTTGTGATGGACACCATACCTTTATTTTATTTATTTTTATGTGGTGCTGGGGATTGAACCCCGTGCCTCACACGTGCTAGGCAAGCGCTCTACCACTGAGCCACATCCCCAGCCCAGGTCTGCCACTTTTGTTCTTTGTCATCTCAGTCCCTTGGTTACTAAATCTTATTCCATGGCTTTAAGGATCACTTAAAGGCTAAGTATCATAAAACTATATCACCACTCCAGAGTTTTACCATTTAATTCAGACCCCTATATCTAACTAGTAACTTGGCATTTTTAACTTGAACATCCAATAGATAACCTCAATTTAATGCCTCAATGTGAACCTGATATAACATATTCAAACTTCAATCACCCCTTTCAAATCAGTTTTTATGCAATGTTTCATATTTTCCAAAAACGAACATATAAAAATATTCAAGGCACCTCTCTTCATCCTTTGGGATAATTTAAAATACTTAGGTTTTCTTAAATTCCTCATTTTTCTTATACCACATATTGATTGATCCAAGAGGAAATTCAATTTGCCTTAACTGTAAAATGTATGCACACTATGACTAGTTCTTGTGATCAGTACTATTTCTCTCGTATATTTTTAAAAGACTCCTGAAGGATCCCTACTTCAGACCTTGCCAAATCCAAATTCCACCTAGAATCCACTGCCACCATTTTTAGGCCTAGGTGAGAATGGACGATCTCACTCTTCTGTGGTGTCTCTTGTCACTCACAAAGTACACATACCAGTATTTGTGGACCAATAGAGAGTCCTTATAATAAAGGACTATACGCTATTTCATATATACAAGCATTTCATCATCTCTTTCTTACAAATGCCTACTTCTGTTCAGTGCAAACCCCAGTTCATAACAGAATCTTGAACTGAATAAGAAACAAAGATTATATCATCATAAATATCATTTTGACACAAGGAGAGTCTTCTGAGAGTGCACTTGAAGTCCTGTTCTCACAGTGCTCCTACCCTCTCCTTCTACCCTCAGCTGGTCATGATGCTGTTGATCTCTCCACCCACCCATCCCCTAAAAAAATTCCCCTTAAGGAATTAGACTCTAATAAAGCAATCCCAGTGAGATGTATAAAGGATTGAAAAATCTCCATTCCCCCTACACATAAGATATTTTTTAATATCAGTAAGCTCAATTAAGAAGATGTAAATGCTTTTATATTTTCATAATTTTACACATAATTTAGGAGGGAAAGGAATACTTTTGTAGGTACTTCTGCTAAATTATCAGTTTTTCAATATTAGTCATTAAAACTAATATTCAAATACTAAGAACCTATGATCCTTTAAAAGTATAAATGTATTTCTGATAATTTGATATGGGCTCCCAAAAGGTCATTACATTGTGGAGGTATAACTAAGTGTGATTGCCAAGTAATTGGTATAATATTATACACCTGAAATACTAGATATGTGCAAGACACTCTTTTGAATACTTATGAGTATTATCTCAATGTATCTTCAAAAGAGTTACTAATTAAATCCAGTTGTAATGATTCTACTAACAATGACCTTAACTATTATGCATTCATCCATCTCCTTGGGAAAGTTGGTAAATACTTGTGTCCTAGGTTCCCTCATTTGTCACATAAGTGAAACACTGTACTTATACTACTTCATGATGTATTAATAGATGGAATGTGTTGCAATTTAAAGCTCTAGGATGTAAAAAGGAAATGAGAGGTGGTATGAAGAAAAATGAAGGAGAAGGAAAATTCTTTTTAAGTCCCTAAAACTCCGATCATTTTAAAGTTTAGTTATACTTGCATATACCCATGAGGTAGATATATTGAAAAATAAGAACATTTAATTTGAAATTATTAAAGAGGTAGATTGTTTTTCCTTATTGAAATATTGCAATATATTTTAATTTGTGAGCAAGCATGACCTTTCAGGAACACTGTCAAAAAACTTATTTTCAGTTTCTATAAAGGGAAGAAGAAAACAGAAAATGCAAGATTAACCACTTCATCTCAACAATTCTAAAAACATGTCATTTGACACCCAGCACTTAAATACCAGTTAGAAAAAGATACACCTCCGATGATCCCAAAACAAAGAAAAATGTTGATAATTAACCAAATTACTCTGTTAACATTAAAATAAATTCCCCCCTGTTGGGCAGTTTGCAAGAACTAGCAAATTAATATTTATTCAAGATTTAATGGCAATGTTAATGCCACTATCAATCTGGATTCTTGAGCTGGAAAAGGCAAATCTCATTTACATTAACCTGAACACCTTAATAATTAAAATCTCAGCCTCCTGGCTAAATTCTTAGACATTTATTCTGTTTAATTTAAAAACAAAATATTTTTTGTCACTCTATTCTAAGAAAGGTGCTTCTAATTTATTAGTGCTATTAGGGCATTTTATAATCTGCAGCATAATCAGCCTTAGCAAAAGATTTTGTAGTTGGCTTGGCTTTAATGTTTTTCTCAATGACTTACTGAAAAATAATGCCTCCATTACTTTTCTGTTTCAACTTATTGTTGTGATTTTGATTTGTCTAGTTCAGTTCACATATTCTAAATTGAAAAATGTGAAATGAAGACTACCTATAGATTATCATGAGTTCCCCCAAATTTGCTTACCTATATTAGATTCTAAAACTAAATCACTAATAGCTTTCTTTTTTCTAAATCGAAATAGGTTATTACAATACATGAGCAAAAATCATTTCATCATAGTTTTTGTTATTATTCATTATTTGTATAATACAAATGTAGTGCCTGAGAGCCTGAGAGTCTATAAAGCTATGTAGCTGGGGACATCATTCAAGTGTACATTCAAATTGACATGATTCAAATGTACAACACAATTTTCTTAAATTTTAATCTGAAAGACTATTAATAGAAACACTGAAATTTTGTTATGCAAATTGATTTATTTCTACTGGATTAGGAATTACCATAGTGCCAATTGTAATGTTAAGGTACCAAATTATCACTCATTATGTTTAATCTTTGTTTCTTAGAACCCTCATAATGTTTTCGAAATTAACAGAAACTTCATAAGAAAATAGTAATTGTTCTTTGAATGTGGTTAATAAATCAGCAGCATCTAATTTGTAGATCATCTCCTCTTCCAAAACAATTATTTGTAAATGACAAAAATCAAAGGAAGTGATGGTTTATAAAAAAGTTTGTAGTTATGCCAGTTAAATTCTACTGGGAGACCCTGTAATGACTGATTTCATATATGACATTCTTAGAGGTCACATTTGTTAACAATGTCATTTCAGAAGAAAGAGTCAAAAGTACCATAGAAAGAAACAGAAGCAGTTAGTCGGCAAACCTGTCAGTTTGCATATTCATGTTTACCTTAGGTGGCTGCTCTGATTTCCTTACTTAAAATTCGTATTATACTATCTGTCAGATGATTTCCTTGGTGTGGAAACTGCAGGGGTGAATAGCAAGGGTAGATGCAGAGAGGATAGAACATCTGAATACAGTGGGCCATCAACCCAGAAATATCCTTGGAAATTTCAAATGGTAACTGGTGAAAGTTGGACACAGATCTGAAAGAAGTCATAACAGGACCGCCATCTTGCCAGATTCAGTGCAGCTGCTTCTGAAGAAACAGATATTGTAAGAAAGATTCTAGGACTCAGATTTGATGCCACCTGATGAAAAAGCTATGTAGCTGGGAAAAATGAAAACAAGAGTCCTGGATAATTCCTAGTATACCAGTTTTAAATTTTAATAACAAGGTGGATGTCAGCATAACCAACTGAAAAAGAACATAATGTTTTGGTATAAAGGAAAATGAGGTAATCTGAAGAATATATGGATCTGAAGTCCAGTAGTTATCACATTACAGGGATCATATTGGAGATCCATCTGCACATCAGGAGTGGTTGGATAATTGTGTGTAGAAGAGTTCCCACCAGGGAGAAAATAATGTGATAAGACCACAGAGCCCAAGGCACATAATAAAGCACTTCAATGAGGAAAATGAAGTATAGAAACCAAGGGCTTGAAATACAGCTTTCTATAATAAGGAAAAGTTTTAAAGGAGTTGGTAGGTACAAGTGTTAAATACTCATAAAAGGCCTAGTGAGAGAAGACATATTTTTTTTTTTGATGTGAGAAACCGATGTGACTCCATTTTTGAGAAACCAACCTCTACCTCATAGCAAAGTCTGTCCAAAGGCGGTGTGTGTGTGTGTGTGTGTGTGTGTGTGTGTGTGTCCCTTGTCCTTGGAAAATCCCACAGAGCACTCCTAGGCACATACCTACCCTGCTGAGTTGTTTGTCTGTAAATAACAGGAGAGATCTGTGGTGCCTGGTATCCCTGACTCAGTTATGGGAAGGAATAAACAGTGTTCAGGAGGGAGGGATTAATGGCCTCAAGGACAGAGACGGGTTATTTTTTTCTAGGAGTATCATTGCTTAAAACTCACAACTTCTTGGATCACATGAAAATGTAATATTATATAGTAATACATCCACAGCTAATTGAGGTCTAACCCTTCACTTTTCTGACTCCCCATTTTGTAGATTCTATGCTTCTTTTTAGCTTCTACCCCTATTTTTTAAAATATGTATATTTTTAGTTGTCGATGGACCTTTATTTATTTATTTACATGTGGTACTGAGAATCAAGTCCAGTGCTTCACACATGGCAGGACTATATATCACTGAGCCTCAACCCTAGCCCCTCGTTTCCTTATTTTGCAGGCATATGGCATTATATTTCTTTATCAGGAAGCACATATACAGAAATAATATTTTACATCTGTCAATTTAAAGCTACAAACTGGATTTCTAATTAATTAAGGAACTATATTAATTGCTTTTCATCAACAAATAAGAATCTTTCTCTTGATGTTTTTTTTTGTGTGTGTGTATTAATCAATTAAGCATGTTATCATAATTTTATGTCAGGATCTCTGTTCTATTCCACTAATCCATTCATCTATTCTTACTCAAATTTTGCAATGACCTTGTAAATCTTTAAATATATATTATGGGCTCTGTATATTTGTACTTCTTTCAGAATATTGTTTTGCTCTTATAAGTCCTTTATATTTCCACATACATATTTGAATCAGCAAAAAACTCCTGTTAACTATGACTAGAATGGTAAAAGACTATAAACCATTCTGAGAAACTACAGGATAAAAAGAAACACTGTTAGGTTCAAATTGAATCAAAGAATACCCAACATTTTTTGAGGTGGATTTCATAATTTCCAGTGACTTCCTTATTTCTAGTATTTCCAATGTTTTCAAAAAGAATTTCTATAACAAGTACTTGAACATTTCTTATCATTGCACGTTGGGGTGTGTTGGGTGCAATAAATTTGAATTTTTAATTTTATAGATTAAAGATGGGAAAGAGTGCACTCAAGGAGGAATTACCAAGCATATTCATCAGAGGATCCTCATCCTACCTGTCCCCATAAGATTTATATCTATCTCATTTTTCAATTATACGCAGACCTTCCCTAAGACCCCACGAGGTCCAAACCAGTTACAGCATCTATTCAAAGTTTCTCAGACTTCTCAATGTCATTATATAAAATCAAAGAAATTAGATTTTGAAATTATATTTCGATTCTTGATACATTTAATTGAAAGCTATAATTCTGAAAAAAGGTATGTAGAGTTTACCTTAAAATGTCAGCAATCAAGCATAAACCTATAATTCTGAAAAAAGGTATGTAGAGTTTACCTTAAAATGTCAGCAATCAAGCATAAACCTGCCCATTACCTCTTCATTTGAAACATGTATATTGAAAGAACTTGTTTGTACTTTCCTTTTCAAAATGAATGTTTTTTAACATATTAATAATGGATGCAAACTTTTGCTATTTTATCAATATATCTATATTTTGCTATTCTACATTTATATAAAGATACCTAAGTTTGGGCTATTTTTATTGAAGATTTTGTTTTCTCTACTATGAATATTATTGCTGATGTGAATAGGGATTAACAATGTAAACAGATAGTCTAAATAAATGCCATTTGAACTATTTTTAATGCTTGTCTTGTGAAACTAGAATTAAGAGCCTCATAATGTTACTTGTATTCATGGATGGTCAAAAGTTAAGTTTCTTTGAATTTATTTATCTTCTATTTTCACATTCCAAGTAATACTTTGTTATTTTATTTATTTATTTATTTATTTATTTATTTATTTATAGTTGAACACAATACCTTCATTTTATTTATTTATTTTATGTGGTGCTGAGGATCCACCCCAGTGCTTCCCATGTGCTAGATGAGTGCTCTACTGCTGAGTCACAATCTTAGCCCTAATACTTTGTTTTAAATGTTTATTGCAATAATTATTAATACCTTGACTTAATGCATAAATGAAAAAAAATAATACCTATGCAGTTAAGCAACTAGGATATTTATGAAACTAGATTTGAAAAGCAAACATGTTAATGAATAAAGAATATAAGGATATATTAACATATTGATATAACTCCCATTTTTGTTTTAAAATAATTAAAATTATTGGTTCTTAAAATAAAAATGCAGATTAAATGTCCTTCTGATTTTGAAAAGTTTTTCTTTCAATATTAAATTTACAGTGAGATAATGAACCTTGTTTACTTCTATGGAACAAATTGGGTTTTTAAAATATTCATCCTGAGGAAACTGAAAATAAGGAATTTATCTGGCTATTAATTTGCCTAAGGATAAATTCTTGGTTTGGGGTTTATTATAGATACTGTTAATCTATTATGCATTTATGGTTAGCATTCCAAAATCTATTTCAAAAATGAAGTTTATGTTTTCTGCCCCAGGCTCATAAAAGTAATGAAAGCTCTGTTGTTTATGAAGAAAAGATTTAAGTTAGGAAGCTGCAGGCCAATTAAAATGCTTCATTTAAATATTTTCAAGACATACTCTCAGGTAAGTCAGAACTTACTAATTTTCTGGAAAGAAGAAGTAGGGAAAATAAACACAAAGGCCATAATTGTAATAGAAAAAATAGAAACTTTGCCCCCTGGGGTTAGAAAACCCTATATAACCATTCCTTAGCCTCTCTCAAGGCAGGTTTCATCTAAAAAAAAAAAAAAAAAAAAAAAAAAAAAAAAAAAAAGAAGAAGAAGAAGAAATTACAGGTCTTTCTCAATGCTACATACTAGAGAAACCTAAAAGAAAATTGAAACTTAAAGTGAAAAAAGTGAACATAAAGCACTCAATTTTTCACATTAACCCACAACGTCATTTTAAGTCTCAATAAGACACACCCATGTTTTCTTAAATTGCATATTTATTAACACTTATACTTTATGATTCATTCACACTAAAACATATTATGTTCTCAACATATATCCTATCTATTTTTTCTCCCTGTTATGTCTTTGGAAATGAAAAATACCACTTTTTCCTTGTAAAATTTCAGAATTTTTATAAGGTTGGCATGGGTATGTTACTGAGTTGCATAGAATTGTTATGGAAATCTTGGTCCTTGTCCCTGTACCATTCCATTAATGAGGACAAAAGTTTTGAGAAAAAAGAAAAAGAAGATTTATTGCTTTGCTAGCAAAGGAGAAACATGGGAAACTCTGTCTCAGAGTTTGTGATTCTGCCCATCAGGGGGAACAAGGGGATTTTAGAGAGGTGATTGAAAGGCTACATTCCAGGTGTTCTACATCTGCAGCACAATTCACTTGTTAATTTGAGAGATCTTCTGGTGATATCCCTGAAGTCTGAATTATTTCTTTCCTGTAGCCTGGGGTGTGTGCTCAGATAACTCTGCCTAGGATGAGGAAGAAAGGTAATCCTGTTTCTCTGGAGATTAGGGAGTGGGAAAGATTAGGGAGGGGAAGAGATTCAGGTGGTAGAGGCAGAGAAAGAAACAACGTTCCTTAAAAATAAGTCACAATTGCAGAGTAGCAAGGGCTATAATTCAAAGCAAAAAGTGTATTACTGTTACATTTCCCCACTGTCAATTTCCACATTCCATTTCTATGAAATAATGAACAAAAACGTCCCCAAACTGTTTCCTGCTGAGAGATGGCAAAGTTGGGGGTGGGGTGGGGGAGTTACCTGAAATTTTTATTCTCTAACAGATGAAGCATGGACAATTAAGGGTATTTAGCATCAGGACAATGGAGAAGTCTGTATTGGTAGTTGGTGGGTGACTGGCTAAGGCATGCATAGGGCAGGGATCATGCTAGGACAGCAATAAATAAAACAGCAAATTATTACTTCTTTGTAAACACCCCAAAATCATTAGTATCTCAGCCAGACTCTGAAAACCATGAAGACAGTGGTGACTCATTAAGTCTTATGGTGGGATTCTACCCATCACTGATTTGTGAATGGAGGCCATTTAAGGCTTTAGAAACTTTAGAAGAGTTGTTAGAAACATAAATAACTTTTAGATTTTGTAATGGCACGGATGTCCTCTTGAGCTGTAGTTAAGATACCTGACATCATCTGATTTCTGTAAATTAACTTTCTCATTAGCATTACCTCTATGTTTAGTAGAGAGATCCCATTAACTGTGTTTTTTAAGGGATCTCTTGGTAATGTTAGCGTTTATGTGTGCCACATTGAATCTTTTAAACCAGTATGAGCAATACATATTGGGGTTAGATAATCATAATAGTGAAAAACAGATTGAATTCATCTCTGTAGGAGATTAAGAAGATTTATAGATCTGTGATATCAGGCTTAAATTGACTCAGGTAAAGTTGGGACTCTAAATTCTTTTGTGATTATTATTATTAGACACTACCACACAAGAACCTCTCCTTTATTGCCTTCATGTTCACTTACTTTTGGTAGAGCTGACACAAATGTACATCTTAAGTTACATTTAACAAGCAAACAATCATCTTTCCTTTTAAATGTCCATAAACATCAAGGTGGTCAAATTGACATTGTTCCTATCTCCTCTTAGGGTCAGTTGAGATCCTCAGAGATAACTCTTGTAAACTTGTGAGAAGCCTCTTGGCTCCTTTAGCCTTAGTCTACCAGTTATATCATTTACTGGGATGGATTATTACCTTGCTGATCACATGGGCTATCCTTAGAAGCATAAGGAGAACTTTCTCTCTCCAATGACCCTCTCCTTTGCAGAATACACTGGTTGACTTCCTATACTCTAGGATCCTTTTGCTCCTACTGATTGGGAGGTTGGGTGACTCACTGGAGTTGCAGGGCCCTTAGAGTGGTCTCCTCTTCCCTGGGTTCTAACTGGTCTTGGATGAGGACAAGAACCAAAATTCTGGCTGCTTTTTCCTTGGCCCCTTTACTTTCTTGACTTTCATTTCTAAGTTTTTGGTTTTAAACATCCAACAAGATAGTTCTACCAGTCTTAAATAGGAGTAATAGGTTACAACTTCAATGTTTTGTAATTCTTACAGTTACTTCTTGCATTTAATTGGTGTGAGTATGGATACTGGAAGGCAGCCTCAGATCCCATTGTTAGGGGACAGACAGATGACAATGGTAGAGACATGAGGTTAAGAAAATAATTCTATAAAACGCGCCCACTCTCATGACCTTCACATGCTTTCTTTTCCAAGAAGAAATTTACCTGTAGCCCTGGCCTAAGTGGATAGAATATGTCATATTCCTTAGCAAACTATCTGATAACTGCAGGAGAAATTCAGACCCAAACTAATGTTCATAGAAGAACCCAAATTATCCTGAAGAGACACTTTTGTGACCAGATCTTGAAACTCTGGTAGATAAGAAAGGTTTCTCCTAACCACAAAATCTGTAAGAATGTATGGTTAAGAATCTAATCAGTACCAGTCAGCAGGGTCCAAGATGTCATAACAGGGGGACTTGAAATTCTGATGTCATCTTGCTGTCAGTCAAAAGTCAGAAAGTGGACCTAGATAGGACTCTGTGGAAACTTCTCCCAATATCACTGATAAAACTGGAGTGCTGGAGAGGCACATTGCCTTTCTCCTCTTTGAGAGGACCCTCCCTCCCCCTTGAGAATGTCCTCTTTCCCTTTTCTTACCCCTTCAATAAACTCATGTGTGTTACTCTGAGTGACATGTCTGAAATCTTTCTTACTTGATTTCAAGAATCAGGGTTCAAAGGGCGGGGGGGGGGGGGGTCTTCATGCTGCCTCAGTTCCTGGAAGGCCCCAGCTTTGTAACACTATCTGTCCTATAGGTGATGGCTTATTGTCTCAAATTAATTAAGTCCTTATGCTAGAAGTAGTACTTCTGCAAAACACTAAAAGACAATAGTTATAAAGTTTTGTAAGAAAAATACAGAATAAACACTACTTTATCTTTGATATCTATTAAGCCTCCATAAAGGCCCATATATTTATCAGTTAGTTGATACAAATTTGATTTTTAAAAACTATTTTACAAGTCTAAATACCCTTTACAATTTTCCCAAAACTTTTCTGAAGTTGTGTATTAAATTCCCTGTTTATTTTGAGATCAGAGCAATCTTTACAACAACAACCAAAATATATCTTTTAAACACAATTTTAAAGAAGCTTATTTCTAGCCTACATTGGAACCATTCTAACATGCAGAAGGATGAGAGGTAGAGCCTTAATTCAGGTGAGGCTGGCCTCTTGACAAATCTTTTTTTTTTTTTTTTTTTTTTTTAATTGGTTGTTCAAAACATTACATAGTTCTTGATATATCATATTTCACACTTTGATTCAAGTGGGTTATGAACTCCCATTTTTACCCCGTATACAGATTGCAGAGTCACATCAGTTACACTTCCATTGATTTACATATTGACATACTCATGTCTGTTGTATTCAGCTGCCTTTCCTATCCTCTACTATCCCCCCTCCCCTCCCCTCCCCTCCCCTCTTCTCTCTCTACCCCCTCTACTGTAATTCATTTCTCCCCCTTGTATTATTTTTCCCTTTCCCCTCACTTCCTCTTGTACGTAATTTTGTATAACCCTAAGAGTCTCCTTCCATTTCCAAGCAATTTCCCTTCTCTCTCCCTGTCCCTCCCACCTCTCATCCCTGTTTAATGTTATTCATCTTCTCATGCTCTTCTTCCCTATGACAAATCTTGAAAGTGTTTTATTTCTGAATCTGATCTTTGCCTCTTCTTTAAAGTGTCATTCTACAAAGTTCTCATGTGGTGTTTCCTGAGTCTATCTGAATATCAGTTAATATAACACAACATCACATCTGAAATATGAATCAAATGGAAAGGCTAAGGGAGTTTTTAACTTCCTTTTTGTGAAAAAAAGTGACGAGATGTTTTCATGTTCCACACTGTCAAAATTTGAACAAATCAGGTTCTCCTTATTACCTTCTAAAATTATTTTTAAATTCCCATCCCACTGTAAAGAGTAACACAAAATTTTATATATAACTTATTGATAACAGGTTACCTTTATCCTGTTAAAAACTATTAAGTGATTTAAATAAATACCATCCAAATTTGTTATTTCTATATATCTGAAGAAGATTATTGCTACAGATAATTTTAGTTTGAAAAACACCAACTTGGTAAAGGTCTGTCCTATACTTTACATTTTGAAAGATTTGTATACTTCCAAAACAAGAATGCATCTAATATACAAAGATATAATGGTTAGCATCACAATTACATAAATTTCCTTATATTAACAAAATTTAGTTTTCAAAGTTTAACTGTATCATGTATGATAACTATAATCACAGCACTGTATAGATTAGCAGTACTAACAAAAACCAAAGAATAGCCTTAAACCTGACATATAGTTAGGAAACAGTGTTAAAAGTGAATATAATTAGTCAAAGCAAACAGATATAAGTCAGTTTTTTTTAAATTATTTATTCTAATTTGTTATATATGATGGCAGAATTCAATTCAATACATATTACACATATATAGCACATTTTTCAAGTCTCTGGTTGTACATAAGGTACATTTACACCATTTGTGTCTTCATACATGTATTTAGGGCAATGATGTCCATCTTATTCCACCATCTACAAGTCCAGGTTTTTAAGCTGCAGTTTGGATGTTTTATATCAGATGCAATGTGTTTTTGTCAGCTGTTTTGCTGCTATGGCAAAATGACCCGATGAAAACAATTATAGGAAGAAAAGTTTATTTTAGGGCTCATGGTTTCAGAGATTTCAGTTCATAGACAACAAACTCTGTTCCTCAGGGCTTGAGGTGAGACAGAACATAATGAGGGAAGAGTGTTTGGAGGAAAACAGCTCAGAACATCATACTAGAAAGCAGAGAGAGACAGCAACAGTCACAGACAAAATATATACCCCAAGGGCACATTCCCCACCTATTCCAGCCACTTCCTACCTGCCCACATCCACCACTCAGTTAATCACCATCAGGGAATCAACAAATTAATTAGGTTAAGACTTTCATAACCTAAGTATCTCAACTCTAAACTTTCTTGAATTGTCTCACACATGAGTTTTTGGGAGATACCTAAAAACTAAACCATAACACAATGTATAAAAAAGAACACTTATTTGTTACCTTGCCTTTAAACCTATATATATTTTTTCTTTTACAAACTTTAACATAACACTTACACAAGGCTCAGACAAACAATTCTCAGATCAATACATATGTTTAGGGTGTCAACTCAACTATATTGTAATAACCTAAAATGATAGTTGCTTATTTAACCAATTATGAAGTAATTATTTAAAAGACTTCAAAACAGATATAAACCCTAATTCCTTTAGGAGTTAGTTTTCTGAAGTAATGAAACCTAACATACACAACAATGATTTGATAAGAGGAGGTCAATGTTTTATATTTCGCTTTATATCAGTACTTTGAAATTCAACCTTAGAAAAACCATCAAATAACTATGACTGATAGTGCTAATTATAGCCGACTTAAGCATACACAAACTTTTGAGGTTTACCTTCCACACACAAACCTTTTGCGACTTACTTAGACATTCTAGAACTTGCTTACATCTTTAATTTTTTCCCTTTCTTTCATTTTGGACTTTAGCACAATGTTATCTTCCCATACAAAATGCTTTCTCATCCAGAAACATTTATCTTTCCTACTAATTTTCAATACTAAAATATATTTCCATACCTATAACTTTTTAATGGCTTTTTTCCTAGTTTTAGACTCTTATTTTTTTTGGGGGGTGCAGGGGGGCAGGGATTGAACTCCAGGAAACTCAACCACTGAGCCACAACCCCAGCCATATATGTATATTGTACTTTATTTAGAGACAGGGCCTTAGTGAGTTGCTAATTCCTCACCATTGCTGAGGCTGGCTTTGAACTTGGGATCCTCTTTTCTCAGCCTCTTGAGCTGCTGGGATTACAGGTGTGTGCCACCACATAAAGCCTCAGACTGTTTCTTAAATTCATATTCTGAAACAAACCTTATGAATGTTACCCATGCATTTAATTAATAAAACACATTTCATCCCAGGAGAGGGATCATAAATCTTACATATATATAACAATGTGAAGCCTTGATCTTTTTGTTTTCCCAGTTGCATTCAAGGAGTTTGAATCACAAGATAATGTTAAGCCTGAACTGTCTTCCTTATTATCACAATGCCATCATTTTTGAGTTAGTTTCACACTGACAATTGTATCCAGAGGTTCTTTTTCGCTCTTTTGCTTATGATAGGTGTATTGATTCAATGAAACAGGCCCTTTTGATTATTTTCTTTACGTCTTTATCTTCCTTGAAGATCCCTTTCCAGAAGCTGCCAACAAAACATGGGTTGACTTTAGTTTTTTTGTTTGTTTTCCTGGAGAGATTATTCCTGTCCTTGTTGCCAAAAGCTCAGTCCTTGTCCCAGATGCCAATTTAATAACCAGGACACGGTTTTAAGAAAAAAAGGATTATTGCTTTGCTAGCAAAGGAGAAACACTGGGACTTCTATCCTATCAATAGAGACATAGGGCTTTTATTTAGGTGATTCAGAGGCTACATTCCACATGTTCTCTGTTGGAGTTATTTAAAAATAGAAAAGGTCTATGAAGGAATTGACAAATAATTGATGGGTTTGCAAAATAGCATGAAACTATATTTAAACAATTTGTTTTGGATCCTGTAAAAAAGTCTTGCTTTTACCAAGAGATTGCATTGCAACTTTTTGCCACTCATTTTATCTTTATTAAAAAAAAAAGTTAAAGTCTGACTATAGTCTTTATTTGTAAATTCATCTTGCTATTCATGTGGCTTATTTAAGGAATGACTTAGGATTTGTGTTCAGAGAACTATTTATAGAAAACGTAACAGCTAAAGAAGAATGTAGCACATATGGCAAAGTCCATAATGAGTGAAAGCAATAGTAATGAAATTGTGGAGTAGGCAAAGGGAATGCATCTTCCGTTCTAATATTTTAAGATACAATGCTTAGAGTTTAAATTACTAATTCTGGTATTATGGGATTTTTGCAGATAAATGTAACTAAAAATATGATGCAAAAACTCACTGCTGTGGTTTGGATTTGAGCCTCTCTCCCCACCAAAACTCCTGCGTTAATGCAGAAATATTCAGAGGTGAAATGATTGCATTTTTTTTTTTTTTAGAGAGAGAGAGAGAGAGAGAAGAGAGAGAGAGAGAATTTTTTAAATATTTATTTTTCAGTTTTCGGTGGACACAACATCTTTATTTTACTTTTATGTGGTGCTGAGGATCAAACCCAGCGCCCCACGCCTGCCAGGGAAGCCTGTTACCACTTGAGCCACATCCCCAGCCAATAAAAAATTGCATTTTGAGAGGTATAATGAGTCCATCTTAATAAGTCCATCTTAATTTGAATGGACTGACTGGTATCTGTAGGCAGGTGGGGCATGGCTAGAGGAGGTTGGTCACTGTGGTTTTCCTAGAGGGTTTATCTTCTCTGAGGTCCCTCCCACTTCCTCTCTAATTTCTGGCTGCTCCTCTGCCTCATTCTTTCACCACAAATATTCTGCTTCATCTTGGGTCTAGAGTTATAAATTTGGCTGACCATGGACTAAATCTCTGAAATTCTAAGCCAAAGTAAATATTTCCTTCTCTATGTTGATCTTGTCAGGTATTTTGGTCACAGTGATTTCAAAAAGTCAAAAGAAAGATCTTGTATTATTTAAAATGTATCACCTATTGAATATGGAGAAGTTCTTTGTGGTGAATAAAACTTTTTTTTAATCCCAATTAGGATTGTTTAAATGATAATATAACTGAGTTGTTTCACACTACAATATAAAGCTATCCATTTTTTTCAAATAGGAAGATAATGAAGGGAAAGGTAGTCAGACAATCATGAAATTAAAAGGAAGGGTGTTTCTATCAAGTGATAGTCTTGAAACATTTATCCATGATTGCATATTGCCTGGTAGCTTAGCAAGTTGTCACTAGTATTTCTGTAGATGCTGGCTAATAAAGATTTTTTAAAAGTCTTAGATTCAGTTCTTATTCTCAATAATACTATAATTTAATTATAGAAGGATGACTAATGCACATGGGATAATTAGCAAGTAATGAAAAACAGTATGAATTTATGTGATAAATGTGGAACCATTGTTTTAGTTTAAGAACACTACACTCCTTTATCTGAAGCTACTAACAAAAACAACACTTGAAGAAAAACAAAACAGCAAAATAGCCAACTGCTTCTTTGGAGGGTATGTGTGCTTTATTATAATGTTAAGTATTAATGAGTCATTATCTTTGCTTCTTCATGCTGTTTTTAAGCTTCAAGGTCCTTTCCATTAGAACTGGTATCTCTGTAATTACTATTTTTTTCCTCTGTACTACTTTGTTCTGATTATTCATGTGAAATTTTAAGCCTCTGTTTATATAACATTTTATTCTCTTTGAGAAAAAATAAAGGTTTCATTACTGAAAAGAAACCATGTAATTATTAGGTTCTCAAAATAGAGATGGTTCAACATTATTCCTGTATTTTCAACCAGTTAATCAATTTCTACTCAATGAAAGAAAACTTCATTATTCACATACAATTAGAGCAAGAAAAATTATAATGTGACTCTGGAAAGAAAACTATGCTTATCTTTCAGATTTCAGGAAAGTAGAACAGGCTCTCATGCTTACTATGAGGAACAAGAGTTACAGGCAATTCTTTTAAATTGTGGCTAGCAAAGTGATGAATGACTGATAGATAACAATCATTTTGATGCAACTGAGACAAAAATCCACTGTGATGATATATAAATTACTATTCCTGATTTCCTTTAAAAAACAATCTCATAGCTACCATCCTCACTTCATGAATTTTATCTGGTTTCTTCTTCCTTTTGATTTACACAAGGCACAATCATTTTAAGGACAAGAGACAATGATATCTCCAGTTTGGTACGATTACATTTTAAATTTACCAGGACTCTGAGTTTGCCGCAGTGTGCATGGATCATAATTTTCTCATTAAGATTTTTATGTCTGGAGAAAAAATATGATGACCAAAATCAGTATGTTTTTAGTCCCTTCACCAGTTATAATTTGTATGAAAACTCCTCTAGTTAACTTTTTGGCACATAAGTCTTTTTATATGGAATTGAGTTTACATAAGTTATCAATATCTAGTTTATTTAAACTTGGTAATTCAAATAATCATTTTTTTCTATAAATAAAAATAAAAAAAAAATGTTGAATGTATAATAAGAAGGTTCCGTTTTGTTTTGTTTTTAAACTCCTCTTCTAGAAAATAGGTGACCAATTCTGATGGCACTTCTTTTCCATGCAGTGATATATTTTTTTAAACAAAATATAACTTTTTGAGGCTGGAGTTGTAGCTTGTAGCTCAGTTGTCGAGTGCTTGCTTAGCATGTGTGAGGAACTGAGTTCGATTCTCAGCACCACATAAAAATAAATAAATAAAATAAAGGTCCATCAACAACTAAAATATTAAATACACACACACACACACACACACACACACACACACAACCCTTGTGTTTTATTTCCTAATCATGCCACTTCATATTCTGTGTTTCAGAAAGAAATATCATTTGGCTTAGATTCTTATGGTAAAAAGACATAGTCAACATGATTTATTTTCTTTACTTATACTCAATTTGTTAGTTATGTCAATTATAAGAGCATAATTTGTCATTAATTTATCCTCTTATGTTCATCAATATTGTTATTATAATCAGCCCATTAATTATCTCCCTATTATAGACTGTATCAATAGCCTAGCTGGAGTTAAACTTTTATTTTTTAATATAACTACCCACTTTCAACTTCCATGCAGTTTTAAAATGTTCTTTCTAAATGGTAAAACTCAAAATGGTGCACTACAGATTTTATACGCACACACACACACACACACACACTCACAAATATATATTTATAAATATATCATTGACATTGAAAATAATCTAGAATGCTCAGCATACCTGTTGTAGTTGTCTTGGAGTGCTAGGAACAAAACATCATAGACTGAGTGACTTATAAACAACAAATATTTTCTCTCTCATATTTCTGAAGCTGGAAAGTAAAAAGTCAATGTACTAGTAAATCCTTGTCCGGTGAGGGCTCTTTCTGGTTTTTAGGTGTCACTTTCTTACTATCCTCATATGGAAGAATGAGCTAGGGAGCCTGGAGAACCTTCTTTACAAGGACATGGATCCCATTCATAAGATTCTGCCCTTAAAACCTAATCATCTCCTGATGGTCTCACTTCCTAAAACCAATACCTTCAGGATTAGGATTTACATGTGCCTTTCCAGGTGACGTAAGTATTCAGATCATAACAATGTCTTACTAAAACCCTAACTTTCAAAATACATGCCCTTCCTGCCCAATCTTGTTTTAGTCCCTCCATACTTTTCTCATACTCAAATTGCCAAATATTTTTATATTTCAAATGTTTTATTTTTATTTCTAATACTTTTTAAGTTGTCAATGGACCTTTATCTTTATTTATTTATATGCAATGCTGAGAATGGAGCCCATTGCCTCACACATACTAGACAAGTACTCTAATACTGAGCTACAAGTACCCCAGCCCTCAAATACTCTTAAATTAATATTCCACCTTCCTTAAGGTATTTCCCTTATAATATTTTCTTTAGTTCAGATGAATATAGTATAATCTGTGCTCTCAGATTGCACATACTCATGTAAACATCAGAAATACTCAAGAGTCAAATGAAATAATAACAAAGTTTCAAGAATGTAAAGGTGGCAATTGAAATTCAGAAATACCTGACTGATACCGGCTAGAGAGGGGATTTTATATATGTACAATTATACTGGTATTAATAATGGATGCATTATGAAAATCAATAGTATGTCAAAGTCAGACTCTCAGCTAACATGTTCCCATTTTTGTTTGTTTTTTGAGGTGCTGGTGATCAAACTCAGGGCCACATGCAAGTAGGTAAGATCTCTACAACTAAGCTATACCCTTACTCTACAGATCAGGTATTGGAGACACAGAGGAGATAAATTTAGTGGGAGTTATTATCTATTGTGGAATGGAGCCAGAATTTTGTCCAGTCCACACTTCCAAAACTGTGCTAACTTCTCATGGATTCTGAGCACACAGAATTGAAAAGATATTAGTAGCTATTCTCTTCATATCAACTTTGTGGAAATAAAAGATTTTTAATAGATGCATATTCTATAATATTAGAATCGTGGAACCATTTCTGAAATATGTCGCTTTTTGTATGTGTCTGCATACATACATATGATCTAAACATGGACTATATTTATAGTCAGGGCATATAAGACTTATGAGAAATGAGAAAAATGTCCATAACACTGCAGTACCATGAATTTAAATAGTAAATACAATGATAAATAACAAAAATACATACATTGTTCATTAACAAAAGTGTAATTTACAGCTTTGAAGTGAATTTCAGCTGCAGCAGTGATCAACTATCAAATAAATTATAAGGTAAGAAAATTACATTCTAGGGCTGGGGATGTGGCTCAAGCGGTAGCGCGCTCGCCTGGCATGCGTGCGGCCCGGGTTCGATCCTCAGCACCACATACCAACAAAGATGTTGTGTCCACCGAGAACTAAAAAATAAATATTAAAAAAAAAATTCTCTCTCTCTCTCTCTCCTCTCTCACTCTCTCTTTAAAAAAAAAAAAAAAAGAAAGAAAATTACATTCTATTGTATTCCAAATCATAAAATATGGAAATGTTTATAAATGCAGTAGGCATAAAACTAATCCCCAAAGACGTTGTTGAACTAACAAGAATATTAAAAACACATTGTACTGGGAAATGAAATTCTAAATACCTATAGAAAATATGGTTGAAATCTTTGCATTTCTTTCTTTTTGCGACAATTCATACTTCCAGTTCATTCTCTGTTTTTCTCTGACCTAGTTGAACTGTGTTCCCTTTCTACTTTATGTCATGTTGGCACAGAATAATGGCACTTTAAATATGACACTCACATCATCACTTGAAGTCTATTAAATTGAAATGTGCAATGGAAATATAAAATGGTGTGTATAGAATCTTAAGCAGATCCTGTTGCATTAGGAAATGACTTTGTAAATAGCTAAATAGAAATGGATCCAAGTCAGAAAAAAATACTATGATAATATGTTTCTTATCAGTTTGGGATATGCTATCTTCACCAATTAATAAAAGTTAGGTTACTATAAACTTTTGTAACGTATTACTTACACTCTTATAAAAATTATAACAGCAACCTAGGTGATATTAATATTTTTTAGAAAAGTAATTAGTTACTGAAAAAGAAAAAAATTGTTTTTGGATTTCACATTGTTAATTAATTGAATATGTTCCAAATTTTTTTTCTAAATGTGTTTGTTTGTAAACATTTTCATTGGCACATAAGGGAAAAATAGCATAATCATCATCACAACTTAGTGTTACTCTAAGTTGTGATGATGATTATACTATTTTTAGTATTTAAATATTTTTAAAAGCATCAAATCTATTACATACAACTAATTCATTTGAAGATGTAAGAATGACACTTGTTCATTCAAAATAGGTAGAAACTATGATTATAATGCTTATTTTAAATACATGCATAGATATGGGCTCAGTGACAGTTGTATTATTTTGAAAATTTATACATCTTTTAACTAAATTTGGCATATTATTATATATTTCTTTTGGTTTTCTTAATAGAAACAAGGTTATTAAAAGGATTTTTTAAAATATAATTCATGTGAAAAAAAATAGAGCAGAACAAACCATCCTCGTGAAGATTCTAACAAAAAACTTTTGCAGTGTCATAGAAACCCTAGATGCAATCTCTAGGGTGTTCCTGCAAATTTGCTTCATAGATCTTTAGGCTCTTTGTCTTCCCAGACTTAATACTTCATATTCCAGAAGAGAGAATTTGATTGATGAATGTTGGTTGAGTTTTTTATCAAGCAGTTTTGAGTAGAATCCAGGGTTATGTAACAAAGGCAAAGCAAAAGATTGGGTTCCTTTTGGAAAATGCAGGTATAATTGGGTCCCTTGTCTTTTTAAGGCTCTAGAGACAGCCTGCATTACTTGGCTCAGGGACCCATCTTTAGTCTTTAAAGTCTTTTTTTTTTTTTTTTTTTTTTTTTTTTTTTTTTTTTAGAGAGAGAGAGAGAGAGAGAGAGAGAGAGAGAGAGAGAGAGAGAGAGAGAGAGAGAATTTTTAATATTTATTTTTTAGTTTTCGGCAGACACAGCATCTTTGTTTGTATGTGGTGCTGAGGATCGAACCCGGGCCGCACGCATGCCAGGCGAGCGCGCTACCGCTTGAGCCACATCCCCAGCCCCTTTAGTCTTTAAAGTCTTCATGTCTGTGTCTCTACTTCCTTCTGAGGCATGCTCTTTTTTCTTCATTTAAAATTGGATCACTACATTGAGCCTAATATTAATGATTAAGAATAATCTCTCCTTCCCAAAGCCCTTAATTTATTCACATCTGAAAAGTCCCTTTTCATATAAGGATCCTCAAAGATATCAATATTCTAATCCCCAGAAACTGGAACTACAGTATTTTTCATGGTAAAAGGGATTCTAGAGATGCAGTTCAGGTTACTAATGCTGAGACGGAGAAATCATTGCATTATGCAGTTGGGCCCAATCTAATTGCATGTGCCTTATAGGAGGACTAGCTTTTCTGGCAGCAGTCAGAAAGTTGGACCCATGAAGTGGCAGGAGAGATTGCAACATGAGACATTCTTTACCTGTCACTCCTGGATTTAAAGTTGGAGGGAGGGAACCATGGTCTAAGAATGTGGTGGCCTCTAGAAGTTGAGATCAATCTGGTTATAGCCAGAAAACAAAACAAATCAAAAACAAAACTCAGCTCTTAAAGTGTGAAGAACAGAGTTCTGTTGACAATATGAATAATCTCATTTTCTCATATCCTCCATGAACATAAATGCCCTACACTTGAAAGCAGAATCTTTATTAGTTGTTGTATAATTACTGATTTTAATAGTAGTTATCTCTGAGACTATTAAGAAACACTATAAATCTGTGATTAATGATTATATTTCAGGTATTTGGAGCTCAATGTCCATTGTACCTCTGGAAAAACTCCATTTATATATGGTTCTCAGAATAAAAGAAGCTACATATTGCTACTAAGATTGTGCTCTGCTTTCTTTCAAGTTATATTTATAATAATAAATAGATTTTACTTGTGATTTATCTGAACTACCTCACTGCATAAGAAGAAGATTTACTGTTCAGAATCCAATCAGGGACTGGCTCTAGCTCAGCGGTTCCTTTAACAGAGAATGTACAGAATCCAATCAGTCCTGTAGGTTGTTTAATATTTGTCTTTATTAATTTTACCCTGTATATGCACACAAGATTGTCTGCATCAGAGCAGAGTTTTTGTTTGTTTATTTATAGTAAAAAAAATGTTGGACTCCATTGCCCAAACACAATCCCTAGGGGAAATGTGGAAATCAGATGGAAAAAGTGAAACGTGAGCTACCCATATTCCATAAATGAAGGATGGAAATAACAGGTGTTCTTCGATGATATGCTGGAAAGAGACAGCCATCCTGATGATCCTATGGGAATGATTGGGAACAAGGAGAACACTGACTCTAAGGCAGAGTAGAAAGAAGGGTCCTGGAGTCTCATTCTATTCTTTAAAAAACAATTAGTTGATTGATTATTTAGTATATTTTCATTAACAACTGAACATTTAAATACTTATGATATATAATATGTTGTTTTGATATATATATGTTTTGATATTATATCTATATATGTATATACAGAATGTGAACAGATTAAATCAAGCTAACATATCCTCTAACTCATATACTTATCTTTATTTTGTATTTAGAATGTTTAAAATCTCCAATTCTAGCAAATTATTATTATACAGTGCAACACTATTTGATGTAATCATCTCTGTATACAATATATATCCTGAATCGATCCTTCCAATATTTAACAACATTGTCAGTTTGCCTCACCCCTCCTCCACCATACAAACTGTCATGATAACTGACCCCAAAAGCACAAATACCAAAATGTAAAATTGGAAAAATGGGATTGCATCAAACAAAAATGCTCTTCACAGCAAAATAAACATAGCAACAACCTACTGATTGGGAGAAAAATATTTGCAAACCTTATATTTGACAAAGAACAATATCTGCACAGAGCTACAGAGCAAGGGCAGGCCACAGAGCCAAGGCAGTCATGAAGTTCCTCTGTTACTAGTTTATTTGTTTATTTATTTGGTACTGAGGATTTAATCCAGGGTACTTCATCATTGTGCTATATCCCCTTCCCTTTTTATTTTGTATTTTGAAACAATGTCTCACTAAATTACTTAGGGCCTCCTAGATTGCTGAGACTGGCCTTGAAATTGTGATCCTTCTGTAGTCACCACTGGAGTCACTGAGATTATAGGTGTGCACAACCAAATCTTGAGATCTGGGAATATTTCAGACTCATCACTCAGAGTAGTTAGGAATGAGTTTGTTAGATAAGAAAAGGGGAAAAAAGACACTCAGTGAGTGGGTCCTCTCCTAGAAGAGAAAGATGGTGCATCTCCCTAAACTCCATTTTTATTGGTGGTTTCAGGGAAGATTTCAGAGATTTCCATCCGGTCCACTGTAGGAATCACTTTTACCAGTTCTATCATATCTCCCTAGTTTTGGAATCTGGTTTCTGTAAACATCATATAATCCCCCCCCTTCAGAGTAACTTGTATTCTCCTTAGGAGCAGGGAGGAGAATTTGGGGCCGAATTTCTCCTACAGATTACAACTTGTTTCTTTAACAATAGAACATATCCTATTGACTTAAGCCGGGCAGGGTTGCAGGTAATTTGCTTTTAAAAAGAAAGAATGTGGGGGGTCAGCACAATAGGCCCAGTTTGTAGAATCATTCCCTTGATTTCACATTCCCATTGCTCATGTCTATAGGTTACTTATCAATGTCCACAATGTAAAACAAGCTCAAACAACCCCATGATAGGGAAACACATCACTCTATTCTTTTGAAATATAAAACAGGGAGACATTGCTCCAATTTTCCTGGCATTTTGGAGTTAACCTGGGACTCAGCCTAGGCTAAACATACCTAGCACTTTCCATTTAGATAAGTAACTAAATAAAAGAATAAAGCTTATTTTTTAAAGGAAACGAAGAATAAAATGATTCTAGGCGGAGTAGAAAAGAATCAGAAGAATCAAAAGTATTTTAAGAAGGTGGAAGAAGAGGGGTGAGGCAGAGGAGAAAGGAGAAAACATTTTCTCACTTGCTACTGTGTATATTTCCATGTCTAAGAAAAATCTGGGACTCTTCATAGAAGCACACACAATTCCAGAGAAATTTTATTTTTCTCTTTCTAAATAAAACATATTTTTTCTTCTAATTCATTGAAATAAAGAATTAAATAATTGCTTTTCTGTGGCAGCTAATGAGAGTTTTAAAAATCTCTGGTTTTCATTTATTTCAATTTTACTGAAAGTATATTTTATTTCTAAGAAATGTAAGATACAGATTTACTCTAGAAATAGAAAATACATCAGCCTAAAGTCTAGAGCTATGGAATTTAAGAATCCAGCAAGTCATATTGTTCTGAATAGAATAACCTTGAGAAACAGAGAGGGAAAGACACCTTTAGAAGCAGGCAAGGAATGCAAACTTTATGAGTCTCAGATCGAGCACCAAGACTGACAAAAGCTATGTCAAAAACAAAAGATTCAGCAGCATCTTAATCTTTAGAAAGACAAGCTTATATGCTTGATCTCACCAGAAACACTCATTCTGATAAATACTTCCTGAACTTCACCTAGGATGAAGGTGCTCAGGTGTTTATGCAGCAAGGATTCCTAATGTTTTCAGGTCATGGATACCTATGACAGTCAGCTAAAGTGAAGGTTCCTGCCTGGGAATGATGCTGAAAAATATACAATGTAAAATACATGGAAATATAGGAATTTTGGGAAAAATCAGTCATGGTAAAAGACACACACAAAATACAGTTAAGTAGTTAATTAGAACACATAAAAATAAAAAATTAATCTCATGGCCCTGTGTGCAAAAGAAAAAACAACTATTAATCTATTGATGGCTGTAACTATAACATTTTGAAGTAATTTTATTCCTGGATTCTATCCCTAGGCTACTTATCAACAATTTTTATAATCTGATTATAAAGACTGTGAATTAGATTAAAAATAAGCACATAGATATAGTGAAAGATACTGATAACATTCTTGATGCTTACATTCATGATTAAGGAAAAGCTATAGTTGATCTGAAGTTTAATGACAGTCAAGGTGTTTACTCTAATACAGAAGCACATTACCAACCTGAACTCAATCCTCAAGCTATGGATTCAAAGAAATCAAAAAACAAAACAAAAAACATAAAACAAACAAAACAAACAAAAACTATTCTAAAAGCTCCTTTTGAGATTATTTTATGATCATTTTGTTACTAATAATTTTTTTATTTAATTCCCAATCCCGATAAGTCTTTTTTATAAAATAAAACATGCTCTTACTATTCATTAGCCAACCAGGAATTTTCAAATTTATTTTTTTTTAGTTCAACTTCTTCACAAGGCTATATTAGTTTTCTATTGGTCTGTAATAAATAACCACACATTTAGTAACTTAAAACAGCATCCATTTGCTGGTTCACAGTTCTTGAAGTTAGAAGCCCAGTGGAGAATGACTGGTTCTTCTTCGCAGACAATGTAAGGTCAGAATCAGGGCATTTGCCAAGCCAACTTCTTCAAAGTTTCTGTGGGAAATTCTCCTCAAGCTCAGACTTGTTTTAGGCAGAATCTATTTCCTTGCATCCATAGCATAAAGCATGTGTTTTATTGCTGGTTGTTAGCTTGAGTTATTCCTTACTCCTAGAAATAATCATATTCCTTGACAAGTGGCCACTCCATCTTCTACCAAGGAAAAGTTCTTCAATAGCCTCAAGCAATGGGATCAAATAACCAGGTTATTTTTTTGGAAAGAACCTGGCAGGTATTGGTAAGTGAATTAATGAGAGGACGGATTGAATGTAGATGCAATAATTTCTACAAGTTTTGTCCAGGATAAATGTAGTTGACTGAAGTGTTCATGGAAAATGTGAAAATGTAAAACCAACATAGAAAGACATATTTAACCAAAATATTTTTTATTATTATAGGCTATTAGTTTATATGTTAATAATGTTGATTATATCTTCCTACTACAAAAATATAATCTTGCCTGCACAGAAAGTTTGCCTTGTTTTCATCTATTAGAAGTCAATTTGCTGGTTGTCACACTCAAGAATATATATATATATATATATATATATATATATATATATATTTACAATTGCCCAATTTTATAAGTGCTGGACATGAGCTTGGACAACAACCTTTTTTGTTTTAAGTAAAATTCTCACCTTATTTATAAAGATAATCTTTTGATTTGATAGTCAAATTGAGTGCCTGTTACAATACATTAAGAAGAAAAAAAAAACTATGTTAGAAATAACAGTGAAATTTCCGATTTTTCACTAATGATGATAATAATAATAATAATAATAATAATAATAATAATAATAATAATAATAATAAACAGTTTCCAGGAAACAACAAAAATCATCAGCAATTGACAATTCAGATTAAATATATCATCCTCTTACTTGTAATTATTTAAATTTTTTTTGTAGTTGTAGGTGGACAGAATGCCTTTATTTTATTTGTTTATTTTTATATGGTGCTGAGGATGGAACCCAGTGCCTCAGGCATATTAGGCAAACATTCTACCAGTGAGCTGCAGCCCCATCCCTTACTTTATATTAACACTGAATATTTTAGGAACATAAATTACATTTTTCCAAGTAAGAGAATTATAATTTTATTCACCGAATTATTAACTCATCCAAAGCTATAGTCAACTATATAATTGGCATAGTTTTTGAGATATGCAAAAATTCAGAAAAAAATGATAAGAAGAATAATAGTCTAATAAAATTGTAATCCATTTGGAAATCAGAAAAGTTCTGAGTTGGTCTGCACCAAATAATATAAACAGTAATAAGAAAACAAATACCTTAGAGATAAGTAGTTTTAAGAAACATAATTAACTTTGAGAATTTTATTAATTTTTAGAATTGAATTTCTTAAGAAAGGAAGAAGCCAAACAACCAAAAAAAAACAAAAAAACAAAAAAAAACAAAAAAAGAAAGAAAAGAAAAAGAATATATGAGTAAAAAAGTGAACATATATGATGTGATATATACACTAAAATATAATAATTTCAAACTCATAAAATATATTTAATATAACAAAAACATCTCAAATCATTTTTAAATAAAAATTCAAAGGAAGATTCCATATATCTTGTACAGAACCTTAAATTATGTGTGGTGATCTGTAAAATATTAATAACTGTATTTTCTTCCTTGACTACATATTGATTTTTGTACTCTGAAATAAGGCAAATACATTTAACTCCTGTATGATAGATCCATACCTGAATTCATCATTTACATCTACATGCCTGGTGTTATCTGAGCACACACTCAAATGCACAGTAAGTTCATAGGAAGTTAATAAAAACTCATTAAGAAATTGATCCATAATTCTCTGAAATCAAAAGAGCACATGTGAATTTATATTGTAAAAGAATCCACAAGGGCTTGTTTATTATTTGCAACTATAGTAACAGCATATGCTCTGGCTCTGAGTTAATTTTCCATGAATTTGTGGATATCAATACACTATTTTTTGTACCCTCTAATAGAGAATGATTAAAGGAAATAAACCTAGATGAAATCTTTGTTATAAACTCATCAACAAAAATACACTCAAGAGAAAGCATCCTTAAATTTGGATATTTACATGGGAAAAGGAAACACTTTTTAGAAATGTAATGTCTTGAAATAACTCATAGAATGTTTAGGATTGCGAAAATGCTTTCATAATGATTCCACTCAGAATCCACATAAAACATATGCTATCTGCCAGGGAGTACTAATCTGAAAACATTTCTAATAAATGCAAATATATCTAGGCCAACAAATCTGCAAAATGAAATTATTAATATTTATAGTTGGCACTCTATCACTTTTGCCAAGCTGAAGCAATGCCATATTTAGTTGTTATAATAATAAATGCCCCATGAAATAGAGCTGTATTATTCAAGCTAGACTATTCTAGCTGACTTCAACAGTCACTGACCTCCAGGCTGAAAGAGTTCTTCCTCCCTGAACATCACACATTTTCTGTGAAAGTAATTCATAATTAGGCAATCCAAACTGACAAAAATAAATAAATAAGTGCAGCCCAGTAGAGAAGATTCAGGAAATAGAAATTTAAAGGCAAAGCATAAAAATAACTATTCTGTAGACATTTACAATGTACCTAAATAGGGATGAAGGCCATGTTTATGCATCTTCTGTTTGTAGTACTGACCCAGTGCATTTTATATCCATTTGGTATGGACACTTCTTTATCTTTTTCAAATTCATAAAATATTACAGTTTTTCTAGTAATTTCTGAAAATGATTATTTAACATTTACAAAGAGTACTAAGACCAACTGAGAGATAAACATTGAGATGACAATTAAAACTGTACTTTATATTAAGATGTTAAATTATGCAAGATTTTCTCAGATGGCTATTTGTGATATATTGTTCTATCCCTCCTTCACATTGCACTCTGCCTCCTCCCAAAATTTAGATTTTTACTGCCAATAACATCTAAGTCAGAATTAGTAGTTTATAATTGAAGTCTTTTTATTTTAAAGTTTAATTATGTAGCTTAAGAAATAATTCTTGTCTGTACATTATGATTTAGTAGATTAAGTAGAATTCTAAGCAGATTGTGGGTTGCAGTGATTTTTGCTTTCTCGTTATTATTTTGCTCCAAATTTTAGTAGTTTGTGAAAGATTTTTGATTGCTTAATTTTAAGAATGACCAGAATCATAAAAGTATATTGCATTTAAGAACATGAAGAGAATTCTCCAAAAAGCGTGTGTTGATCAAATATTTGGCACAAGGTCTTCCAATGCTATACTAAACAATTATTTTTTTTTTTAAATCATACTTGTGATTTAGAAGCATGAATTGGTATAACATAAACCTTTGTAATAATTCATTGGTGGAAGATGTTTATAAAATTTCTGTAAAATATACTCCGAATAGCATAATGCTTGTTCTCAACTGAATGAAAAAAAATTGATCATGACACATAGAAAGCAGAAGAATGGAAAAAACTCCTATGTAAATGGAAGGGACACCAATGCAGGTTTTCACAAAAGAACACACAGCCCAAGATCTTAAACCTCTGTCACTCAATGTCCTAATTGATTAATTGGTACGACACCTCAGATGATCAGCCTCAAGTGATGCCCTGATATACTGCCATAGCTTCTGTTATGGAGAGATGTTTGAGGTCCATCTGTTGAGTCCCTACTCCCAGTGTGATTGAATTTGGAGATGTAGTCTTCAAACTGGTTGTTAAGCTTACATAGGTTCATAAAGGTGAGACCTTGATCCAAAGGTAATAGTGTCTTTATTGGAAGATAAATCAGAGCCCTTTCCCCCCACTCCCTCTGCTTCTCTCACCTTTCTCTCCTCCTCCCCAACACTCCCCAAAGCAAACACACTAAGGAAGGGCCTGATGGGAACATGGGAAGGCAGCCTCCTTCCAGGCAGGAAGAGAAGCCTTGCCAGGGAACATATCAGCCAGCTGGCACCTCCATAGAGTCTTTTAGCCTCAAGGAGTGTGAGAAAATAAATTGCTTAGGATTAAACACCTACTTGTTTGCTTTTTCCTTTGTTAATATAGAAGTCTTGACAACTTATCTATCTTCCACATAAAATTTAGGACAAATGAGGAAACGGAAGCCAGATGAGTAGAGAGTGACAAGGATATGTGGCAAAATTTCCTCAAAATAAATAGGAGATAAACAGATTTGTAATCATTCATATATGTAAAAAAAAAAATTAAAACAAATGGTAATAAAAATATAACTGTGTGGTACAGTGTTAAATGACCATGGTAAAATGTGAGGAAAAGTAAATGGATGGTGAAAACACCAAAGCATATTTCTATGTGTGCCTTGGCCAGTGGAAACAGATAAGCAGAGATGACTTTAGATGAAGTAGAATGAATTGGGTTTCCGTAAGGAGATGTCTCACTCAAAGATATTCTGAGATGAATTTATTTATGCAGAACTATCTTAAAAAGTATATTCATTTACAGAGCCATATCAAGCTATAAAGTGGGCTAATATAATGGATCTTTATCACCAGTGATTCCAAAAGCAATGGAAGAGGAGGATACTGGAAATAGAAAAGATAACTTTTTCTTTTTCATTTTTTGGTACCAGAATATTGACCACTGAGTCACATCCCCAACCACCTCCCACCCCCTTTAAAAAAATATTTTATTTAGAGATAAGGTCTCACTAAATTGCTGAGGCAGGGTTTGAACTAGTGATCCTCCTCCTGCAGCCTCCTGAGCTCCTGGGATTACTGGCATGTAACACCATGCCCAGCAAGACTAATTTTTATAGAGACAGTTGCATGAGAAAAAACCCAAGAAAGAGAAAAATGGGGAATAAGAGATCAGAATGATTATTTGCTAAAAGTAAATAAAAATCAGCTCAACACCAGAAACATCATTTTTAATTAAAGATGACATTGATAAATACTGATAAGGAGGAAGGAGGAGGCAGTGTGGAAAGCTCACTGAGTGAGAGGAGTAAAGCAGACAGATCTCTGACATTTCCTCACCTTCCCATCCTTTATCCCTCATTATGTACATTTGTTCTTCATTTTAGTGAAAAGTATAAATCCCCAATATAAGAAATATACAGACTTCCATTAGCTATCTTTTATTCATGTGATGATGTCAACTTGGTCACATTTACTACTTTATGTAAAAGCATAAGAGGAAAAAACATAATTATGTATGTATGTAACAGAGATGCTATGCAATATTTGTGTTTTTCCAATATAAAACCCAAATCCAGCCTTAATAAATAGGGCTGACATTTTCTGTTTTCAATCTATATTTTTATTTTCTTGGGCCAGAAATTCAACTGAATAATTCTCTATCTAATGGAAAACCTAAGCCTTCATTTTCACCATCTCTTTAAGACTTGTGTTCCTTATATTGATATAAATTTACTTGATCAGGAATCAGGGGCCAGAAATTAGTCAAAGAGGGAGACTCAATGACTGCATTAGCTTTGACATTTTCTTCTTACTCCCACAAAACAACAAAAATCACCTCCTCCAGTAGGCTCCTGCCATCACATGTGCGTGATTTTTGCATAAAAGGATAATATCCATGAGGAGGTTTAAGCATGCAGGGACTCACGGAAGCAGGACAGCTGGAGATTTCATTTAAATCTCAAGACTTTAAAGGAGGCACCTTGACATGTAGGTCAATAAACAAGCCATAAAGGGTACTTTCCTTGTGAAAATAAGCAAAGGGCAACCAGAAGCTCAGCCAAAGCTATTTATTCTGAGATAGCTATAGAAAGAAGACAGACAATGTCAGTTACATTTGGAAAAGACTCTGAAGAAGGAAAAAGGGGAGAGAAACTTTATATGGAAAAAAAGAGCCATCATCAGATATACGTTATTGAAGGTTATAGGCATAGGAAGTTTTAGGGTAATTAGGGCATCCTACATAATAGAATAATTGTTTTGGCATTATCTAATATGGCTTTCCAGGAAGGGAAAAGTGGATCATGTGGAACTGACATAGTTATTTCTATAAATAAATAATATTCTTGGAATAAAAAATTTAATTTTGATTAAGGATGACATATATATATATCTTTATAGGCAGCAGTGTGGAGAAGTTTGTCCCTAAACTGAAAGTAGAAACAAAAATTCGAGAAGCTCTGCATTATTAAACAAGTCCTGGACATTCCGAGTCTATTACTGTAAGGACTCTTGTTTGGCTTTCTGGAATGGTTGCTGCAGATGATAACCTGACTTCCTAGAAGGGTTAATATAGGTAGTATGCTGTCTTCCTGGGCACATTTCTGTTGATTGCAAGTAAGATTTCTATTTTTATAAGCAGTCTGGCCATTATCTCTCAGCTAATACCTTAATGGAGGCTAAAGCTGTCATTCAAGCTCCTCATCAGGACAGCTGTTCCTAGGTGGTAGAGTGAATGGTTTGGTTGTACCACTCCCCATCCTCCTCTTTTTGTAGTTGTAGTACCAATCACAGGTGGATTTGAGGTATAGGTAAGCTATTACCTAAGTGTATCAATTTTTGTCTTGACAATGCTGTGGGCATGGAAGGCAAGTCCACAATTACACTGGATGTTAATTTCTGTGAGCACAAAATGCAAATAGCATGACTCTTGGAGGGGTCTGGAGTAATCACCTTTCATCAGACTTATTCCCTGGGGAATGGTGATACATTAGGAAAATACTGTGCTGTTGCCTCTACTTTTGTCAGGATTGATATTCACCAGCCATAGTGGACAGATGAGGTGTATTGAAGGAAAAATTATACTGTTGAGCTGTAAATGTTCTCCATTCCATTAACACTCTTCCCATGGGCTCCTTGAGCAAGCACCATTGGCTAGGAAGAAGGATGGCAGACAAGCACAGAATGGATCACTTTGTTATTTAACCACTGAAAACCTATTCAGAGAGGTCCCACCACTTACCTGCTTCTGAGATCTAGAATCAATCCTAATTTTTTAGAAACATTTAAGTTCTAATCAGCTGGTCAACTTTTCTAATATTTACCTGGAAGCCAGTTAGAATCATACTTCAGGCTGCATTGACTTTCACAACAGTTGTAGACCACTGCCCACTGCCCTTAATCCATGATACACGGGAAGTGTGTATGTGGGCGGGGGGAGTATGGTTTTGTCACCTGAACTCCTTTCCACTGAGACATGTTTTCAACAATATTGTCCTTTATGGGATCACATAAAGGTGGGCAGCCTTTGAACAACGGGTTACTCATAGCATACCAGGCAGACTCAGCGCTCAGCCTGGTCTGCTCTTCCTTCTTCAGTTATTGGTCAAAGAAACAGACCAAGATGTGAATTCAGAAGACTGTAACAAAGCAGTCAGAGTTGAGATTGTGCAGTTCTCTTGACTTAGTTAGGATCCACCTTGCATATTTCATTTCCATTTAATAATGAAATGATGTCTCACACGTCCAATTTTAGTGTTTAGTGAAAAATTAAAACATTTCTAATAGGCCATTTGGGTTATGTAGTCACTAAAACTGCCTTGCTTTGAAAAGACCTGTGTCACCAGATTTAAGTGGAAGAGCCAAACTGAAGTAAACTCATAGGGAGGGAGGAAACATATTGAGTGTTTGATCCTCAACCTCCATATTTTCCACAATTCCCTGCTGTGCTCTCATTTCCTCTTGGAAGTAAAGTGAGGGAGAGTTCAAGGATGTAATCTATTTAGGTCACCCTCTTAGAAACAGATCTGAGTGAATTAAGAAGGAAGGAAAATGGACAAAATGTGCTGATGGATGGTAATAGGTTTAGAGGGACTGTGATATTCATGGAACAAATAAATAATGAAAAGAAATGTATCAGAAACTCCAGGGATCAGAATACTGTGTCAATTACAATTCATAACAGATTACAAAAAAATCAAATATTAAATATTAATTAATTCCTTGCTATAAAAATATTCATAGTTCATAATGAATATATAAAAACTGTGATTTGGAGGAATTGCTTAATTCATAATCAATGCTAAATTTTATAAATGAGAACAGATGATTGGTACAAAAGACAAGAGTGTATCACAAAGGGCAGAAGAAACCACCTCCAAAGAGGCACATTCAGAGCTATAATCAAGAAAAGCAGCCCTGAGATTGTCACATTATTCTTGATAATTGAAAGGCCATTTATGTATTAGTATTATTCTAGTCTTACAGACATTATCATAGAATTTATAACCTTATTAATGAAAGGATTTTAATTTTGAGTTTGCCAATTTCTTGACTTGCAACTTTAAATAAAAGAAAAAGTTTTTCATGCAAATGATGTTTACAATATGATTTTTAACCTTATATAATCATTTAAATGATCTTCTGTCACCTATGTGTTTACTTATTGTATTTCAATTTATATTTAAAGAGATATATAAAATATATTTATATTTATTATGGTTTTTTTTTTTTACATTTTGGATTAAACAGACCTGTATTTTTGATTACCAAAAGAATGTAGTTATTTGCATTAGCTCCATATGCTTGCTCTAATAAATTATCACAAATTTAGTGACATATGAAATTTTTAAAATATTATCTTAGATTTTGGGAGATAAGACATCCAAATTGGTTTCCACTAGGCTAAAACTGACATATCAGCAGGCCAGTGTTACTTACAGGATGTAATCACAAGGGTCTTTGAAAGACCAGATTTTTTGTTTTTTTTTGTTTGACTTTTCCATTTTCTTCAGTTGGTCACCATTTCTTGGCTCATGATCTTCTCCTGTCATCTCCAAAGCCATCAGCATGGCACCTTCAGATTTCTCGCTGACTCTCCTGTTCTCTTTTCATGTATAAAGACCCTTGTGATTACATGCCATTCACTAGATAATCCAGGATAATTTCCCAGTCTCAATATTCCCAATCAATACTTCAAAGTCACGTTTCTCATGGAAGAAAATATATTCACAGGTTCTGAGATGTAACTATGATCATATTTGCACAACCAAGAGTGCTTAAAGTTCTAGTCTTTTCTTGTCTCACTGTCTTTTTCTCTTCCACATACTTTTCATATCTTGAGCCTGCATATGGACATGCAGAAATTAATGCTTTATTGACAAAATTGTTTTTCAACTTTCTGAGCTCAGTTACTACTTCTATCAGTCTTGAAAGGCTAGTTGTGCTGAAATTTAAAAAAAAAAACAATTAAAAATTTAATAATCTATAACAATAAAGAGTTATTTCTTCTTCTTTCATATGTCACTAAGTATGCAGGTTGCAATGATAATCCTTGATAGCTGTTTGCATATTGATAGCAGTTTGAATGTAATTTTGATTACTCTATTAAACACCTCATTTTGAGTATAGATGTGTTATTTTTATCATTATTACTCTGTCAAACTTTCAAAAATATATTTTTAGGCACTGATTTAAGGTGCATACAAATATAACGTTTGTATGTATTATAGATCAACTGAAGCCTTTACTTTTGAAAAGACCCTCATATTGTCTAATATAAGTAAATGGAATAATATTGGTCCTGATACTACAAGACCCACCAACATTCTTTTGAATGCGTGTAGTTAGTTTAAAAATCTTTCAACAATATTTTTATTGTGTATTTCATATAGGACTCTCATTCTACTGCTTTGCCCATTGTTATTGGTGAAAAGCAAAATGACTGATTTAATATTATACTCCATAAGTAATTTGTTCTTTTTTCCTGGAGAACCCAGATGATAGTCTTTTATTCTTATTTAACATCTAATAATTTTATTAGGACATATATTCAAATTGATTATTCAGAATCAAATTTTCCATGCTCACAATAC
Organism: Spermophilus citellus; assembly: GCF_964194105.1. Taxonomy (NCBI): domain Eukaryota; kingdom Metazoa; phylum Chordata; class Mammalia; order Rodentia; family Sciuridae; genus Spermophilus; species Spermophilus citellus. Next base: position 253,563,542 of record NC_138182.1, read on the forward strand.
AAAATTTCAAAAGATAGCTGGGCACAGTAATGCATGCCTGTAATCCCAGTGGCTTGGGAGGCTGAGGCAGGAGAATTGTCAAGTTCAAAGCCAGCCTCAACAACTTCATGAGGGAGGCCCTAAGCAACTTAGCTAAGACCCTGTCTTAAAAAAAAATGTATATATAAATGACCTGAGGTTGTGACTCAGTGGTTAAGCATCCCTGGGTTCAAACCCTGGTACAGGAAAAAACATTCAAAATGTGCACACCTATAATACAGGCAGCTCAGGAGGCTGAGGCAGGAAGATCGAGAGTTCAAAGCCAACCTCAGCAATAGTGAGTCACTAAGCAACTCCATGAGACCCTGTCTATAAATAAAATACAAAATAGGGCTGGGGATATGGCTCAGTGGTTGAGTGCCCCTGAGTTCAATTCACAATACCTCCAACACCCCCCAAAATATATCTTGTTTTGTAATATTATACAAAATTGTTAATATTAAAATATGGCATTTTCATTTAATATTATATTGGTGCATATAATTACATATAATAGTGGGATTTTTTGTGATATATTCCTACATATCCATAGCATAAATAGCTCTAATTATTGATCTACTCCCCTTTCTCTTCCCATTCTCTTCCCTCCTCTCTCTTGATCTCCTTTATTTGCTGGGCTTTCTATTTTTTTTTTTTTAATTAGTGCATTATAATTATATGTAATAATGGGATTCATTATGCTATATTCATACTTGCACATAACATAATTTTATCAAACTTATTCCTTAGTGCATTTTTCACCCTCCTCTTTACCCTCACTTAATCTACTTACTCTACTTATTGCTCTCCTATTATTATTATTATTATTATTTAGTTCATTATAATTATATATATGGATATATATATATATATATATATATATATATATATATATATCCTATATATATATGATTCATTCATTGGATGAAGCATATTTTGGAAGACTTTTTCCCAATACTTCCCCATGCCTCCTCTCCTCCCTCCCTCTTCATCCTCTTCCTCTACTATATGGTATTTTCTATTAATTGTTTTAGAAAAATGTTGCAAATATATATGTACATATACATATACTTCTTAAACTTTCTGAAAATTTCTGCATGATCATTATTAACTTTTTAATTTATTTATTTATTTTTATTTTCTTGGGTTACTTTCTTTCTCTCTTTTGTAAAACATATATATATATATATATATATATATATATATATATTTAACTTTGGTCCTGTGAATGGGCATTTGGTAATTAATTTTTCCTTGCCAAGATTTTCTTTATTTCCTCTCTTCAATTAATTTCTCCTAAAGTCAAGAAAAAGTCTTAGATATTTTTGCACTAACCTTAAAATTCTTAACAACCTATAGTATCAAAGAGTTTTTTTCCTGTTCATATTAAGATACTAGTGTAATTAGGCTGTATTTATTTCTCTTCCATTTCAGATCAGAGAATACTAACACTTATAACTGGCACATGGTTATGTTTTTGGCAGAGGCAAAACACAGCATGATTATTTGCATTTTATTTTTAAAATTTTGTTCCTAAAGATGGTAGCATTAAGTTGTGTTTAAAAGTCATGTACCAGGCCAAGTCAAATATGTGAACCTGATTTCTGCAATTTCCCCAAATGTACTCTCTGTTTCTCTGAGGCTCTCCACTGTCTTCAGTAATAATACTGATTGTTCACATTTTCCTAAATTTTTGTGGTAGTTTGTCCTGGTTAGTCTTAGTTTTTTAATTTCTAGTGCTCCCTCCACCCCACATTTGCAATATCTTTTTCATTTATATCACATTCATTTTGGAAATTTGCATTGGGGTTCTCTTCCATGGTAAGAATGAGACAGAGGGCTGGGGAGGTAGATAAGTGGTTCAACACTTACAGCACAGAAAACAAAAACAACAACAAAAGTCCAACTACAGAGGACTGCCATCTGCTAAACCTTTTAGAGTCTCATACTTTATTACTTTATGTTTTTTTTTTCAGTAAACGAGGATGAGATTTTCTTGTTTTTCTTCAGTTTTATTTTTTATTATTCAAGACTGATTCTCACAAATCTATAATATAGAGCAATCACTTGGGCAGAAAGGTAAAACAGGTTTATTCAGTTTCTAAGTTCAAGATTATTTTTATTAATTGCAATACTAAACTGCAGTTTCTTAGTAAATTGCACCACATGTGGGGAATCTAATCTTGGTATTAAAATTGATAATAACTTGTTTTTGAAGAATTTTACTTCTTTCCTATATTCCCTAAGTTTTCTAAGGATGGCGCCTTTTTTGAAAAATACCTTGCTCTTTCTTGCAATTTTACTACGCCTTGAATCTTATCATATGCAATCTCAAATTCATTCCTTTTAATAGGGCACTAGTCTATTTGTTTATTCATACCGTATGAAAATTTCTCAGCATAAATTTGGCCAAACTATCCTATAAACATATATGAATACATCATTTGAATTTTACCTTTATGTATGTATAAAGCATATATATACACACACACATATATATATGTATATATATATATCACAAAATAAAAAGCTACAAATAAATAGAAGGAAGACCTTGAGTATTATTATTTTTCATGCTTGTATGATTATGTCAAAATGAATTCCAACAGTATACATAACTATAATGTACTAATAAAAAAGAAAAAAAAAGAAGCTACACAAACAAGGTCTGAGAAACTTCGGGAGAAGATGAGAACACAGAATTTATAGATATTACAGAATTGCAGCTTTGGAGAATGCCATATACACACTATACTTAGGGAAATGTGGTGTGAAATTATACTGTAGGCATGCTGAAGATAATTCACAACAGATTTATGACTCCAGAAGCTTGTACAATTATTCGTAACTTTATGAGGCTATTTTAGAAAGCGCTGATGAGATTTGTGTTTGTTGATAAAGGCTTGTACAGCACTCAGGAAGAAAACAGGAAGCATGCACTCCATACACCTGAGTACCCAGCAATACCTTGACTTCCACTTAGAATTCAACCTGAGAAAGGCAACCGTGATGATAACAGCATGAGGTTCCTGAAAACAGGATATAATGTACACTAATAGAGAACCAAGTCTGCCTCAGGTGAAAGTGGGCCTCCTCATCACTAAAAACCTTCACTCTGCAACTGATAGGACTTGGAATTGCATATGCCATATGGAAAATTAGGTTATGAAACCTTACTTCAAATGTTATTTCAAAATCTAAGTTTTACAGTGTACAAGAGGAAAAAAGCTTATAAAGACAATCATTTTCTTATCCTAAAATTTCCATTGTTTGTGGGCAATATATAATCATAGTCTTCCTAAGATAGATACATTTTGAGCTATTAATATATCAATGAAGACAATATGAACCAATGTATTTTATGTATGTTTGTGATGCACAATTTTGGTAATAAACCCCTATAGAGAACATACCATGGTCTACAAAATACCATGTTTGTCTTAGCATCTATTTAATTAATGTGTATTAGTTTTCTTCTCTTCCACAAATATTGAACATTTCTTGGGTAAAATACAAATGGTACTGTACAACATCTTTATAGAAAGACATACAGGGTTAGGTTTCTGCTACTTTACATGAAAACAATATGTTAAATTAGATTTATTAGATATATTTTGTTGAGTTTCATTTGTCTTTGGGTAAGTCAGATAAGAAAAGTGCATACAGAAAAAATATTAATTTTAATAAAATAATTTCCTTAAAGTTCATTAATTTAATATTATGAACACAGCAAGGTCAACTATCAAATCAATATTCTGTTCCTTTATTAAACAAGTTAATTTGGAGAGTAGAATAGATCTCAACATTTATTATGAAAATTTTGTGTCAAATTAAAAACAGAATTCTGTTATTTTTTAAGACTTTTTAAAAAATCTACTTTTTAAAATAGTATGAGGCTATACAAGTATGTTTAAAGAATATCAACTAATATGAGTAATAAAAGAAGACAAAATCAGGGCTGGAGTTGTGGTTCAGTGGTAAAGCGCTTGCCTAGCACATGTGAGGCCCTGGGTTCTATCCTTAGCACCACATATAATTATATAAAAAATCAAGGCATTGTGTCCAACTACAACTTAAAAATACATTTTTAAAAAAGAAGACAAAATCATAAGCATTTTAAAAGTTAGATAAATATTGTTTAGAAGTTAATGTACTATTGAATTTTTACATAATTTGTGATGCAAAATTAAGAATTAATATACATTTTAAAGTTCTCTTTTTATAGAAAATAAAGTCCATGTGAATGGCTAATGTACTTTTCTGAAAGTTAATTTTATTCTTATGTTTTAAAAGATCATTCTTGTATCCTAAATTGCTCAGTGAAAAAGTAAATTGATGACATGAAATTAATTTTCACATTTTTTAATCTACATAGATATAAATCACTACAACTTGGGGGAGATTGAAAAATGACTGCATTAACAAAATTCATGTTCAGCAAACAAATAAACAACGTTACAAATCCAAATCACTGCTGTATATTTACCCATCATTAGCCCTAATCTACTTCAGATGATGATGATAAATGAACCCAGAAACTGGGTCCCTGAATAATAACTACTTAATGATAACAAATAACCATAAATAGAGAAAGGCTTCTGCCCAGAATTTGGTATTGAGCTCAGTGGGGGCTCCCCCGCCACTCCCTGTCCTGGATTACAGATGTCCTCTATTATTGGGGATCCTCTTCCCCATAATTCAACAGAATTATTGCTATTTAATATTCATCTTTACATAGTACACAACAGATGCCAATAAGTAATAAGTTTTCTCAATATAAACTACACAATGTAAATGTTGAGATATGGATATAGATATACAAAGTTAAGCAAGTTAACATGTAGATGGATAAACCATAAGGAGATATTTGAGATCATAGTTGTTTTTTATTTTTGTGCAATACTTGTAGTTTGACAGTCTTGAAGATATTGCAAAAAGTTATCTTAAATTATGTTGACACCCTCAAATTCTAGCTTTAAATTTTTTCACAGTTGTTGCTGTGACCCATAAGTTGTTTTAAGGAGACCTCTCTTAAACTCTCCTGATAAAAAAGAGCCCTTTGCTTTGTACCTCTGGTGAGAGCAGCTGATAGTTTGCAGTTGAGATCTAACTCCAAATGAGTTGCCTTAATTTGTCTTCATAGTTTTTTCTCTGTCAACTTTTCACTTTTTCTGTCTGTTTGTACAAAATCTACCATTTTGATTAATACAAAATTATCCATGTTGTCCTGTCTTCTAATTTTTGGAATGGCTTGATTACATTGATTTTTGGTTTGTTTTTCAATCCTGACTCAACTTTCTAAGTCAATCTTTTCTCTTCAAGTGAATCATATTCTTGTTATTTCCATGAATTATTTCTCCAACCATACACTTTAACAATAGTTCTTCTCTTCCTGGACTTCATCAAGAATTCATTACTACCCTTTAGGCACACCAGATTATTAAAGAACTAATCAACAGTCATGTAAAACTAATTAGAACAAAAACAACGAAAAGAACTAACCAGGAAAATAATTTACTCTTTTACATGTCTCAAATATACAGGAATATTTTCTTTTTTTAGCTTTTTAAAAATTTTTTTTTTGGTGGAGTTGAACACAATACCTTTATTTTACTTATTTATTTTTATGTGGTGCTGAAGATCAAACCCAGGGTGAACGCTCTACCACAGAGCCACAGCCCCAGCCCAAGAAATATTTTCTGTTTCAGATTCCTTCTGAGATGATTTCATACATTATGATTAAATTTATAGCTTAATTTTACATTTACATTTTTATTTTAAAATAGAAATGTCAAGTTAAAGTGTAACTAGAAGAATTTTACAGGAGAAAATTAATTCAAAATACAAATGACAATATGAAATTACACTTGTATTATATCATAGACAGAATTTTAAAGTTTATAAACATATAAAACAAGCAAATGAAGGAAAGTAAACTTATAATAGAGCCAATTGAACAGTACAAATAATATATGCTATGGGACCTTAAGTAGAGATGATTGATGGGATTATTGGCTAATAAAGAGTGGAAGTTAGAGGTTGGGTTTATGTTGGAATGAAGCAGTATAAGTAATTCTGTTCACGAGCATGACAAAAAAAAATACACAGAATAAAGGAGAGAGAAAGAGAGATACACAGAGAAAGAGACAGAAACATTAGACAGATTGGTATTACTAACATAAGTGATCTTTCCAGGTAAGAACTGAGAAATTGAGTCATGGTAAAATTTACCTTCAAGGATAGATAGTACATGGCTTTCAAGAAGTGCTGGATAAAACATTGGAATGCCAGGTATGTGAATTTCTTATTGCTGCCTTAAAAATTACCACAAATATAATTGTATGGTTGCAGTGGCTTAAAACAACAAAGTTTATTTAGAAGGTGCAAGTTGGAAGTTTGAAATGCATTTGCCAGTTAAAATCAAGGTGTCTGCAGGAGTGTCTTATATATGACCCTGGGGATATCTGCTCCTTTGCACTTTCCAGGTTCCAAATGCTGCCACATTCCTCAGCTCCTGGTCCATTCCTCATCTTCAAAGCTAACAGAATTTATTCAAGGGCTGCCGTTGTGGCTCAGTAGTAGAGAACTTGCCTAGCACACATGAGGCATTGGGTTTGATCCTCAGCACCAAATTAAATAAATAAATAAACAAACAAACAAACAAACAAATAAATAAATAAATAAATAAAGGTATTGTGTCCATATAGAATTAAATATATTAAAAATGAATTTATTCTAGTATTTCTAATATTATCATATCATGATTTTTTATATTGCCTCTTCTTTTTAATATAAAACTCTTGTGATAATATTGAGTACACCCAAATAACCTAAAAGTCTCTTCACAACTCAAAGTCAGCTAATTTGCAACTTCAATTCTCCTATAAACTTAATTTCCATTTGAAATGAGACCTAAGGTATTCACAAGTTTGGGGGCATTATGATATAGACATCTTTGTTGGAGAGGACATTAATTTGCCTACTACAACAGCAAAGGATAATCAGAAGACTTTTAACTTTGGAGTAAAATGATTTACTCAAGAATGTGAGATAGTCTCTTTCTTCAGTAGGAAAGTTTCAGTTACATTTACATCTCCCTGAGTACCTTGGCAAGTAAATTTTCTTTGTAAGAAGAATACAAATATAAAGGGATTTAACTTTCATTTCTCTCTTACTATTACCAGTATATAGAATATTGCCTCAGCCTCCAAAGTCTCTGGGATTACTGGTTTGTGCCATTACACTTAGTAGCCTGAAGGTTGTTTACTACAATAATTTAAAAGAATTTTGTGTTCACTGAACCATTAGAAATAAATATAGATAGAATATATACATATGTATATATATGCATATATATATTGTACATATTTGCATTATCATATATATATATATACACATATGTATATATGATTTACAATAGCAAGATATATTATTTCTCTGTGAGTAGGGAAATAAAACAAACATGACTACAAGGTCACCAGTCTATAGCCAAAAACAAGTGTTTGCACAATTGTACAATGAGCATCGGCCACAAAGTAGAAAGAAGAAACACACATGCTAGGGCATTTACAGTCAGCTATGATTTTTCTAAAGACATTCAGAGAAAGCTTCGGGCAACATTTGAAACCCATCCATGTTAAATACTCTCACAAATATAGAAGAAATTCATTTATTGTAGAATGTTTGTATATAGAAAATGACATAAGTTGGGTATTAGATTGACATTTAAATACAAAATTTGTTTGTTTCATTAACACCTTATACATACAGACTAAAGTTACATAATTTTATTCTACTTTATTTAGCAAAATTTATTCATTTATTTATTCACACTAGAGAGTGGATTCAGAGGTGCTCTACTGCTGAGCTACATCATCAGTCCCATTTTCTTATTGTTTTTGTTGTTGTTGTTGTTGTTTTTTGTTGCTGGCCAGCCATGGGCTGTGTGTATTATGTGCATTTGAGCATATGGGAGGACTGGCCTGATGTTGCATGCTCTTTGGGTCATGCAACACACATGTGCACTTTCCTCTCGCTCTGCCTCTGTTTCCCCCTGAGATGGGTGTGATTTGCCAAAGATGTCAATCAATCTACTGACCACAAGCCATCAGGAAACTAGACTCAACCCCCTGAAACCTGATCCTTTGCCTTATTTGGAAAGAACATTGTGTGTTCCCAATAAAAATAAAGAATTTAGGTGGCCCTAGAGAAAAAGGTATTTTCTCTGTCTTTGTGTGATTATTTTATGCCAACTCAAATTCACCCAGAATGACCTTGAATTATTTAGTTGCATGTCATAGTATTTTGTTGTTATTGTTGTTGTGCTGGGGATTGGACCCATGGCCTTGTACATGCAAGGCAAGCACTCTACCAACTGAGCTACATCCCCAACCCTTGGTTGTTTTCTTTTTTTTTTTTTTAAGATGGATCTTACTAAATTTCCCAGGTTGGCCTTGAATTTTCAATCCTCCTCCTTCAGCCTCCAAAGTCCGGGGGATTTTAGGTTTATACTATTGCACCCAGTAGCCTGAAGGTAATTTAGTACAATATTATAAAGGAATTATGGGCATAAAACAAAATTTGTTCTCACAGAAACATTATAAACAAAGGTGTCACTACCTCTTCTACCCAAATGACTTTCTGTGGTGTTTGATATCATTACCATTCCTCTGAATTTATATACCACCAATAAGCAATTATTTTCTCATGCTTATTCACATGTAAGTATGGAAGAGTAAAAATATTATTGCAGTATGAAACAATGTAATGTGTTCAGGCTAACTAAATGTTACTCCAATCCCTCCATCAGCTGTTGAGTAAAAGCAACAACAAATAATAACAGGCTTTCAGTCTCCACCTACTATAATATTTTGATTAAAAGGGTACTAAAATTTGTTAGCTCAGTATTTTTAGGTTAGAAAAAACTAGAAGCATTTGAAGGACCAGGAAGTGGGCCTTCCAGAGATTTGGAGGCATTCTGCTCCATTGCTTTTTAAAAGGTTTTCCCAGGGTCATTTACCTTACCAACAATTTTTTTGTGTCTCTCTTTGATTTTATAAACTGACATTATTTCTTGCTCTGTTACAAATGCACACTGCTGTACTACTTCAATAAGTGCATTGCACATTTCTATTATTTCACCTATAGGTACTTTTTCCTGCAGTGTTGATGACATCATCTTCATTGTCTCTATTATCATGATCACCTAAATTTCAAATCATGTTGTCTATTTATCACTAGTCAATGAATGCAAAACTGGATGTCTCATTATCAATATGAAAAAGTTCATTGATACCCATTTTTAGTTCATTGACAAGTCTGAAGGTACAGTTTGCATATGTAAGTAGGTCAGACTTTTTTTCTTCCTTGTGACATACAATCTTTCAATGTCACTACCTGTACATCACTATCACTGACAGTTGCAGGTCAGAGATAGTGCCAGGTGTCTTTAGTCACTGTGTTCTACACATTGGCAACAGCATATCTAGCATCCTTCATGCTGACCTCCTTTTGAAAACCTCCCAAACCCACACCTCTGTTCACTACTACAAGTGAAAAAGTGTTTTTATATTTACTCTTCATTGATCTAAGAATATCCTGGTCATATGAATGAATTAATGAACTAGTATTTTGGGAAAATTACATGATATAAAATGATTTTGATGGGAATTTCAGATTGAGAATGAGTAGAACAGTTGATAACAAAAAACCTGACCAGTCAATTTTGCTAACAAGAAGGCATGGATCAACAGGAACATCTTGGTTTCTTAAATATCTTTGTCAAAGGCTCACAATTACTGCAAGGAAGTTAAACTGGTTGACTGCTACAAGATTTTTCTAATATCAACCCTTTTTACTTCTGGTAATATTCTTAGTTCTGAAATGAAGCTCACAATATTACTTTTATATTAACAGACATATATATGTTGCATAGGATTAGCAGGATGTTTTTAAAGTCCTTTCATTTTAACTCATTTAAGTATTTTTCTTCAAAGAAGTATTGAGACTTTACTAAAATAATCTTGACCTGTTCAGAGGAACTGCTGAAATAACTATGCAGGCTAACAAGTTTCATCATTTGCCATTATTTAACAGATTCTAACTGAAGATTCAAGGTTTTTCTGGGTCAAAGGAAAATGGTTTCTACTTATAGGGAAAAGAGTAGTAGCAGCAGGAGCAATAGTATCATTGTGCTGTTCCACAAGCAGCAAAACCCACATAGTGACACAGAGGGTCAGGTCATACTTACCAGTGAAATATACTGCAACAGAGGAGCCCTGGGACTAGGATTTTTCACGGTGAGTAGTGTGAAGGATATCTTATCTTCCTCTTGGTTTTCAACTAGAGGAAGATAAGATATAGTATAAAATTTGCAATGCATGACCTCACTTTACAGGACTGGTATTTGTATAAACTATCCTGAGATGTGACCCAGATGAATAAATAGTGAAAACTTTGAAATTTGGATATACTCAGATTAGTAAAAGTGCTGACTGGCTTTCATAGTCAGCACAGAATTGGCATTGAATTTTTATCCAAACTGGTCATCTGAATTTTTTACTTGATTTTTTTTTACCATTTACATTTAATAAGCTTATCATTAATTTAGGGTTTACTATATAATTTTGCTATTTGTTTTCTATTTTTCCTATCTGATCTCTTTCCTCTTTTTTTCCTGCTTCGTTTTGGGTAACACCTTTTTATTATTCCATGTATTTGCAGTTATTTTAGATTTATAATAAAATTCTTTAGCTCATCCTATTCTATCTTCAAGTAATACATCACTTTACACACAAGTTATGTATTCAAGAGCTACAGAATCATATACTTCTATTGTCTCTTTGTAGGCCTTTGTCTATTTTTATTATAAATATCACTTCTACTTTAGTTATGATCCCCACTATATATAATTTATAATATATATATATCTATATGTTATATAGTATATATTATATATATAAGCTAAAGAATATATATCTTATATATATACACATGGTTTTATATATATAACTATTTATAATTACATTATTATCAGTTATAATATATAGAGTATTTCAAGTTTAAAATATAATCACTGTATGTATCATTATAAATGTTTAGTTTTTATTACATTAAAATTCCAATAAGTAAAGCATGCTTCCATATTACCAGCTATTATGTAGGACAAATATTTCTATATGCAACCAGAATACTTATTTTTCTCACATTTTTATTGGTACATTATAGTTATAATTAATTATGGGATTTATTCTTAACATGAACACAATAGAGCAATATAATTTGGCAAATATCAGTCCCTACCACTTCCCCTTTAGACCCCCACCCCCCACCCTGAGGTCCCTTTCTTCTATGATTTTCTTTGGGTTTTTAGGATATCCCTTTCCACTTTTGTTTTTCATTTTCCCCTCTAGCTTGCACATATGAGAGAAAACATATAACCCTTAACTTTCGGAGTTTGACTTATTTTTTTATTTTTTTAGTGTTCTCTCTTTTTTTTTTTAAAGAGAGAGAGAGATAAGTTTTTAATATTTATTTTTTAATTTTCGGTGGACACAACATCTTTATTTTATTTGTATGTGGTGCTGAGGATGGAACCCAGAGCCCCGCGCATGCCAGGCAAGCACACTACCGCTTGAGCCACATCCCCAGCCCCAGTTTGACTTATTTTTGAGTAACATAATGGTCTTTAGTTCCATCCATTTTCCTACAAATGCCAAATGCCAAATGCTTTGTGGCTGAATAAAACTCAATCCATTGTGAAGACCATTGACAGACACAATTGCTGGTTCCATAGTTTGGCTATTGTGAATTGTATTGCTCTAAACATGACTAGGCATGTTTCCCTGTAGTAAGCTGACTTCAATTATTTAGGATTAATACCAACATGTGTTATAGCTGGGTCATATGGTCTTTTCATGTCTAGTCTGAGGAGCCTCCATACTGATTTCCATAGTGTTTGTACTAATTTACTGTCCCACCAACATTGCAAAAGTGTTCCTTTTTCTCTGCATCCTCTCCAGCATTTATTATTATTTGTATTCTTGATGACTTCCATCCTGACTAGAATGAGATGAAATCTCAGTGTAGTTTTGATTTGCATTCCCTAATTGCTTATGATATTGAGCATTTTTTCATGTATTTGCTGACCATTTGAATTTCTTCCTTTGAAAAGTATCTATTTAATTCATGTGCCCATTTATGAATTGGGTTGTTTGATTTTTTGGTTCAAGCTTTTTGAGCTCTTTATATATTCTAGATATTAGTCTTCAGTCAGAAGAGTGGCTAGCAAAGATTTTCTTACAGTCTGTGGGTTCTATCTTCACATTTCTAATTATTTCCTTTGCTGTGCAGAACTTTTTAATTTGATGCTGTCCCATTTATTAATTCTTGGCATTATTTCCTGAGCTTTAGGGATCCTACTGAGAAAGTTGTTGCCTGTGCCTATAAGCTCAAATGTTGGCCCTGCATTTTCTTCTAGGAGTTGCATAGTCTCTGGCCTATTTCCAAGGACATTGATCCATTTTGAGTTGGTTTTTGTACAGGTTGAAAGATAATGGTCTAATTTCATTCTTCTACATACAGATAACTAGTTGTACTAGCACCATTTGTTAAAAAGGATGTCTTTCCGCCAATTTATCTTTTTGGCACCTTTCTCAAGTGTCAGGTGACTGTTTCTGTGTGGGTTTGTCTCTGTGTCTTCTATTCTGCACCGTTGGTTTATGGGTCTGATTTCATGCCAGTACCAGGCAGTTTTTCTTAACTATAGTTGTGTAGTATAAATCAGATATTGTGATAACTGCAGCATTGCTTTAAATTGACTTAAAATTGCTTTGGATATTCTGGATCTTTTTTATTGAAATAAATTTGAGGACTGACTTTTCAAGTTCTGTAAAGAATGTTCTTGATATTTTTATGGGATTTGCAGTGAATCTGTATATTTCTTGTGATAGTATGGCCATTTTAACAATATTAATTATGCCTATCCAAGAACATGAGAGGTCTTTCCATATTCTGAGGTCTTTTTAAATTTCTTCCTTCAATGTTGTTTGCAGTTTTTATTGCAGAGGTCTTTCATTACCTTGGTTAAATTTATTCCTAGGGTTTTTTCTTTTTTTGATCAATTGTTTTGTGAGGCGTCATAATAGAAAAATGAAAATTTTCTAATTCATTTCTCAACAGATTCATTATTGATAACCAGAATACTCTTTGATATCTGATTTATGTGAGAATATTCATTAACTGTATTTATTCAACTGTAGTATTTTTCATGGTAATACTATTTCTAAAGCTTATCATCTTCAACTTTTAGGTCACCAAATAACAAATCTCAGGAAATAAATCAGTGTCTAGGCAAAAGTTTAGTCTTAAGAAGATCAAGAGAAAATATATGAGGCAATCTAAGAATGACCAATTCATCTTTGGAGATAAAGACAGTTGGCTATGAAAAGACCACATTAGAAGAAAGCAACGATTTGTCAAAAAAGACCTGATCTTTTGCTGCAGAGATAGTTCACTGATTTTTTTGCATTCACCAGAAGACTCAATTAATACTGCTTATGGGTTCATTTCAATTAGTCCACCAGGGAGTTGAGTTTCCTGTGGAAAATAATAAAGACAAGTAGAGATATTGACCCAATGTCAGTAAGTATCTAATCAAATGTTCATTCAAGCTACTAATTTTCAATTAGGCTCAGAAATGAACAGAGATATAACAAAAGAAAGAGAATTCAAGCATATAGCAACATTAAATGAACTTCTTATATAAACAGCATATTTTATAAAAAGAAAATTTCTTCCAAAATTGAAAGTATTTTATGTACTTTCTTTAGATCTTAATAGTTTCAAATGTCAAATAAAATATTACATTACTAAATTAGAAACATGTATGAAGTATCCTTGTATGTAATTTAATATATTGTTTGTATGTGTTATAGTAACATTAATATAATTTTTAAAATATCTATTTGTTTTAATAATTGACTTATGTAAGCTGAACAAGAATAACCAGAAAAGCAATAACCTTATATTTTTAAGAAAGTACATAAAAAACAGTCCATCATAAAGGACTGACTGTATTCAAATGTTAGTGCTACCTATGTTAGTCATATAATCTTTATTATGTTTCTTAAATTATTTTATCCAACTGATGTTTCTGCTTAATAGAATTAAAGCAATGAGATCATTTACATAGTTAATATACAGAAATCATCTTAGGAGAGAGTAGGTTTTTAATAAATGTTATTTGAATTTGTCATCAGTGCATTATCATTATTTTTATTCAGTAAATCAGACTAAATTATTTCCCAAGATAATCATTCTTTAAATGACTATTCTTTCATCAAAAAAAAAAAAAAAATCTGACTTTTAACTAAGTTCTCATGTGATTGGAAATCATAATTAAACAAAACAGTAAATTCAAAGGCAAATTTATTGTTCAAATCACTTGATAAATATATATGTGAAAATGTATGCAAATATGTTAATTTTCTGAAAAGTCAAAATGTCTAACTTCTCAAGTTATTTACATTCATCGTGTGGATATGATGATGAAGTGTGTTATAAATCGATTCATCTAATATAGTCATTACTTGGTTGGAAATTTTACATCATGGATCTTTTAACAAGAATGCATCCAGGACACTTCTCAAATATGAGTTACTGAATTGAAAATATAACTCATCATAAATCACAGATTGACAGCTTTCTTGGGAGTTGGCAGATTTGTCAGTAAGTGGGTATTTGAGTTACTGACTTATGTTCTGTCTTCATGACTCAGAACTTTTATGTCCCCAGGTTATACCAAACATCTTGGATTCTGTATTTGTGTGTGTGTGTGTGCGCGCGCGCGTGTGTGTATGTGTGTGCGCGTGCGCGTGTGTGCGCGTGCAGTTATTTGTTTTGTTTTGTTCTGTGTCATTGCCACACACAATTCTGAATTCCTTGTAGCAGAGATGCAAAAAAAAAAAAAAGAAAAGAAAAGAATTTCCTCCATGACTTAACAGAAATAAGGATTATGCATTCAAGATGTCTGTTTTGAATCATATTTTAAAACTTCATTCAGTTTAATGTAATTTTTTATTGATTTGCAGAATTCAATACTAAATATCAGTCCTCATGTACCATTCAGATCTCACCTATTTTACTCTAGTTCATATTTTCTTAAACTTTTACCATTTTTCCTTTTATTTTACAACAATTTAAATTTCAGTCAAGTTATTAAATTGTTGTATTAGATCTTTGATTATCATGTCTAATTTTAGGATATAATTGTTATCCTAATTTCAAAATTGCCTTCTAGATTTTCTTTTAATACCCTTTGATTATTGCTGTTTGAGGGAAACAGGAGAATGTGCCTCACAGATCTCTGAATCCAGATCCTACAGGATTCCTTTGGAATCCAGAGCCTACTTAGCACAGAGTTCACACTGACCACCGGCTGTTCCCAAAATACTGTAGGTGAAGGAGCTTATGGAAGGAGCTGAAAGCCTCAAGGTGGGGCTCTTCTAAGGCCTTTCTATGAAATATTTAGATATTCGAATGACAAATTCCTTTTATTTATCCTCATAAATATCACTTCAGTTTTTTTTAATTTCCTATAGGAGTTGGAGAAACAATTTTTCAAATTTCATAAAAATTGTGTTATGGTTTTAATTATGTACAAGTTGAAATAGGAATCCATCCCTTTTATTTAAAAATAAACAATGCTTACCTATTACTATGTTTTATAGTAATGTTGCATATTTTCTCAATATTGGTTGAATATCTTTCTTTTAGCTGATATTCATATATTATTTCAAATTTTCTTATCCACCAGTTAATGTTAAAATTATATCACTAATGCAGCCACTGTTTACTAATGTCATTTTCATAGTGGAGAAAATGAAAATTTATAAGTAGAAAACGAAACATTTTTTTTTTCATGTAAGTTGAATGATGCTTAAACAAAGAACCTTAAATAATGTTTAAAATTATTTTTTAATAGAGGAAGGGAATGGAGGGAGGAAGAGAGTGAGAGAGGAAGAAGGGAGGACTGAAGTAAAGCAAATTATATTCCATAAATGTATGATTATGTCACAATGAAGCAAAATATTATGTGTAACTATAATGCAATAATAAAAACTTTAAAAAATAACAAAATTATTTTTAAAATTACCAAATATTTTCCAGATACATATACAAGTCATTATCATTTTTATACGGTTTCTAAGAGCAAATATTTTCTCTGAGTACACTTTGAATGCACCGCCCAGTATCTAGTTTGTGTGGTAGTGAGGGGTTAGAGTGCTTCATCCATTTGGTATATTTAAAAAGACCAGTGGGGTATGTATAGCTGAACTTTGTCTACCTCCTTTTGAGAGCAAATATATTGACAAAGAAAATAAATTTTTATTTTCTCCTTGATGGTCTTTTTCTTACCTTACTAAACCATTTTTCTAAAGGAAGAAGCTGGTCCATGATTAGTAGAACATGTCCCTGAGAAGTAAGCCTTATGCCAGGATTCAGAAAGAAACTCCACTTGGACATTGCCTTGAATTACTTGGTACACCATTGAGTCTGTTATAACAAAACTGATTTTTTGCCTTCTATGGTTGTGTGTGTTTGGTATGAGGTGGGAGCAGTCAGGTAGAAAAAAATTGTGTCTCTTAAGAAAGAATAGAGGGTTTTTAAAAATATTTCTCTAAATAAATGACATTCGATACTAATAGTATCATGCATTTCTTGGTAAGTTTTGAAAAGCACAGAAAGTAAATTTATAATACAATGTGAGTCTAATAGTAGTTAAGAGA
Source organism: Spermophilus citellus (assembly GCF_964194105.1). Classification (NCBI taxonomy): domain Eukaryota; kingdom Metazoa; phylum Chordata; class Mammalia; order Rodentia; family Sciuridae; genus Spermophilus; species Spermophilus citellus. The sequence goes on from NC_138182.1 coordinate 253,580,347, forward strand.
AAATTTATCTCAAAGTATTTTTTTGTTGGGAAAGCTTTCGGTTTCTATTTTAAACTTACAGAAAGAGAATAAAAATGAGAAAAGTGAATGCTCAAAATCTCAGGTTTTTAATTCTCTTACAAATCCCAAACAGAAATTGCCTCATAAACATTAATGTTAGACTTTAATGCTATCACACAAAGAACCTCACAGAGTCCAGGAGCGAGTGCTTTAGAGTTCTCATCATAGTGGGGGAATGGGCTATGAGACAATGATTGTCAGGCAACCTATCTGCACAGCTTAGGGAATCTGTAAATTTAGAGAAGGGTAGTATTAACATAGGCTCTCTGAATCCTTAAAATAGAGAAGTTTTTTTTTTTTTTTGCATATCTTTCAATACTACAGAGTAACTATTTATTTTTTTTTATTTTTTTTTATTGGTTGTTCACAACATTACAAAGCTCTTGACATATCATATTTCATACATTAGATTGAAGTGGGTTATGAACCCCCAATTTTACCCCAAATGCAGATTGCAGAATCACGTCGGTTACACATCCACAATTTTACATAATGCCCTATTAGTAATTGTTGTATTCTGCTACCTTTCCTATACCCTACTATCCCCCCTCCCCTCCCCTCCCAACTTCTCTCTCTACCCCATCTACTGTAATTCATTTCTCTCCTTGTTTATTTTCCCATTCCCCTCACAACCTCTTATATGTAATTTTGTATAGCAATGAGGGTCTCCCTTCATATCCATGCAATTTCCCTTTTCTCTCCCTTTCCCTCCCATCTCATGTCTCTGTTTAATGTTAATCTTTTCTTCCTACTCTTCCTCCCTGCTCTGTTCATAGTTGCTCTCATTATATCAAAGAAGACATTTGGTATTTGTTTTTTAGGGATTGGCTAGCTTCACTAAGCATAATCTGCTCTAGTGCCATCCATTTCCCTGCAAATTCTATGATTTTGTCATTTTTTATTGCTGTATAGTACTCCATTGTGTATAGATGCCACATTTTTGTTATCCATTCATCTATTGAAGGGCATCTGGGTTGGTTCCACAGTCTAGCTATTGTGAATTGTGCTGCTATGAACATCGATGTGGCAGTATCCCTGTTGCATGCTCTTTTAAGGTCTTCAGGGAATAGTCCGAGAAGGGCAATAGCAGGGTCAAATGGTGGTTCCATTCCCAGCTTTCCCAGGAATCTCCAAACTGCTTTCCAAATTGGCCGCACCAATTTGCAGTCCCACCAGCAATGTACAAGTGTACCCTTTTCTCCACATCCTCGCCAGCACTTGTTGTTGTTTGACTTCATAGTGGCTGCCAATCTTACTGGAGTGAGATGGTATCTTAGGGTGGTTTTGATTTGCATTTCTCTGACTGCTAGAGATGGAGAGCATTTTTTCATGTACTTGTTGATTGACTGTATATCCTCCTCTGAGAAGTGTCTGTTCAGGTCCTTGGCCCATTTGTTGATTGGGTTATTTGTTATCTTATTGTCTAATTTTTTGAGTTCTTTGTATACTCTGGATATTAGGGCTCTATCTGAAGTGTGAGGAGTAAAAATTTGTTCCCAGGATGTGGGCTCCCTATTTACCTCTCTTATTGTTTCTCTTGCTGATAAAAAACTTTTAAGTTTAATTAAGTCCCATTTGTTGACTCTAGTTGTTAACTCTTGTGCTATGGGTGTCCTATTAAGGAATTTGGAGCCCGACCCCACAATCTGTAGATCGGAGCCAACTTTTTCTTCTATCAGACGCAGAGTATCTGATTTGATATCAAGCTCCTTGATCCATTTTGAGTTAACTTTTGTGCATGACGAGAGAAAGGGATTCAGTTTCATTTGGTTGCATATGGATTTCCAGTTTTCCCAACACCATTTGTTGAAGATGCTATCCTTCCTCCATTGCATGCTTTTAGCCCCTTTATCAAATATAAGATAGTTGTAACTTTGTGGATTAGTCTCTGTGTCCTCTATTCTTTACCATTGGTCCACCCACCTGTTTTGGTACCAGTACCATGCTGTTTTTGTCACTATTGCTCTGTAATATAGTTTGAAATCTGGTATCGCTATACCGCCTGATTCACACTTCCTGCTTAGAATTGCTTTTGCTATTCTGGGTCTTTTATTTTTCCATATGAATTTCATGATTGCTTTATCTATTTCTACAAGAAATGCCGTTGGGATTTTGATTGCATTAAATCTATAGAGAACTTTTGGTAATATCGCCATTTTGATGATGTTAGTTCTGCCTATCCATGAACAGGGTATATTTTTCCATCTTCTAAGATCTTCTTCTACTTCTCTCTTTAGGGTTCTGTAATTTTCATTGTATAAATCTTTCACCTCTTTTGTTAGGTTGATTCCCAAGTATTTAATTTTTTGGGGGGATATTGTGAATGGAGTGTTTTTCCTCATTTCCGTTTCAGAAGTTTTGTCGTTGATATACAGAAATGCCTTTGATTTATGTGTGTTGATTTTATATCCTGCCACTTTGCTGAATTCATTTATTAGTTCTAGTAGTTTTTTTGTAGACCCTTTTGGGTCTTCTAGGTATAGAATCATGTCATCCGCAAATAGTGATAATTTAAGTTCTTCTTTTCCTATTTTTATGCCTTTAATTTCTTTCATCTGTCTAATTGCTCTGGCCAGTGTTTCGAGAACTATATTGAATAGAAGTGAAGATAGAGGGCATCCCTGTCTTGTTCCGGATTTTAGAGGGAATGCCTTCAACTTTTGTCCATTCAGAATGATGCTAGCCTGAGGCTTAGCATAGATAGCTTTTACAATGTTAAGGTAAGTTCCTGTTATCCCTAGTTTTTCTAATGTTTTGAACATAAAGGGATGCTGTACTTTGTCGAATGCTTTCTCTGCATCTATCGAGATGATCATATGGTTCTTATCTTTAAGTCTATTGATGTGGTGAATAACATTTATTGATTTCCGTATGTTGAACCGCCCTTGTATCCCAGGGATGAATCCTACTTGATCATGGTGCACAATTTTTTTGATGTGTTTTTGTATCCGATTCGCCAGAATTTTATTGAGGATTTTTGCATCTAGGTTCATTAGAGATATTGGTCTGTAGTTTTCTTTCTTTGAGGTGTCTTTGTCTGGTTTCGGAATCAGGGTGATGTTGGCCTCATAGAATGAATTTGGAAGAGCTCCCTCTTTTTCTATTTCCTGAAATAACTTGAAAAGTATGGGTATTAATTCTTCTTTAAAGGTTTTGTAAAACTCCGCTGTATACCCATCCGGTCCTGGGCTTTTCTTGGTTGGTAGTCTTTTGATGGCTTCTTCAATTTCATCCATTGATATTGGTCTGTTCAGATTGTGTGTATCCTTCTGACTCAGTCTGGGCAAATCATATGACTTAAGAAATTTATCAATGTCTTCACTATCCTCTATTTTATTGGAATATAGGTTTTCAAAATAATTTCTAATTGTCTTCTGTATTTCTGTAGCATCTGTTGTGATATTGCCTTTTTCATCATGTATGTTAGTAATTTGAGTTCTCTCTCTTCTTCTCTTCATTAGCATGGCTAAAGTTCTGTCGATCTTATTTATTTTTTCGAAGAACCAACTTTTAGTTTTGTTAATTTTTTCAATAGTTTCTTTTGTTTCAATTTCATTGATTTCCGTTCTGATTTTAATTATTTCTTGCCTTTTGCTACATTTGCTGTTGTTTTGCTCTTCCTTTTCTAGGGCTTTGAGTTGGAGTGTGAGCTCATTTATTTGTTGGTTTTTTCTTTTTTTGAGGAATGACCACCAGGCGATGAATTTTCCTCTTAAAACTGCTTTCATTGTGTCCCATAGATTCTGATATGTTGTGTCTGTATTTTTGTTTATCTCTAAGAATTTTTTGATTTCCTCCTTTATGTCTTCTGTAACCCATTGATCATTCAGTAACATATTGTTCATTTTCCATGTGATGTAGGATTTTTCCTTCCTTCTTTTATCATTGATTTCCAGTTTCATTCCATTATGATCAGATAAAATGCATGGAATTATCTCCACCCCTTTATATTTACTGAGGGTTGCCCTATGGCATAATATATGGTCTATTTTTGAGAAGGATCCATGTGCTGCTGAGAAAAAAGTATAGCCATTTGATGATGGTTGATATATTCTATCTAAGTCAGTTAAGTCTAGGTTATTGATTGTGGTATTGAGTTCTATAGTTTCTTTATTCAACTTTTGTTTGGAGGATCTGTCCAATGGTGAGAGAGGTGTGTTGAAGTCTCCCATAATTATTGTGTTGTGGTCTATTTGATTCTTGAACTTGAGGAGAATTTGTTTTATGAATGTCGCAGCACCATTGTTTGGTGAGTAAATATTGATAATTGTTATGTCTTGTTGGTGAATGGTTCCTTTTAACAGTATATAATGTCCTTCTTTATCCCTTTTGATTAACTTAGTCTTGAAGTTGATTTTATTCGATATGAGGATGGCCACCCCTGCTTGCTTATGAGGACCATGTGCGTGGTATATTTTTTCCCATCCTTTCACCTTCAGCCTGTGTATGTCTTTTCCAATCAGATGTGTCTCCTGGAGGCAGCATATTGTTGGATTTGTTTTTTTAATCCATGATATCAGCCTATGTCGCTTTATTGGAGAGTTTAAGCCATTAACATTCAGAGTTACTATTGATATATGGTTTGAACTTCCATCCTTGTTTGATTGTTTATCCTTTTTTTAAAAAAAATTTTAGTTTGTTTCTCCATGATTGTCTTTCCCCTCGCTCTCTGTCTTTACTGCAGCACTTCCCACTGATGGTTTTGGTTATTGTTTTTCATTTCTTCCTCGTGTAGTGTTTTGCTCAAAATGCTTTGCAATGCTGGTTTTCTGGCTGCAAATTCTTTTAACTTTTGTTTATCATGAAAGATTTTTATTTCGTTGTCATACCTGAAGCTTAATTTTGCTGGATACAGAATTCTTGGTTGGCATCCATTGTCTTTCAGTGTTTGAAATACATTGTTCCATGACCTTCTTGCTTTCAGTGTCTGTGATGAAAAATCCGTTGTTAACCTTATTGGTTTACCCCTGAATATAATCTGTCTCCTTTCTCTTGTAGCTTTTAATATTTTCACTTTGTTCTGTATATTGGATATCTTCATAACAATGTGTCTTGGCGTTGGTCTACTGTGATTTTGTGTGCTCGGTGTCCTGTATGCATCTTCAATTTGTATATCTGTTTCCTTTTTTATTTCTGGAAAGTTTTCTGTAATTATTTCATTCAGCAGGTTACTCATTCCCTTGGTTTGAATCTCTGTACCTTCTTCTATCCCGATGACTCGTAAGTTTGGTTTTTTTATGTTATCCCATAACTCTTGGATGTTTTTCTCATGATCTTTTTACCAGCCTTTCTGAGTTGGCTAGACTCTTTTCAAGATGATATATTTTGTCTTCATTATCTGACGTTCTGGCTTCTACTTGCTCCATTCTGTTAGTTATACTCTCAATTGAGTTTTTAAATTGGTTTATCATTTCCTTCATTTCTAGAATTATTGTTTGATTTTTTTTTATAATCTCTATCTCCTGATAAAGATGCTTAACTTCTTCTTTTATCTGTTTATGAAATTCATTCTCAATGTGTTCTTTCGCTGCTTGAATTTGCTGTCTTGTATCCTCTTTAAGGTTCCATTCCATCTGTCTAAGGTGTTCCTTGAGTTCTTTATATGACCATTTTTCTGATGACTCTAGGTCATCCTGAATATTTAGGCTGTCCTGCATTGTTTGTACTCCTTTTCTTCCTTGTTTTTTGAAGCTGCTCATGTTACTTCTTGTTCTGTTTGACTGCTGCGTTACTGTTTACTCCTATAAATTAATTTGATGCTTGGGAGGAAAGGTATTTGAAGGGAAGGGAAGAAGTCACTAAAGAGAATGAGAGTAGGCAGGTAGAATTCAAGGAAAGGCAGATAAGAAAAATGAAAAGACTAAAGAAGAAAAAAATAGGAATTAAAAAAAGAAAAAAAATTAAAAAAAAATAATAATTTTAAAAAAATTAAAATTAAAATTAGTAGAAAAAAAAATTAAAAAAAATATTTTGTAAAAAAAAAATTAATAAAACAACAAGAAAGAAAAATGAAAATGAAAGAAAAACCCAAATCAAAAAAAAAAGAGAAAAGAAAAAGAAAGAAAAAAAAAACATAATAAATGCCGTCTTAGAGCTTGATTAACTTCTCTTCCAGTAGGTGGCACTGTGCCCACCAGGTCAAGTTTCTCCTGTCAATACGCGGGAACTAGTCACTGTGCAGCAGCTCCTCCCAAACTGGGCGAGTCTCCAGTCCTGAGTGACTAGGGCCTCCTCTTGTGTCTAGTCACTTCCCACTTTTACTCTAGCCAGGCCCCTCTCACCACAATACTGGCTACACGCCAGGTCTGCTGCTCCCGGGAGCCCTGTTTTCATGAACGACTGGGCACACTCTTCCAGTTTGCCATTCCCTCAAACCCTAAGTTTGTAGAGCTTGGGGCTGAGAATCCTCAGGGGATTTTACTTGCCCTCCGGTATCCACTTCCCCGTAGCTGGTGCAAGAGACCTCAGCAGTCAGCCCTGGTGGGAGCGGTAGTTCCACACCTCGGGTCCCGCACCACCTCTGATTCCCTCGGGCTGGCTGTAGCACTCACGGGAGAGCTGGGAGGGGCCCTTATGGGAGAGCTGGGAGGGGCCCTTAAGGTTTCCCTGACGTGTGGAGAGGGAAGGCTAGGGGATCACACACCTGTAGCTGCAGGTTTCAATGAAGTTATCTCCTCCGCAGCAGTCTGATGACGTCAGTTCTCTGCCATAGTAGTGTCTCTTGCAAATGGTGACAGTTCGTTTCCCTTTGCCTTTGCCGGGCGAACAATGCAACGGGTGGGTCCTTACTGTCTCTCCCAAGCCCCGTTTCAAACCTGTGGCCACTACTTATGAAGGCTCGGTAGGCATTTACCTTCGTAGGATGAGAAGGGCTGACCAGTTGTTTCAGCCGGATGGATTAATGCTGAGTCATAGCTGTTTTCTAGAGAAGTGTTTTTATAGAGTTATCTGTCTCTGATATCTTTAATCTAGTTTTAATATTAGTTTTTTTTTCTTGAAAATAGGAGATATGAAATCTGATAGTTTCAGGATAAAAAGAAAAAATTATAAATTCTGTCAACCCTGTAGGTAGAAATCTAATCATTAACAGGGTAGATAATTTGATTTTAAAGAATTCAAATGAGTAATTTTGTTCCATAAGAAATTATGATAGTCTCTGAGAAGGTGTAAGAGTTTAAAATCTATACTTAAATTCTAACACATGCAAATTTAGACCTATGCAAATGAGATTATTAGGTCAGTGTTAAGAAATTTAAGAATTCCATTAAACTATATAAATCCTATTAAGATAAAGGTGTAGAGCCACACTTGTGCTTTGATGTTAGCTCTGTGAATAACCTTTTTGAAATACAGGGTTGGCTTATGGGCATTTTAAGGTTATGTTGAAGGAGGCAGTTTGATTTTCCTTTGCTGTTACATATTCTTTTTTATTTTTTGAAATTTATTTATTTGTTTATATTTTATTTTATGTGGTGCAGGGGGTTTATATATGCTAAGCAAGTACTCTACCACTGAGCTAATCTCTAGCCCCATATATTCCTTTTTAATCTATCACTATCAGGTTTCCCAACTGCCCAATGGAATTGCTGTCCTACTCTCTGGAAAACATGTGATTAGATAATAATAGATAATGGGGTAATATTTACCAGTTGGGATCACTTTGGCAACAAACAAAATGAAAACTGGCCTCAACTTCACTTACCAAGCAACGATCTATGTTACTTCTTGTAATGGAAAAGCTGATACTGAGCAGGCTCCTTGCATCCTCTGGCTCAACCTCCTTCTTGTTGTTTTCTGAGTGTTCTATATTGTTGCTTCAACTTTGAGCTAGACAATTTTATTCCAATGTTTCCTGGTCTACATTCAGACCAAATAACATCTATCAAAAGCAGATTCCTAACTCCTAGATTTCTTTCAAAGGAACAAGGCTATATTCCCACAAATATACAAGTCTTTCTCTCAGATCTCATTAGCCACATTGGTCACATGGTCTTTCATATAAACTAATGGCAATAAATATAAGGTTGCCATCTTGGTATGAAACCAATCAGGATGTCACTGGAGCCTGATATGTCCTCGCTCTATGTAAGTCATGCTATTGAAAGTGTACAACAGGACAAAATCAGCATCCTGTTTGAAAGCAGTAAGGTACTAAGTGATCATTGAATTGGCAATCAACTGGGCTGCTATATAAATGAAAAAATAAACAGTATTTTTTAAAAAAATAATATGAATGTTGTACAAATTAATGAAGGCTGGGGTTTGATTAATAAGAAGAGATAAACATAAGAGTCGATTTTGGATAGATTTTATAGAATATCTACTTCATTATATGAGGAGAAATCTTTTTTAGCCTTTAGGTAAGGTAAAAAATTTTATGCTAAGAAACCAGTGAAAATTTTATTTAAATACACATAAGAGAACAACTATTTCTAAATAAGTAAAGTTGATTTTTAAATTATCTGTTAAAAATTATGCTTAGAACAGAAAATTGTGAAAGGGAATAAATTGAATTTTCTACATTCTATGTGCTAAACACTTTGTTCTTTAAATGAATTATTTTTGTTCTGATTATAGCATATTATGGGTTTAATCAAATCTACTTTTTAATGTAACTGGAGTATAATTTCTCATTCTTCTGGCTGTACATGATGTAGAATAACACTGGTCATGTTTTCATATGTGTACATCGGGTAATAATGTCTGATTCATTTTGCTATCCTTCCTAAACACATATCCTTCCCCTACCTTCATTTCCTCTCTACCTAATCCAAAGTAAATTGTTCTTTCCTAGTCCCCCTTATTGTGAATTAGCACCTGTATATCAGAGAAAACTTTCAGCCATTCATTTCTTTGGATTGTCTTATTTCGATTAGCATGATATTCTTCAGCTCTATCCATTTACCACCAAATGCCATCATTTCATTCTTCTGTAAGGCTGAGTAATATTTCATTGTGTATCTTTAACACATTTTCTTTATCCATTCATCTGTTGAAGGACACCTGGGCTGGTTCCATAGTTCAGCTACTGTGAGTTGAGCTGCTATAAATATTGATGTAGCTGTGTCACTTTAATATGCTGATTTTAAGTCCTTTGAGTATAAACCAATGAGTGGGATAGTTGGGTCAAATGGTGGTTCCATTCTCAGTTTTCCAAGGAATCACAATACTATCTTCCATAATGGTTACACCAAATTGTAGTCCCACCAGAAATGTGTGAGTGTACCTTTTCCCTCACATTCTCACCAACATTTATTGTTGCTTGTATTCCTGATTATTGTCATTCTGACTGGGGTGCAATAAAATTTTAGAGTAGCTTTGATTTGCATTTCTCTAATTGCTAGTGATGTTGAACAATTTTTCATATATTTGTTGATTTGTCATACTTATTCTGAGAAGTTGTCTGTTCAGTTCCTTAGCCCATTTATTGATTTTTTTAATGTTAAGTTTGTAGTAAGAAGACTGAAGCATGAGGTGTCACAATACCTGACTTAAATTATGCTACAGAGCCACAGTATCAAAACTGATATGGTATTGGCACCAAACAGACAAGTAGACTAAAATTACAGAATAGAAGACACAGAGACAAACCCACAAAAATACAGTTATCTCAGACAAAATCATCAAAACATTCAATGGAGAAAAGATAGCTTGTTCAAAAAATGGTGCTGGGAAAATTGGAAATCTATGTATGACAGAATGAAATTAATCCCTTATCTCTCACCCTGCACAAAATGTAACTCAAAGTGGATCAAAGATTTAGGCACTAGATCAGAGACCTTGCAGCTAGTAGGAGAAAATATAGGTTAAAATTTCATGATGTGGGCCTAGCATGTGACTTCCTTAACAAGACTCCTAAAACATAAGAAATCAAATCAAGACTCAGTAATTGGTTGAATTCAAACTAAGAAGCTTCTTCCCAGAAAAGAAAACAATCAATAATGTGAAAAGAGATCCTACAGAATGTGTGAAAATCTTTACCATATGCAAATCTACTTTAATAATACTGATAAATGCCTAAATGTGGCTGTGTTTATTATGTGTTTGTTAATTATCAATAACTCCTCATAATGTAACAGTACATAGCACTTGGTAGGAGCTCAGTGACAATCTGATGAATGTACAATATCATTTACTGACCACTTCTTATGAGCCTAAATTTTTACAATTATTTGTTTAATATTAACAATAACATTGCAAGATTGGTATCTTTTACTCCATTTTGCAGATAAAATGGGATGAGTTATTTTTCCTGATCATAAATATTAGGTACAGACATGTGTTTTATTTTTTGTTTTTTGTTTTTGTGTTTTCTATTTTTTGGTGGCATGTTTCCATTGGGTTGACAACTGATATTAAAAGAAATTAGATTTTTGTTTAGTAGTGACATAATCAATGAAAATTATTGGAAAGAATTGTTGAAAATGTGGTTGCTTTTCACTAAACTGAATTTTCTTACAGACTTACATTTCTCAATTATTTCGTATGTAGTTAATATAACTTACAGCCTGAGTAAGGAAAGGACAATATAATTCTCTTTTAATATTTATATCATGGAAGTCTTTTCAAGTGATAAGCAACATGAAACTGGTAACTAGGGCTAATTGAATGGCTTCACATCTTTAAACATTTTAATTGTTTGATTTATTGTGCATATATAGTCTAACTTACTTACAGTAAATTTGAAGTTACCCCAATCCCTATTTAAGAAATGGAACATCTCATGTATCTTTGCATAAAACCTCTACCATTGTGTGCTATGTAATATTTTACTGCTGGATTTAAAGGCTATTGCACTTGAAATATCTCTTTTTCTCTTACTTAATTTCTTTTTTTTTTTTCACTGAAGTTGCCTATGATCTATAAAAGGCAAGAAATCTCATTTGAATAGAGTAAAAGCATTAGTCATTATTCATGCATAGACCGTTTTAAGGATTCAGTTCTGTCAGTGATAGATGGAGAGACTGCTGAGAAGCCATTTGAGATTCCTGTGATTAGGTTAGACAGGTCCCAGCTCCTATTAGTGAGAGTTTCCTTGCTTTGCTACAGAGAGGAGGCAGCTGTCTTCCTCACTTTTCCCTCTGGAACTGCTTGCTTTAACCAAGCCTACAACATTTCCACAGGCAAATCAGGAAGGACTTTCTGGACAGATGGTCATGCTGCCTGTAAATTCTCATTTACATGCAGCCTTGGTTTGTAACTGTACTTGAGCCATATGCAGGGGGGTTTGCATTCCCTTTGGATTGGTTTTAAGTGCTAGGCAGTCTAGTGGAATCCAACTTGGTCCATGTTTTCTAATGTTATTTAATTCACTGGAGCTATGCAAAGTGTTTGTCAAAAGGATTTTTAAAATTAAAATTTTGGCTAAGTGCTAAATACTGATACCAACTTCTGTTAGTGAGAAGAGTACCCTAGAATACTTGGTAACATAAAACATTTAACACGCAGCCACATAAATTTATAAGCTAAAATAAAATAAAAAAGTAAACAAACAAACTCTGCTTTGGCATTTGAATCATTTAAACCTAGTATTGGTTTATTAAAGTACTTAAAATGCTACTTAGTATTTTAGTCATACATACACCAGCCAAATAGTGTATTATTTATTATATCATGACACAGTGAGTTAACATAAGTAACACTAAAAGTATGCATTACAACTCTCACTTTTTTAAATCTGCATATTATTTTGACATTTAATCAATACTAAATCAGTTTTGATAAGGATATTTGGTCAAAATAACTAGATATTTATTTGTGACATCTCAGAACAATTAAGTCTCAGGAAAACACACAAAATATATTCAATAAAATATATTTAAATACAATCGAATTTAAATATTAGAAGCATAAAGATGAATAGAAAGAATATTTTTAATCCATCTTGTTTTAAAACCTTTATTTTCTAAATATAAAGTGTTTAATTTTATTTCAAATTAAAGTGGCAACAAATCTAGTTTCTATAAGTTTTTCATCCTTCTACTAAGACTCGAGGTCAAGCCTATTGTAAAATATGATATATATGTATTATTTTCCTCTAATAAAAATAAAGTATGTCATAAGTTATCATGAACTGTGGTGCTCACATATTAGCTGCCCATTATTCAGCCTCCCTCCTTCTTCTTAACCTTTCCACCTTTCCAGCCTCCAGTAACCACTATTGCTAGGAATGGAAAATAATTCTGCCACTGTTATTGTATAACATGGAGGACCTGAAACTTTTTGTCAGAAACATTTAAATTACAAGTTCACTTTATTTAATTTCTATAAGGCTAGTTAAGTTTTGCTTCTGAGATATAGTCTCATATATTTTTTTTCATTTTTTCTATTTTATTATTTATTGATATCAAATTTTTTTTAACCTTTTAGGATTCAGAATAACCCAAGGCCATTTCATCTGTCTGATTTCTTTTTCTTCTTCTCATCAATTCTGTTAAAAGTGTACTTGTCTTGATCTCTTTTAAAGAACTAGGCTTTGTTTTATTTATTATCTCTGAAGTTTGTTTTCTCTTTATTGATTTCAGGTCATTATTGTTTCCTTTCATGTGTTTTAGAATTAATACATTTTTATTTTGTTCATTTTAGACTTAATCCACTTTTATTTTTCAAATAGCTCAAAATGAAAGCTGAGCTCATTGACTTTTTTTTTTTTTTTGATGTGGGTATGCTATCAATTTCCTACAAAGTATTATTTCTTAGCAGTATCCTAAAATTGTTCAATATTGTGTTTTCAGGTATATTCTGTTCAATATTTATTCTAATATTTTTAAATTTGACTACTTATTTAAAAGTATTCTATCTGATTTTTAATTATTTGGAGATTTTAAAGATATTTTTCTGTTGTTTATTTCTGATTTAATTGTATTCAAAATAAATTTTTGTATGAAATGACATCTTTATATTGAGATTTACTTCATGATACACAGCACAGTATATTTTGAAAACTATCATATACACTCAGTGATACAGTGTGTATTTTACTATTGGTGGGTAGAACATTTTATAACTAACAAATATATCAATCTGGTTGACAGTGTTGCTGATTTTTATTTTTTATTTTTTTTATGGTATAGGGGATTGAATTCAGGAACACTCAATCACTAAGCCACATTCCCAGCCTTACTTTGTATTTTATTAGATACACTGTCTCATTGACTTGCTTAGTGCCTCTCATTTGCTGAGGCTGGCTTTGAACTTTTGATCCTCCTGCCTCTGCCTCCTGAGCTGTTTGGATTAAAGGCATGTGTCACTGAGCCCAGCAGTGTTGCTGAATTCTTGAATATATTTATTGAATTTATCTTTGAACTTTGTGTACCTTTTATAGGATAGCATTTAAATCTGTGTAGCATGTCTAATTTGCTTGCAGTTTTGTGATTGTTTGCTTCACATGGTTTGAAGTTATGCACATTCTTAACAGAATTATGATCTCTTAATTAGCTGAGCTCTTTTTAAGGAACAAACTTATTTCATGATGACTGTATCCTCTAATTTAAAATCTACACTGTCCAGTAACTGTTATAGCAATTCCTTTAACTACTGTTGACAAAATAGCTTTTACCTTTAACATATTTATGTTTACATATTTAACATGTTTATTTCTAAGCTGTTTGTACTTGTGCCTTACCCCTTTATCCAATCTGATAATTTTTTAAATTAATTAGTTAATTTTAATTACATATATATGACAGAAGAATGCATTTTGGTGCATTGTACACAATTGCAGCACAACTTTTCATTTTTCTGGTTGTATATGAGGTAGCGTGGCACCATATGTGCACTCATACATGTACCTAGGGTAACATTGTCCATCTCATTGCACCATCTGTACTTCCCCTTTGCCCAATCAAAGTTTCTCCATATCTTCCTGCCTCTGCTTATGGATCACCATCCCCTTATCAGAGAGAACATTCGACTCCATCCATTTACCTGCAAGTGCCATAATTTTATTCTTGTTTTATGCTGAATAATATTCCATTGTTTATATATACCACAGTTTCTTTATCCATTCATGTATTGAAGGGCATCTAGGTTGGTTTAGTTATTGTGAAATGAGCTGCTGTAAACATTGATGCAGCTGTGTTACTACAGGATGCTGATTTTAGGTCCTTTGGTGTAGATCAAGGAGTGGGATACCTGAGTCAAATGGTGGTTCCATTTCCAGTTTTCCAAGGAATCTCCGTACTGCTTTCATAAAGGTTGCACCAGTCTACAGTCCCACATGTAATGTATGAGTGTGCCTTTTCCTCCACATCCTTGCCAACATTTATTGTTGTTTATATTCTTGATGACTGCCATTTTGAATGGTGCAAGATAAAAATTTAGAATAGTTTTGATTTGCATTTCTCTAATTCTAGAGATGTTGAACATTTTTTCATATATTTGTTGATCTAATATATACCTTCTTCTGAGAAGTATCTGTTCAGCTCCTTAGCCTATTTATTGATTGGGATGTTTGGTTTTTGGTGTTAAGTTTTTTGAGTTCTTTATATATCCTGGAGATTAGTGCTCTATCTGAAGTGCATGCGGCAAAATTTGCTCAAAAAATGTAGGCTCTCTGTTCACCTCATTGATTTTTTTCTTTTTTTTTTTCTGAGAAAAAGCTTTTTAGTTTGAGTCCATCCCACTTCTTAATTCTTCATTTTATTTCTGGCACTTTAAGAATCTTGTTATGTGAGTTGGGACCTAATCTGATGTGATGACGATTTGGGCCTAATTTTCTATTAGGCACAGGGTTTTTGGACTAATTTCTAGGTCCTCGATCCACTTTGAATTGAGTTTTGTGCATGGTGAGAGATAGGGATTTAGTTTCATTTTGCTGCATATGGATTTCCAGTTCTCCCAGAACCATTTGTTGAATAGGCTATCTTTTCTCCAATATGTGTTTTTGGCACCTTTGTCTAGTATGAGATAACTGTTTTTCTATTCTGTGTCTTCTATTCTGTACCATTGATCTACATATCTATTTTGGTGTTAACACCATGCTATTTTTGCTGCTATCGCTTTGTGGTATAGTTTAAGGTCTGGTATAGTGATACCTCCTGTTTATTCTTCATTCTTGCTTTGGCTATTTTGTGTCTCTGATTTTTCCAAATGAATTTCACTTTTTCTATTTCTGTAAGGAATGACAGTGAGATTTTAATCGGAATCATGTTGAATCTGTATAACACTTTGGGTAGTATGGCCATTTTGCTGATATTAAATTGCCTATCTAAGAGAATGGTAGATCTTTCCATCTTCCAAGAGCTTCTTAAATTTCTTTCTTTATTGTTCTGTAGTTTTTATTGTAGAGGTCTTTCACCTATTTTGTTAAGTGGATTCCCAAGTATTTTTTTTTTTTTTGAGGCCATTGTGAGTGGCATAGTTTTTCTAATTTCTCTTTCAGAAATGCATTTGATTTATGGGTGTTGATTTTTATATCCTGCTACTTTGCTGAATTCATTAATTAATTCTAGAAGTTTTCTGGTAGATTTTTAGACCCAGGTCCATCCCACTGACCCACAGGGACATGATGGAGCTCAGGCCCCAACCCAGGACTGACACCACTGGCCAGCAGAACCAACCTGATAATTTCTGAGATTTAAGTGGAGGTTACACCATTTACACATAATTAGATTACTTACATAATTGGGTTTCAGTCTGATATATATTTCTTTTCTATTTTTTCATAGACTTTTGGTGCATATATTTTTCTTTTTCTACCTGTTTGCATCTCTTTTGGAATTCTATTTTTCCTTTGTTGGATATTAGTGTTAGCCCTTTTGTCATTTTGATGGGTTATTTTATAGGTTAGGGAATCTATCTTTGCTTATCATGGTTTACAATCAAATGATATTGTAGTTTTAGACTGTGATTTTTATAGAACAGACTAGAAACATGACAAATTATTTGTAAAAATATGCTCTGTATTCTTAATCAAATATATCCAACCAGAACATAGATTTTTGAACTGTTTTATTTTTAAATTGAGTAAACATACACACACATACACACACACACAATTTAAAAACACACAGTCAGCTAGATGATCAATCTATGACATTAATTAACTAGTCTATGACCACTACTATAGAATACATTTGTATTTTAAATTCTAAATTTAAACAGAAAATATGTTGTGCAACTGGTGGATATTTTTGAGCCAGAAAATGATAGAAATTTAATTTTTGCAAAATTTGCTGATGACATCATGAAAAATAGTGAATGGATTACGATATCTAAGAAATTAGGTAGAAGACCATTTAATAAGCATAGCACATAATATAAAACTACTTGAAGTTATTAAATGTGGAAAGATGGGAAGTGAATGTATAGAACTTCATTTCACATATGTCAGAGTTGTATCTACATATATATTTCTTTACACTAAAATGAGAAATGATTATATTATTTTACTTACAAAAAATGAGAACATATTGTAAAAATAATGATTTTTTTTATCATTCAGAAAAAAAAATAAATTTTGAGATAGCCACTCACTTTTCAAAAATAGGAAAATGAAGCACTGACAGGTTAAGTAACTGTTGGGTCTGTCCAATGCCATGTATTGAAGAAATGGTGAAGTCATAGGCCTTAGTACACTCTTAGTGAAAACTATTGTAATTTTAAATTTCAACTCTTTCTCTCATATATATTCATATATTTGCATGTATAATCATGAAGAGAATTATAATAGCTAAAAATCTCTGTTTTATGATAAAATATATACACTTACTGCAAGTAAGCATTGCTTAAAATGCTTGTTTCTGGCCTCTAGAATTGACTGGTCAGGACTAGGTTGATTTAGGTGCATTAAGACGTGAGGGGGGCTGGGGATGTGGCTCAGCGGTAGCTCGCTCGCCTGGCATGCGTGCGGCCCGGGTTCAATCCTCAGCACCACATACCAACAAAGATGTTGTGTCTGCCGATAACTAAAAAAAAAAAAAAAAAAAAAAATTAAAATTCTCTCTCTCTCTCTCTCCCTCTCTCTTTAAAAAAAAAAAAAAAAAGAGATGAGGACTGGGAGGCCATGTTAGTGGATATCCTATCTTCTTCCACTATTGAACACCATATAAATTGATAAGAAGAAGGTAATATAAAATAAATGAAAATGGAGAACATGTTACCAGAACTTAAAAGGATGAAATAGTTTATGTCTAAATATTGTATCAAGTAAAGGTCTTGCAGAAAAAAAAATGACAATGATTCTACATTATAATCCTCTAACTTTCATCACTCATATTTATTGATTGAAATTTAAATGAAGACTATACATATTCTATATACATTAAGAATATACATATATTCTTACATATACATATATACGTGAGACACACACGTACAAATCGTTCTTGCTTTTTAGAGTATTGGCGTACAAATGACGGCTTTCACATGACCATCTGACACCTAAATTTAGCAAAGTTATGCCATGTTTGATGAATATTTATCTGGTACAATTTTTCTCCACATCTTAGTGCATTCCCCTTAACAGTTCATCCTTAACAGTTCAACCTAGCAGGTGACACATGTGAACTAGATTTTCAGTAAACTTTATATATAGAAGAGTTTTAGAACTATAGATCTAAAGCAAAGTTACAAAGATGGTACATATGTGAGCTTTTGAACAGAAATCTTTTATTCTTAAAATGCAAAAATGGCATGGTGTTATAAACCCTGAAGACAAAATTATGTCACTGAGAGCCCAAAGTAAATTGAAATAACTGTTTTGTTTTGTGATTTTTAAGTCTGGGGAAAATTTCTTAGTTTTCCCTCAGAGAATATAAACTGTATTCTGATGTCAAATTTGTTCTAAGTTTAGATACCCCATGGGCAAGTTGTCTGCTCTAATTGAAACAAAATGAATATAAATCTCTTAACACAAAAATCTTTGATGGTAGGAAATGTAGTGCAAGGTTTCTAAAGCCTCCCAAAAAACCAAGGTGCCTCTCATCCTGGTAACTCTAGTTTCAGAGTCACCTAAAATGAGTCTTGAGCATATCTAACATATCAAAATATTTTCACACATGTGTTCCCTTTGCTAATTGGAATCCATAGGACCATTTACTCCTGATAGTCTACTAAGTTTAAATTTTTTTCTGACAGAAGACAATCTGCAGAAATAACATTGAGGCCTAAAAATATCAGCTCAGTTATCAAAAATTGTTCAAGGAAACTATTAACTAAATGAATTGTATGCTTATTTTTCTTAGCTGGAAATATTTTTCTGA
Source organism: Spermophilus citellus (assembly GCF_964194105.1). Lineage (NCBI taxonomy): Eukaryota > Metazoa > Chordata > Mammalia > Rodentia > Sciuridae > Spermophilus > Spermophilus citellus. The sequence continues at coordinate 253,598,610 of NC_138182.1, forward strand.
TTCCCTATAATTATATGATAGACATTCATGCCTTTTAAGAATTTAAGGAAAATAATTTTTAAGAAGAGTATTTATTTCTAAATTCAAAGTTATTTCTCAATTATTTTTTCTTTGAAATAAATAAATTTGAAATAAGTTTGAACTTTTATCCAAGTTTTGATACTTAAACTTGGATGGTAAAGAAACCAAACATATAATATCTGAACCTATGCCAATACCTATAATAAAATCTGTCTATATCCAAACAACTTGAAATCTCATACAATTTTATGTCTAATATCTTTTTCAACACACAGATTTCTACCAGAAAATGAGTTAATATATGATTGATAGAAAATCCATGTAAAGATAAATGACTCAGTTCCTTGTTTAGTAATCTCATAGATTATACCCTGAAGTTAAGTATTACAATGCACTTCTACTCTATTATTCCTGTATTTTTATGGACACAGGAGAAATGAGCGCTAATGCACATCACCGCTGAGGAGTCTCCATTATTCTTTAGTGACAAAATGTGTTCATCTCCACAGGGCAGAAAACAAGAGCACTAAAGATAGATCACTTTCACATGAGAAACAATTTGCCCATTTTCCCACTGATAGGGCTCAGTCAAATGGAATGATGTCTTTCATACAAAGTTTCAGTTTTGAGCCAAAGTGAAAAATACATTTAGAGGACAGCTCTTCAAGGGCAAAAATACAGTGGTCTTCATAATTAGAATTACACCAAATTATTTTTGTTTTATAACCAGCTGAACCATAAATAAGAAAAATGGTTGTTCAATTACCAGAAAAACTGGTTATTTCTGATACTTAAACTAAAATTTGCAATCCTAGCCAAGTGTACTGGCACATGACTCTAGTCCCAGTGAAGATCATATGTTCCAGATGAATTTAGCAAGGCCCTAAGGACTTAGTGAGACCCTGTCTCAAAATAAAGTTAGACAATGGCATTTCTTGTAGAAATAGACAAAGCAATCATGAAATTCATATGGAAAAACAAAAGACCCAGAATAGCAAAAGCAATTCTAAGCAGGAAATGTGAATCTGGAGGTATAGCGATACCAGAGGTCAAACTGTACTACAAAGCAATAGTAACAAAAACAGCATGGTACTGGTACCAAAACAGGCAGGTGGACCAATGGTACAGAATAGAAGACACAGAGACTAATCCACAAAGTTACAACTATCTTATATTTGATAAAGGGGCTAAAAGCATGCAATGGAGGAAGGATAGCATCTTCAATAAATGGTGCTGGGAAAATTGGAAATCCATATGCAACAAAATGAAATTGAATCCCTTTCTCTTGCCATCCACAAAAATTAACTCAAAATGGATCAGGGAGCTAGATATCAAATCAGAGACACTGCGTCTGATAGAAGAAAAAGTTGGCTACGATCTACATATTGTGGGGTCGGGCTCCAAATTCCTTAATAGGACACCCATAGCCCAAGAGTTAACAACTAGAATAAACAAATGGGACTTACTTAAACTAAAAAGTTTTTTCTCAGCAAGAGAAACAATAAAAGAGGTAAATAGAGAGCCTACATCCTGGGAACAAATTTTTACCCCTCACACCTCAGATAGAGCCCTAATATCCAGAATGTACAAAGAACTCAAAAAATTAAACAATAAGATAACAAATAACCCAATCAATAAATGGGCCAAGGACCTGAACAGACACTTCTCAGAGGAGGACATACAATCAATCAACAAGTACATGAAAAAATGCTCACCATCTCTAGCAATCAGAGAAATGCAAATCAAAACCACCCTAAGATATCATCTCACTCCAGTAAGATTGGCAGCCATTATGAAGTCAAACAACAATAAGTGTTGGCGGGGATGTGGGGAAAAGGGTACACTTGTACACTGCTGGTGGGGCTGCAAAATGGTGAGGCCAATTTGGAAAGCAGTATGGAGATTCCTGGGAAAGCTGGGAATGGATCCACCATTTGACCCAGCTATCGCACTTCTTGGACTATTCCCTGAGGATCTTAAAAGACCGCACTATAGGGTTACGGCTGCATCAATGATTATAGCGGCACAATTCACAATAGCTAGACTGTGGAACCAACCTATATGCCCCTCAATAGATGAATGGATAAAAAAAAATGTGGCATCTATACACAATGGAGTATTATGCAGAACTAAGAAATGACAAAATCATGGAATTTGCAGGGAAATGGATGGCATTAGAGCAGATTATGCTAAGCGAAGCTAGCCAAGCCCTAAAAAACAAATGCCAAATGTCTGCTTTGATATAAAGAGAGCAACTAAGAACAGAACAGGAAGGAAGAGCATGAGGAAAAGACTACAGTAAACAAAGATGAATGGGGGGAGAGAAATGGAGAGAGAAGGGAAAGCATATGGAAATGGTAGGAGACCTTCAATGATACATAAAATTATAAGAGGTTATGAGGGGCCAGGGGCAGGGAAAAAAAGGGAGAGAATTGAACAACAGCAGGGGAGGTAGAGAGGGAAGATGGGAGGGGAGGGGAGGGGAGGGGGGATAGTAGGGGATAGGAAAGGTAGCAGAATACAATAGTCACTAATATGGCATTATGTAAAAATGTGAATATGTAACAGATGTGATTCTGCAATCTGTATTTGGGGTGAAAATGGGAGTTCAAAACACAATTTGAGTCAAATGTATGAAAGATGATATATCATGAGCTATGTAATGCTTTAAATAATCAATAAAAATGTATTCTCTAAAAAAAATGACCATATTAATAAAAAAAAATAAATAAAGTTAGAAAGGGCTGGAGATATATCTCAGAAACTTAAAAAATGAGCCCCAACTAAGGGCCCACTTTGGGGCTACAACAGAAGTGGTGTGTAGATGCTATAGAGATTGTGAACTGTTAGAACGAAATGCTATATGTACCATCAGCCCCTTAAAAACAAAAACAAACAAAAAGAATGCTTCCTCATTCCTGCTTAGAGCATGCAGCTCAATATAATACACTTTGTAAATTCTATCAATCCTGTTTTCTAATCCTTTCTAATGTTTTCCAATCTGCTATTTAAATATTCCTCTGAGAAGACATAACATACACACAGAAAATGTCTCTCATTCTTTCTTTTTCTATTATTCTTCCTTTTCAACCTCCATTTCTCTATTTATATCATATTATTATTATTTGAAGTACTGGGGGTTGAACCCAAGGGTGTTCTGCCACTGAGCTACATACCCAGCCCTTTATATTTTTCATTTTGAGACATGGTTTCACTACATTACTGAGGCTTGCCTTGAACTAGCAGTCCTCCTGCCTTGGCCTGCAGATTCTCTGGGATTATAAGCATGTGCCGACTTCCTTGACTTCTTTCCATATTTCTGTCTATACCTATCAATAAAGCAGTCAATCAATCATATGTTATTCTATCTACACATAAGACCATAGAAAATGTTTTTAGATGCTACTAAAACTTTTGTAGCAAATCATTCAAGAATTCTCTATTGCCTCTTGAACAATATCTTCTTTAAGAAAGACCTATTTATAAATATGTAACAAAAATATTATTTATTTATAATTTAATGCAACCAGTATTTAACAACTATTTTAAGAACTAAAACATTTTTCACCGATGTTTAGTATTCTAAATACAATGGTTTTGGAGTCACTAAATTCTAAGCTGGAAAGTTAAACCTGTCACTTAAAAATTATAAACCTCAAAAAATTATTTAATCTGTGTTAGTTCTGAGTTCATTTATTCAATTATAAATATAATGATTCTGGCTTATTTCACAAATTATTGAACATATTGAATAAAAACAAATGAAATAGTTCTTTGTGACGAAGAATGACTCTAAGTATTTACTCTACCTACTCTATCAGTTTATCCTGGCACAGTGCATTGTATTCAATATATCTTTCAAAAGGCTGAATGCCCATTTTGAATTCTTTGTTTTTTCAAACATATTTAATATAGTGCATATATAAATTGAATTCTTCAAATTTGGAGAACTTTTTGTTCCCAAAAGTATTTTGTAAAAATTAGTGAAATAAAATGGTAGCTTTGGAATTGTAATAGGAACTTGTAAACTGAGTGTGTGCAATGTAGTTATTTCAGTGAGGCTTCTCAAATAGCATATTGGAAAAGCATCTGAAAAATCTGAATTTATAAGATGGAAAATAAAAAGTTTCAAAATTTTTCTAGTGGAATATTGACTTTCTGTACTGTAGCTTTAATAGTTCAGTAGGAATACAACTGAAAAATGTTGCTTATATATTGTTTTATTGTAACATTTTGTGTGGTATGAACTACTGACATGACTAACAGGGATTCTGTATTTGAAATATTTCAGTGTATTGTGCCTATAGTTTTATCAGTCCATGGACATTTTTAAAGGTAGTATATGAAAACATTTCTAGAAAATTGTTATCTTATTGATTGGCATGAAGTTAATCAAAGAGAACAAACTTAAATGATACATATGTGAGTGTGAAGAAAACATTTCCCTGTCTTAAGATTATTAGTTATGAACAAAAGAAGCCACTATTTTAAGCCCTATCATTACCCTCCAAAAATGAATATGGTAAAGGGTATCGGGGTAACTTACACAAATTCCAAAAAAAAAAAAAAAAATTGGATAGAAATTCCCGAAAAAGTTGGAACCAATTTCTTGAAAGGGGCACATATCAGTAATTGAATGCCATCCACAGGACAGAAACACATTAGTGAAGATTGTTCTCTCTGCTACTGGGCAGAGGAGATTAAATGCTTGAAATAGAAAAAAAAAAAAAAAACAGTCATGAGATAATGCAGTAAATAAAGTAATAAAGCAATAAATACTAGTGTCTTAGATTATGAAAAGTTGACATGAATTCCTTTTTCTAAATTTGGTAATCATTGTGTCTTTGTTAATCAATATATAATTTAAACTATTTTAAAATCGAATGGATGTGATCCATCTGTAGCTAAGAGGTAACCATTGTTAGATTTTTGCAGTGCATTCAGATTTCAGGCTTCTGCAGACTCCCCTTCTGGCTATGGACAGGCTTACACAAAGTCCTGGTAGTTCATCAGTCATTGGAGATTACTTCTGTAGCCCTTATGTAACACTTATTTTGAGAACCATGACCTTATAAAAGTGAAATCCTGATAGAATGTGGACCTGATAATCACTTTATCTAAAAAAACAAAACAAAACAATACTTTTTTCCAAATAAAATGTGTCTGAATACTTATTAAACATTGGGGAATATTTGGTTTTTGAATAAATAACTGACATGTTTATAATTCCATGATACTGAGCTATTTATACTGAAGTCACTGAGTTTATTTGTATTTTCTCACCAATCATATTCTACTCTATTGTGTGTGTGTGTGTGTGTGTGTTGCTGGATATTGAATCTAGGGACTTGTGCATGTGAGGCAAACACTCTACCAACTGAGCTGTAACCCCAGCCTGATATTCTACTCCTGATATTCTATTTATATCTGCCACATTATCCATGAGTTCACTGTTACATAAACATTGCTCGAAAGTGTGACTTTTATGATGGTGCCTTTGTTCTTGTCTAAGTAATAGCATTTTAGAATGTGGAACATAGACACTGTTTTCATTGAATTTAACATATAATCATCTATCTCATCCATATTCAACAACATATATTACCACCTGCTATCCGTGTAACATGTGTTACTTCTACTTACCTATTTTGTTACACCAACATTCATAAGCAAGTATGTTGCATTTTTCCTTAAGACCTAGCTTTTCTTTGAGTGTTTCTGGCAAATCCATATTTTCCCTAAATAACATTCTTATACATTTTCATGAAGTTCCCATTTGAATAGATCACTTAAAAATTAAGATTTTGGCCATAATCTAGAATGATTTTTGGATTTTTGCTCCAAAGTGGGTTAAGATTGAAAATAAAAGGAGGACAGCCAAATGCATCACTAGGAAAAATCATAAACAACTGAGACCATTGAAAGTTCCTCAGTAGTGAGGTGTGTGTGTGTGTGTGTGTGTGTGTGTGTGTGTGTGTGTGTGTGATAACTCCTGAATTGTATTTATAAAGGAAATCAAGTAAAAATGTGTTGCAAAATCTATCAGATATATTTCACACATTTGATTCAAGTGGGTTATGAACTCCTATTTTTACCCCGTATACAGATTGCAGAATCACATCGGTTACACATCCGCTGTTTTACATATTGCCATACTAGTGTCTGATATGTCAAGAACTATGTAATGTTTTGAACAACCAACAATAGAAATAAAAAAAAATCTATCAGACAGAGCTGATAAAGACTGGTAATGGTTTTACACATTCTATGGATACCATGAGCATACAGGCCTATTGTATGTTGGATAATTATACTCAGTATTATTTTTCTATAAAATTAGATCTAAACATCACAATAAAATGAAAATATGTGTGTCATTATCTTATTTGCTAACACACAAATCTTCTCTTTAGATTGAAATTCCTTTATCTTCTGCTTTTGCTGTCAGTTGAAGACATTAGATCAAATGTAAATGTTACAGACCAGTAATATGTCTCTCTCTGTTCAGAAGTAAGGATGATATGAAGAAGGGCAAGTATTCACTGAATGAAAGTCAGAAGCAGTATTGAGACACTTCAACTCTGTATTTTCATTCTACAATTTAGAAAAACTCATGAGTAAGCGAACTATCCTTAGATTTATCCCAAAGAGGGCTATAAACATTGACACAGATAAACATCACTGGATTTTTCATAGTTTTTAGCATCCTATCTTGATAAGCACTGTGCTGATGGTTTTTAAGAGTGTTTCGTTCAGTACAACTTCACACAAATTTTGTAAAATCCCTGAACATGCACCAAGAATGTCTGCAAAGGAGTGCACCAACAAATTAGTTATATCTGGGCCATGGCTTTCTTATTATGTGCCCTTAATTTTGCTTTTATTATCTTTTCTCAGACTCCAAAATTATCTTTATTAAAAATGCATTAATTTTAAATTAAGAAAAAAGGAAATATTACAGCATCCTAAGTTGTTTTTCTAAATGATGGTAAGCCCTATTCTATTCAATACCTATTCTTCATCTAGGTACGTACTGTATTAATAACTTATAAAGGTATCTCTGAGAATAAAATTTGTCACATAGCTAATCACATGATTTTAATAAGTGGTAGAAAAGTTGTTTTATATAGTTTTTTTGACAAATTCAAATTTTAAAGTGCATCTTGTGGGTTGTAATTCCTTCCTGTATGTCAGTAATGTATTAGAAAACACTAACCCCCTTGATATTTAGTAAGCATTTTAATGACTCATCAGGGCAGTTGAGGTCCTTTAGTACAGATGGTAACAACATTCTGCATTATATTTAATATCTTCCAACAAGTAGGTATTATATTATTTACTAACTCACAACACTTCTCTTTAGATTAAAATTCCTTTATCTTGTGTTTTTGTCGTCAGTTGAAGAGATTAGATGAAATGTAAATGTTACAGGCCACTAATATGCTTGTCTCTCTTCAGAAGAAAATATGATATGAAGAAGGGCAAGTATTCACAAAATGAAAGTGTCTTCATACAATGACTTTGACACCTCTAGAACATTACATACCACCAAGCAGGTCTAAGTTTCAGGTAGGTGAGCGTGGAATGCACACTAGGTTCTGCTAGAGGCTTCTTTCTGTAAGGTAGTCTTTTAGGAAATCAACAGCAGTCACGTAATTCTCCATATGTGCTTCCAGAAATTTTATTTCATTTTATAAACTGAATTGGCAAATAATCAAAAAACCTTGAATTTAAAATCAGATTAAGTTCAATTCTAGCTCTTCAGTTTAGCCTTTTTGACTGAATCTTTCTCTTATAAAAGATAAATGAGCTATGAAAGTAAAATTCTTCACAGCAGTGGAATAAATAACTTTTCTATTTATAAATAGAAAGGAGAAATTTTATTAATATAACTGGAAGGTTCATCAGATAAGATTTGTACGTGGTTGTTGAAACATACACAAGTGCATTCTAAAGTTTATAAGCCATCTTAACTGTTCTTACCTAAATTATGTGTAATGCATACGTTTGATTTGATATTATGCAAATAATGTTATTATGCAAAATATATATAAATAATCTAAATTTTGCAAAATATTTCTGTGTGCATATATTTTTTAAAATATATACTATTGTGTGTGTTTTCAAAATAATGAATATTAATATGTGATATACCAATAATAATGATGATGACAACTGTGTAGTTTTCTTTAAAAATATAATTAAAGTATTTCTTTTTAAATTTTTCTCATGATAAAATTCTGTAGATTTTGAGGTATCTGACAATTATTTTAAATATTTTAATTTTAATAATGTTTTTATGTGGAGTTTTGCATTGGTATTCTGGACTCCCTTTCATCTGTTTCAGCTCTCAACCATCACCTCTGGTGGCATGGAGACAGTTAACATGAGTCATTCTGTTATGTGGAGGTAACAATGATGACATGGAAAACTGAGCAATTGAAAGAAGTTTGCTGCAGAATCCACTGCAGCTTTTCATTGACCGAGGCAAGCAGAAGAAACTCAAGGAGTTTTTACAACAATCACTAAAATTCTCTTTTTTTAAGAAAGTTTATTTTCAGTACTTTGAAAGGTGTAGTACTGACATTTTAGTTTGAATTTCAGGGAAGATTTAATAAGTCTTGAATGATTTCTTCAAGTACTATTTTAGTATTCTTTGTTGATAATATCTCAAAAAATCCACAACACCAAAACTCGATGACAAATTTGAGAAAGGGTATCTCTATATCACACCAGTGTAGGACATTTGCAATGAATTAAAAGGTACATTTTTTACCGTTTTTTTTCCTACGTACATGTTGTTCAAAAATGAAGCACTCATACACAGAAAAAAAGGAAAAGTTCATTAAATTATAGTATCATTGGCTCCAATGCAAAGTCCAACTGTACAAACATAAAAATGTGCATATGTGTGATAATTTATAACAAATAGTCCAGCGTGTTTGTTTTTGTTTGTTTGTTTGTTTGTTTGTTTTTATATTTTCCTTTCCTCCCTAAGAAACTGTGCTGGGTCTGGGGATACAGCTCAGTTGATAGAGTGCTTACCTTGCATGCACAAGGCCCTGGGTATAATACCCACCCACCCACCCCCAAAAAAGAAGAAAATGCACTGGATACTTGTTTTCTCCTAAGCTGATTCTCCTAATTTAAAAATGCTAGCATCAGGTCCCACTCGATAACTCTGTGAATAGTATGGCCACACAGCAAACTCCTTAAGTGCCTCAATCCAGCATTTTCAGAGGTACATTGTGCATTTGTTGGGTGACTCCTTAAATTTGGAATTTTGCAATTCTGCTTTAGTCCTTTTCATCCTGAAAAACCTAAATATTAGCCATGTCTTCTAAGGTCATTCCTGATAATTTTGGTGTCCCACACATGTGACTGGTCTTCCTGGTTTTCCTTAATGGGTCAGAGCTTTTAATGACCTTACTGAATATCTCATCCCTACATTTAACTTTTAAATTTTGTGTCTAGCTTCCTGTTTATATCATCACTTCCAACACATGCAATCTTCTCCAGTTTTCTCCCATTATTTCATTCACTGTTCCTGAACAATCTGACAGAGGTACACTGAAGGCAAGTCCTGTGAATGCACCTTTCCTGGGGGACTACAAGTAAGGTGTGGATGACACTCCCAGGATACGACCTTGGGGGGCTTTGATCATGTTTCCCTCCTTCCAACAGCTGCCAGACTACTAATTTTCACAACAAATCTGGTTTTAAGGCCACTGTTTCCAAAGAGGCAGTGAAATTGAGAAAAGGGTCATAAAAAATAAGACAACTAATAATATAATAAATGATCTTAAACCCTCCAGATTAATTATTCCCCTTCTTCAAGATTAAGAAGTATTGTCTTTATTGTTGAACTGAAAAACTGAAAACAATAAATCTTTCTTTAAATTAGCTTTTAAAAGTTTTTACTATTGCACCAAACTGGTGCTAGGGTACCCCAAAATTGTGCCTAATATGTGACAGAATTTATGACTGATTCTGTCGGAGAGGGGTGAGATAGGCAGCCACTCTGGATTTAAGTGACTAGAGATTGTATGACAGTATTCAAAAGAGGGTTTTGAGGGACAATATTAAAATAAGGGATTTCACTGAATTTTATTTATTGTCAACATATATGTATACTCACTAAATAATATATATTCAATATACAATTACATGAGGATGGTAGGTTGATTATATATATATATATATATCTCCAAGATATACCACCTTCTGGCCTGCAATGAAAATCAAACCTAGGTCTTGGCATATGCAAACTTTCATTTCCCTGATTTCTCCAGAGTTTTACCTATTTCCTCCTATCTTTCACACTCAAGTCTTTGCATTTGTACAGTGAAAAATACTGCTTAAATGAGAAATATATAGCACAGCAAGGGAAAAACACCGTAAGTTTAGGAATAAAGAATTAAATTACGTCTGTAGAATCAGATGAAATTTTTCCAAAAATAAAAAGTAAAAAAAAAACACATGAAGAGAAGATTTAAAAAAGCATTTGCATTAGGAAAGAATAATTTTCCTCCCATGAGCTCCTCTTCTTCAAAAAATAACAAGAATACATATTATCAAAATCATGGTGGGAATCAGATCAAGTAGCACTAAGGATCAGGTTAACTCATACTGCAAATACTCCAATTCCTGTTGCTATGGAAATAAGATGACAGACTTTCCTTAAAAAAGGCATTTTTTAAGGAAAAAAATACATATGTGAAAGAAATAAATGTTAAGGAGATTGTCACATGTGGTATTTTTAGCACCAATACTCTGGAAATGTGTTTATAAGGAGTTTTCCCCTAAAATTATAAAGAAATATGCATGTGTTATTTTTCTGCCTGTCATGATATGTGCATGCCAATTTAAACCCATGCGCTCATGGTAATGGAAGAGAGGTCTTTTAGCCCCTGCTTTCCTAAACATCTCCTGCTGGCTTAACTCTGTAGGTCAAGGTCCCAATGAACATACTAATTTCTGTGACTCTAAAGGTATATTAGAGAGAGAAAAAGAGTGAAGAGTGTGTGTGTGTGTGTGTGTGTGTGTGTGTGTGTGTGTTATGTGTCTGTGCATGTTTGCTTTGTCCAATCATTTGTCTCAGAATTGGAAGGTAACCTTAGAAATTAGACACACAAAATTCAGCCCCTTGTCCTCTTGATGTTTAGTTTACTCTCACTGTGCTTCTCATAACCAAACAAAAGAATGTGTAAACTTCTTAGAGAATAAGAACCATTGAGGACCTTGTTAAATAGACACTTTAAATTACCAAGGAACTTGTTCAATGGGGACTTGCACATACACTAAGACAGACCCTTCAGTAGTGGGATTTTATATTTGATACGTTTAACAAATCACAAGTATACAAGGTGATGTTTACTTTCAGGAAATCGTGCAAAATGTTCTTCTCATGTAAAATCCATCCCCCATCCTTTCAAAAATATTATAGAAATACATTTATGTTATCTATATTCTTCTATTTTAATTGGAAAGAAGCGAAGAAAGTATTAAGAAAAGTGATCACCAATAGTATGTATTCAAGAATAGTTTTGAGAAAATTAAACTATGCTGAGTGCATTTTTATACTTCTTTGTTTCTCTTTTTTGATATTAAAGATATCTGAATTGGATGTGTTTATAAGCTAACTGAATAGCTAAAAATTTAAAATAATATAAAATACAATGATTTATATTACAATCAAAGCTCTTAAAAATGCAGAGAATAAGCACATTTAGCTCTTTGAAATAAGTTAATTTTAAATGTTTATAACATTTTTACTTTTCCTCAAAGTTAAAAATCATTAAAAATATACAAAAGCAATATATGTTCTTGGCGCCTTTGTCTAGTATGACATAACTGTATTTATGTGGGTTTGTCTCTGTGTCCTCTATTCTGAACCATTGGTCTACAAATCTATTTTGGTGACAATACCATGCCATTTTTGTTACTATTGCTCTGTAGTACAGTTTAAAGTCTGGCATAGTGATACCACCTGCTTCACTCTTGCGAAGGTTGCTTTGGCTGTTCTGGGTCTCTTATTTTTCCAGATGAATTTCATGACTGCTTTTTCTATTTCTATAAGAAATGTCATTGGGATTTTGATTGGAATTGAATTAAATCTGTATAATGCTTTTGGCAGTAGGATCATTTTGACAATATTAATTCTGCCTATCCAAGAACAAGGGAGATCTTTCTATCTTCTAAGGTCTTCTTTAATTCCTTTCTTTAGTGTTCTGTAGTTTTAATGGTAGAAGTCTTTCACTTCTTTTGTAAGTTTATTCTCACATATTTTATTTTATTTTGATGGTATTATAAATTGGGTAGTTTTCTTAGTTTCTCTTTCAGAGGATTTGTCACTGATACATAAAAATACCTTTGATTTATGGGTGTTGATTTTATATCCTACTACTTTTCTGAATTCCTGTATTAATTCTAGAAGTTTTCTGGTGGAAGTTTTTGGATCCTGTAGGTATAGAATCATGCAGCCACATCAATGTTTATAGCAGCAAAATTCACAATAGCTAAATTGTGGAACCAACCTAGATGCCCTTCAATAGATGTATGAATAAAGAAACTATGATATATATATATATCATAGTTTCTTTATATCTACACACAATGGGATATTACTGAGAATTAAAGGAGAATAAAATTGTATTTGCCCGTAAATGGACGGAGTTGGAGAATATCATGCTAAGTGAAGTAAGCAAATCCCCACCTCCAAAAAGCCAAATGTTTTCTCTGATACGTGGATGCTGATCTCTTGCTTGTGATCTGCACAGATGATAGAAATGGGGTTCCCCTCGGTTGAATGGTCTGGCTGAGAAATAAAAGCTATGAAAAACAGAACCATGAAAAAACTACAGGACACAGAAAGAAGTTAAAAAATTGGGGACAGGACCAGCAAGCCCATTGTTGCTGCAGCACGGCTGGCTGGGCAAAATAACTGGGGGGTGACGAATAACTTGTGTATGTTGATACAGCAGGAGTGGGAGCCGTTTATTGTAGGACAACAGAGGTATTTATACATTCCACACAGCTTATCTTAAGTAGCATAAACTAGATACATCAGTCAACCAATAAGGAATCTCCACACTTAATGGCTTCATGGCATTACTTCACAAACCACTCCCTCTGGCATTTTGCCAGGCGCCATGCAGATTTGATTACAGACTCTAACACATTGGATGGATTGAGCTTCTATGCTCTGGCAAAATGGAGCCTGTGCTTGCTTTATTTATATCTATTTATATCAGGGACATCAAAGGAAGGGATATGGTTTCAAGGGTGGAGTCAGTACTTCATGGTGTCTTGCAGTCTGCAGGCTGATTCACATATTGGCAGGTCACACCCATCTCAGGTGCTGTGTGAGATCTCTGGCAAAGCTGGAGGGGGAATACCTGCATCAGGGGATAACTCCCTATAGGGATGCCATGGGAGGTTCCCAATGCCATACATCCCCTCATTGAGATACTATGTGCAACATAGTCTGCAACATAGTCCCCACACAGCCCAAGGGCTCCTGGTGACATTGATCCATAATGGGAATGGGTGGGGTGCATGGGAGGAATGGAAGAACTTTATATATGGCAAAGGGAAAGTAGGGGAAGGGAAGTATGATGGGGGTAGGAAAGATGGTGGAATGAGATGGACATCATTACTCTAAGTACTTTTGTGAAGACATGAATTGTGTGACTCTGCCTTGTGTACCCCCAGAGACATGAAAAATTGTTCTCTCTATATGTGCTATACATTGAAATGCATTCTGATGTCATGTATAACAAATTAGAATAAATAAATAATTTTTAAAAAGATATGTACAAGCAAATATCTAGCAAAACATAGTGTTTACAATTTAGCTTGAATTCAGACACTCAGGACCTGTCAAGGGGAATCACATTAACTCTATGCGTCTCATTTCTAGCATTTATTTTTAGTTATTTTTCTTTGAGTTGGGCCAAAAACCATCTGCCCTATTTCGTTAGATTTTAGTAAGGATAAATGAGATGATATTTTGAATACACTCTGTGTGATAGTCAGCTTTTCACCACTGTGACCACAATACCTGTCAAGAACAAATTAGACGAGGAAAAGTTTATTCTGTTGTCATGACTTCAGAGCTTCTGTCCATGTTTAGCTGACTTCATTGTTCACTGTCTGAGGTAAGGCAGAAAGGGGTAGCAGAGGAAAGCTTCTCAGAATAAGACAGTTGGGAAGAAGAGAGACAGAGAGACAGGGAAGAAGAGGGTGGGGGAGAAGACATAAACCCTGAGGGCTATACATCCTCATGAGCTACTTTGTCTAGCCCTGCCTTCATCTGCCTACAGTTGACACATTCAGTAAACCATTCATATTATTAATCCGACTTGTAGATCAATGATCTGATTAGGTTACAGCTCACATAATCTAATCATTTCACCTCTGAACATTTTTGCATTAACACAGGAGCTTTGGGGTAGGGGGCACCTCATATACAAGCCATAACATTTTATAATCAATGGAGTATTATGTAAGTATAAACAATTTTGAAGATCTGGCAAAATAAAGCACATTATCAATCTGCAACTTATTTCAATGAAATATTAATGAGATTCTAAATTGCATGTGACCATTGGATAACATACTCAATATTATGTTCAAATTCTGCTCCAAAGTTGACACAGACATACTGCTGAAATGCATGGTTCTTGATTAAACTGAATAATGACTGAGGGAATAAAGTTAATTTGAAACTCAGTGAAGACACTCCTTTTGGAGTTTAAAATTATTTGTGCAGGTGCTTCCCATCAGTTGATCTAATTTGATACAGAGACTTAGTAACTGGGGATGCTAAGAGAATGGACAGCTGATCTGTACTTTAGACAAGTATTCTCAAATACCAGATCAAATCAGCAAGCTTTGGCATCTGCTCAATTATAATCAATAATTGGGCTGCTGTAGCACTCCAGCATCACTACACATCTTTGAAAGTTCTGCCTCTGTGGTCTTTTCCCTAATGATCTGCTAGCAGCCACAGTCAACACATCAGCTGCCTCCTTACACACGTATATTGGTCAGAATGTACGTACTTGTACTTGGAAAGCATTACAGTCTGAGGATGTTGCATATAGCATTTTCAGTTTTATACCCTTAAAATACATTTAAGAAAGGAATAATCACACAAATAATTTCAAACTCCAAAAGGAGTGTCTTCACTGAGTTTCAAATTAACTTTAATTAATAGCCTAAGAAAAAAGGTGATATTTACTGCTGTGACAAGTTGGCTATTAGCAACATAACCATATTCACCATCCTCTTAAGGGGAGCAGTTTAAGTTAATGGGTTATGACAGAAGCCATATTGTTTACAAAATAATTAGGTCATAAAATAGATTAGTTATTACGCTGTCATACTATAAAAAGGTGGTTCTGTGTTATAAAAGGTTGCAGTTTATTGTGTCATTAAAATATGCATTGCATATAGGATCATAAATTACACCTTCTTTGTCTGATTGTTTAAAATGTTTGTATGACAATTATGACAACACAATTACCTTAACAAGCTGAAAATATAGTGGGTAATTTCATATGAAATACTGCTATTGTTTAATTAATTTATGCAAAGAAAACAATTTTAAAATAAATTTTGGATAGACAATTATACTTGTAGGCAACAAATTGCTTGTGTGTAAGTGTAAATGTGTTGGTAACCCAAATATAAAAAAAGAGTCTAAGGAGACTCTTTTCAAACTGTGTGATCTGAAAATATGTTAACTTTCTAAAAGTGATAAAATCTGTAAAAGAATGTATATTTATTATAAGAGCACTGGACAAAGACAAGAACCACCAGTGGTACTGGTTTTCTCTGTCTTTGGGGTTTCTTTTAAATTTACTCGATATAATTAATTATCTTTCAGCTCAGTTTTCTCAAGCAACAGGTTATTTTAAATTCAGTCAAGAAGGAATAGTTGTTTCAAAATAAATAAAATTAAATATGCACAAGTGTTCTGATGATTCAATATAAACCCTTAAAGATAGATATAAATTCACTGATATAAATAAACTATTTTAAGTATTGAAGTAAGATTAATACGTTTCTGTGTTCAAAAAATAAAATTTTCTTCCTGATTAGTTTTCCAGCTGTGTGTAAAGTGGCTAGTGAAGAATGCATATAATATTTCATATGTCTTGGGAGTATATGCTGCTGAATTGTTGGGTGGCATTCAAACTTACAAGGTATCATCTACAAGTCTAAGGGTCCTTCCCATACACTATAAGAACCCACTGTTTCTTTTTCTTTTTTTTAAATATTTATTTTTTAGTTGTAGTTGAACACAATATCTTTATGCTTATGTGGTGCTGAGGATCGAACCCAGGGCCTCGCACGTGCTAGGCGAGTGCTGTACTGCTGAGCCAGCCCCAAGAGCCACTGTTTGTTAATGGTGATGTACTCACAAAATATCCAGTGGATCCAAAGAGCATTTTTTCATAAATTAGATACTTCCTTCTAAGTAAAATTTATTGGACAGAAAAAAAAATCTGTGCAACATTATCATTGATTACTATAAAATGTTTGATATAATACATTCATGGATGGTGGTTCTGGCAGAGTATTGTTAGGAACACCAAATCCAACACCAGAAAAAGATTTATTCATGATGGTGACTCAAGTATTCTTTCCAGACACTGTACTACTGCCTGCTACTTAGGAATATAACATGGCCATTTATGAGCAAAACAATGAAATGAAGAGTAAATATCTAAGGCTCAGCAAGTTCACTAAAAATGCAAACACACACACACACACAGCAGGAATGAGTTAACTTTGATAGAATATTTAAAAAAAATATGCCAATTGCATCTACTGAATGAAAGCTTTGTTAAAAGCAATCTGGCACCACATATTAAAATTAAGTATACACATATGACTTATTACCAAAGATTTTTTCTAGCAGGTGGTAGAATTTACAAAATTAGTTCAGCATTATAAAATTTATAAATGAAGGCATAGTTACCAGAGCATTGCTTGAATAATCAGAACTTCAAATAAGCCCAGTACATTAAATCCACTTTTATTTTTACTAAGAATTTAAGAGCTTTGTGATATCAATATGCACATTCACGCCAGTCTCTGGATTTTGATCAGCTTAATAAGAAAGCAGAGCAGTGAAAGAAGTTGAATATTTTAAAAGAATATGAAAGAATAAAATTGTCCTACTAAAAGTGGTGAATATATTGCTAAAGAGCAGAAGAAAAGGAATGATATAGGCATTTGTTTGATTTAACAAAATTTTAGAATTTGCTCTCCTTTTTGGAAATGTACATTTTCCCCAAAAATATATAAATTAAGAAAGATTAAAGGTGTGATCTATGAGAAAAAAAATCAATGGAAAGAGATTATTTTATAAGAAGGAGGAAATAACAAAAAATAAAGAAAAAGCTAAGAAACTAGGGAAAACCATAATCAATGGAGTCATGTACTTTTCTGAAATTATATTTTTGATCCTGATGTCAACATTTAGTCTCAATTTGAACTTTCAAGCATTAAAAACTTTTCTGATTTTCTGAGCCAATTTTAAGGAGGCTTGAGTCAGGTCATTGTTCATAAGATTTAAATTCATCTTATCTTTATGTTTCCACTTTTATTCCTTAGCCTTCAATAAACCAATGAAATAATTGTGCTGAAATTATCACTGTCAATTGTGTTGCATAAGAAGCTCTAGCACTATGCTTTTATAAAACAGAAGTTTCTGCTTTAGAATAAAGTGTTTGTGAAAATGCTTGCTCCTGGTAAACATGACCTGTATGAGTCATTAATGACACGGGAGAGATCTCCTGCTAAGAAAATAAATGATCTGCTTTCTGCTGACTGGGAAGCCCTGACTTTTGGTTATCAGGCAAGGTGATAGGATCAGGCATCAAATAAGGTCATAGAAATAGAAGACTGTTTAGAATTTCTAGTTGGAAGATTTATTTTGCTCTATTTTTTTAATAATTCCAAGAGATCAATGCCAGGAGTGCTACAAACATCTGCAAACACTAATAAAAATTACTGCAGTACAACATCATTTGAGGAAACTTGAGATAAAGGTCAAAGAAGCCAATTTTTCATTTAGTATTTCTTTCGACCTAACTAATAGTACAATATCCTGAAAATGGTTTAGAATACCATATTTAATTTGAAATGTCATGTACATAAAACACTTTCTTATAAATCTCCTTGGAAAATGGTGAGATCTTAGCACAACTGATCTCTGTCCAAGATTTTTCTGGTGATTTGAAACATTTTACTGGTAATACTGAAAATTTTATTGCTATTATAAACCAGATATTGGTACATTAAAACCTATTTAGAATTCATGCTTATTATGTTTTAAGATTATTTTTGATAATGTTACAATGTAAGCTGTTTTTATAATTTCATGTAGCATTTTACATTTTAGATTTATTTCTGGTTTTTATTATTTATGAAGAGAAAACATTAAAGATCTTAATCTTTCTATGAAGTCTTCAGCCATTTCTTACAACTTGTTTTGAACAATAGTTTCTGCAGGTTTTTCTTTAAATATTTTCTCACAAGAGAAAATATATTTTGTAACACAAAACAAGAAGATACTCAATTTCTTCATAAATATTGTATTTGGAATTAGAGCCTATGGAAGTTTATTAGGTTATAAATGTGGAGCCTTCATGAATGGGGTAATTGTGGTTGGAAAAAAGGACACCCCCTCAATCTCTCTTACCTTGTTTCTTCTGAGTTATGTTCCAAAGAGAAGTCAGTAGTCTGCATTCCTGCAGAGGACCCTCCACAGTACTAAAGCGGGGCACATTGTTCTTGGAATTCTAGACTCTCCAACTGTGAGATATACATTTCTTTTATGTCTAGGCTTCTCAGTCTATATTACTCTTATTGGAAACCAAACTGATGAGAACTGGGCATACACAGTGGTTTGATTCATACATGAGGTGTCCAGGTCATTGAAATATTGTGTAGGGCCATCTTGGGGCAAGAATAGAAAAGGTAGATAGATGTGACAAAGACTGTGGCCTAATAGTACAAAAGTACTATCAGCCCCTTAAAACTTGCTTTCCAACCCCTACCTAGAGCATGTAAAGTCAATATAATACACTTTATAAGGCCTCTGCTAATAAAACTGACCCTCCTGTCCTCCATGGACAGACATTACCCCAAAATGTAAGCACAGTTCCCTCAAGAGGAAGAGGCCACCTTTATTACCATAGAATGTCTCTGAGGAGAGAGGCATTACTCATGTGTTTTACATTGATGAGGAAGAAATCTTCTCTCTGGGAAGGAGCAATTAAATGTACAATATTTAATTAATAATTAATATGCAAGCATCTTTGAAAAGAGAATCTGGTAGAAGTACTGTTAGACCAGGACGCAAGAAAACACCACTGACTCCAATTAAAATCAAATTAAAGCAAGCTTATTGTTTCGACTGGCCAGGCTGCCTCTCCCTCCCAAAACGGCGGGAACAAGACAGCAACTCCAGTTTTCCTGCAGCCCAGCTTTATAGCCCAGAAAGTTACACAAAGGGGGGTTACAGATAACAGAACTCTGACAAGCATCACACTAATGTAGTTTACATTTTTTTGCTGGCCCCAACATCAGAATTTATGAGGACCATTAGAGCCTCAGAGAGGGTCGTTGTCTGGCCAGGGAAAGCCAAGATTTGTGAGGTGTCACTAAAGTTTCAGAGAGGGCTGCTATCTGGTTAGAGAGCCAGGCATGGGTGAGTTCAAGGCATGGGCAGGCATTCCAAGCAGGTTCAGAATTTGCAGTAATTTATAGTAAAGCCAAAATTATCTTTTCATGGCTTTGTGGCAAGATGGCTCCCAATTTTAAGAAAAGATCAGGTTGGGTCTATCAGTACCACAAAGAGTTGTATCCCAACAAAAAACAAAGGTCAGTTTGCTGTATTGAAAACTGTGTTTTGATTTCTAGATAGAAGACTCAATACTACACTATTTGTTGCAAAATTCAGTATTTTTTAAATAAAAAAGGTCTATACACTGTTCATGTAGTGATTACAAAGTTAATAAATTGTTGCTAATAGTCCATTTAGTGCAAAGGCATTGTATTGATTTCCACATGGAATGTGGTTTTTAACCTCCTTTTCCACAGTCTGATTGCCAATTTAAGACAAACTGAGAGTCAAGGAATACTGAAGAAATCTAGATAAACGACCAACATGAGCTTTAACTAGGTCTGTGAACATCTTAAAAAATGTACAGATTCAGCAGTTTTACTTTCATGTTTAAATTTTACTCAAGGAGGATTTCACAGTGCAAAATGGTTTTATAAGAGCTATAACACCAGAAAAGCAAAGAGGGAGCTCAAAGCTAACCCAAGGATAATGACTGATGGAAGTAGAAGAAAGAGGTGGTTTATAGCAGACTCCAAGAGTCCTTACTGGGACCCTGTAAGGCTAGTACTCAGATATCTGAGGTGCAGCACCCTGTGATTATTATTGAAGCCTGTAATGAAGGGTTATAAAACTTATATTGGAATTGGCAAAACAATAGAAACTGGGGTTAACTCCTTTTATTGCCAGGCTGAACATGAGAAAGGAAAGAGAAAGAAAACAAGAGTATATAAGCAGTATATAAAATAAGAGTATATAAGCAAGTGAAAATTTCTTATTTATACACTCTAGGGCCTCCTACTGATATTATTGTGAGGACTAAGAAAAATAATTTGTAAAGTCATAGTCCCAACATTTCAGGGAGGATTTCTAGAATAGATTTGAAGATTAAAGGCAATGAGTCTTTGGCAAAATTAGTAACTTCAAAGTACTTTTGAGGAAATTTTAACCTATTTTAAAGGAAATATCTGCTGAAACTCCTAGTTTTCTTTGTTGAAATCAATTAACTTCTGGGCAATGTTTTTAAATATTTGCTCTAATGGAAACACAGTAATGGTATTAGAAATTGATGTTTGGCAAGGAATAATCTCTTTCACAGTATATTTTTAGTGTGGGAGGTATTCTTTGGAATGAAGAAAAGATTTGATTCAATTTCTTTAAGTTGGACACAAAACCTAGTGTGAGTGTTAAAAATCTGCTTTTAATTATGGTCTTCCATGTTTCTTTTCCACTTTGCCCATATTCATAGTAAAATGCACAGTGTTTTGTGTTTTACTTTCTGTTTCTCAAAGAATCGAGAGTACAGGAGAAGAAAGTCAGATAGACTTCAATTAAGACTTTCCTCTTGTGTAGGCATCCCTTAACATTTTGTTTCAGTTTATCTGAAATTCACTTAATTGGTATTTTAAAATCTACTGCAGAAAGTTGTTTTATGGTTGGCTGTCACTAATGAAAGACAAAGTGGAGAGGCAACTTCTTTCCTTTTACCCTGATTCCAGAGGGCATTCAGTGATCACTACTGGGGCCTAGCGTGCACACAATGGAAGGGCCCTTTGTGAAAATCAAACATATCTTCTTTCCCACATGTTAGGTTTAACAAATTATTTTAGCAATGATTGCTATAGTTTTGGGATAAATTATTTGTAACTATTTGGCAAAAATCAGTATGTAAATAAAGACACATACACCAAAATTCTATTAATTTTTTGTTTTACTTCTTTTTAACAAAATGTACTAAACACTATTGCAATAGACTACATATTAATTTTTCCTACAAACTAATGTACTGATAATTCACTGGCTGCACAATTATATTAGTGTCTATCATTTTCATTGATGTTACTTGAAAAAAAGCAACACAGGTAATTGCTTATATGCATCACCTAAAGTTAACTTATATTTTAAAAGTTTGAACACATTTCAACATTTACTTGGAATCTCTGTGTTACAAACTTGATGTTTATATCCACTCAAAATTTATATGTTCAGGGCCTGGTGGTGATTGAGTGGTAGAGTGCTTGCCTAACAAGTATAAGAAAGAAGAAGAAGAAGAAGGAGGAGAAGGAGAAGAAGAAGAAGAAGAAGAAGAAGAAGAAGAAGAAGAAGAAGAAGAAGAAGAAGAAGAAGAGGAGGAGGAGGAGGAGGAGGAGGAGGAGGAGGAGGAGGAGGAGGAGGAGGAGGAGGAGGAGGGGGAGGAGGAGGAGGAGGAGGAGGAGGAGGAGGAAGGTCATCTGACAGTGTTAAAACCATCCCTAACTTCCAGTGTTGATGAGTTGAACAGTAAGTCCACTCTAAAGTGGGGTAGGGGTTACACTGTACCACCCCAGTGGGCCCAGTGCGCTTGGAGGGCAGAGAACTAAATCAAAGATGATTCTCTAGACATAAAATCTAATGGAATTTTCCTGCAAAATTCTGGATTTGCTAGAATTTTGATTGATACTTGATACTTGTCATCCACTTATTCCTTGTGATTTTTCTCTTTTTAATGGGACTACCAGTTCTATATTTGTCCCACCATTGTATTTGAAAGCGCATAACTTATCTAGTTATGTGCACAGCTGAGGAGGCATTATCTTGTCTTAGGAAGAATTGAACCTTTAGTTTCACCCATATCTGATTTAGATGATGTCTAGTTGAGACTTTGGATTTTAGACTTTAGAGTTGATGTTGAAAAGACTATTTTGGGAGAGAGGCCATATATTTTTCAAATAACATTTTGTTGAGTGTAGACATTGATTTTATAGTTTAGTTATTTAAAATTTTTAGAGATTAAAAATATGTTTGATAAAATATATTTTGATATATAAAGTAGATAGTGAATGTTTTCAAATTTTAAAGATTTCCTAAAACTCAGGAGACTAAAGAAAAATAATCAATACTAGTAAAATATGAACAAAAATTTCCTATGATCTGAAAGAATGGGCCAATGAACACATGAAATTAGTATAAATCTATTAGAAATTGAAAGAAGGCAAACAAAAACGAGAGATGTCATTTTTCACTCATCACATTATCAAAAATCAAGGACAGACTTATTTCATTGAGCCTGATAGTCTCCAGTTTCATCCATTTACTGGCAAAAGCATTTAATTTTATTTTTTATGGATGAATAATATTCCATTGTGTACAAATACCTCATTTTTTTATGCATAAGCCCAGTCCCCAAAAAACCAAAGGTCCAATGTTCTTTCTGATATGTGGGTGTTAATCCACAAAAAGAGAGTAGATATACTAGAAATTCATTGGATTAGGCAAAGGGGGATGAAGGGAAGGGATGGGAGATGGGAATAGGAAAGGCAGTAGAATGAATAGGGCATGTCTTTCCTATGTTCATATATAAATATATGATGCGTAAAACTCCACATTATGTACAACCACAACCTAAGTTATATTGCATGTATGTACAATATGTCAAAACACACTCTACTTTCATGTATATTTAAAAACAACAACAACAAAATAAAAGGATGGATAAGGACCAGATTGACAAAGACATAAAAAATAGTGTATACTCACATATTGCTGATAAAAATAAATATTTAAAATACAAACTTATACGGTAATTGAGTAGTGACTGCAATATCTTACTGTGTATTCATGTTTGACCAAGATCTCTATTTCCAAAATATGTATTTTAAAAATAATAGAATGCTTATAAAATATAAAATTTTAAATGAATAAAGTATAAATGATCTAATATAAAATATCATATAAAAATTTATAACCATATAAAATTAAAATGACTGTTGTAGGATGGAATGTTGTAAATTTCAACCACAGGAATTATAGTCATTACAGAATCCAGTTCCATACTTTGATTTGATACATATACAGTGTATACATACCTCAAAACATCACATTGTATCTCAAAAATATGTACAATTATATTAACAGATTTTTTTAAATTAAAAAATACAGAATATATATATATATATTCTAGAGATATTAAGAAGACCTATTTGAGTAAAAGGAATGCTACTCAAAGTGATTTTGATTTTTAAATAAAGGTAGAAAATAGAGGTTATTCACTGAAATTTGCTCCCCCAGTATGCATAAGATTAATTAACTTGCTAAACTATTAAGGAAGGAAGGATTAAGGGAGGGATAGAAGAGATAGCTCAGAGTAGAATGCTGAGTAAATGCCTAGCAAGTGTGAGACCCTGGGTTTGATCCCAGTACTGCACAAATTAAATAAATAAATTAATGAACAAATGAAATATTTTTAGATGGAAGAATAAAGGGAGGAAAGAGAGAGAAAGAGAAAGAAAAGAGAAAGAAAGAAAAAAGAAAGATAGAAGAAAAAAGGGAGGGAGAGAAGAGAAAGATATACTTAGGACTACAAATTAGCAAACAAGAGACTTGTCATGATTTTCATATTCCCAACTTGCAAAAAAAGGAGATATTTTATTACGTCTTAATTTTTGAGAATCTGCACAGATGGCAACAAAGTTTTGAAAAGCTGATTCAAGGACATATTTCATATTTTCACCTCTGTCTATTGGATTGTGGCCATACATTGAATGAGTAAGATATGCCACTGACTGTATTTGCCTTTGCCTTGGTTTGTGTAGTGAGGCCTTCAGATCTTTG